>NC_083691.1:39220775-39528706 GCF_033118175.1 Dama dama
TTCTTGAAGCTTGTTGCACAATCAGTTTCCGCCTGTTGAGTGTAAGTCAATCCATGTTATATCTGTGGATTATATTGCTGATATAATATACTAGGAATATAAGATAAGCAAATTTAAGACAACATGGAAATGTTCATCGACTTATATTGAATGTCTCATTAAAGTTCAGATGGATTCTGTCTTTTTCCCCCCTCTCTCTACTTTAGTTACCTAAAGTGTGATATAGTGAAGAAAACTAAATAGGATTTGGATTTCTTTGGATTTATATATTTGTCCAGAGCTGAACAGTTATTTTTTCAAGTCAGGCCATCTCTGTTGCCTCTCCATGGAAGTGAGAAATGGGGTGGTATATTCCCTTTGGCTGCCAAGACCCAGTGCCCCACACCAAAGGGACATAGAGTGGTATGGAAGCTCTTTTCTCTGGCTTGAAAAATGCAAGCCCCTCTGCTAGATAAGGCAGTGTGTGGTGGCCTCAAATCAAATGCCTTCATTTCAAAGTGACTGGCCTTTGCTTTAGATCTATCAGGAGGAGAGAAAGCCTAGAGGATTGGAGAAAATCCAAACCAGTTCATCAGCCCTTAATGTTTTCAAGAATGTTTTATCTTGCTGCAGTGTCTAGTAGAGAGTTTCATGCAGCCTTGGTGAAGGATGAAAAGCAGACCTGGTGACTGGTGACTTCATAAGCTTCGGAACATGGAGCCAATTAAGCTAGAGATCTTGAGGAAGGTGTGCCTTTGGCGTATTTATGACAAGTCTAGAGAATTGTTAAATTAAATAAATCCTTCTGTTTGGAAGACACATGCACATTTGCAGCCATCTATGAGAAACATAGGGCTTCCCTGGTGGCTCAGTGGTAAAGAATTCACCTGCCTATGCAGGAGATGCAGGTTTGATCCCTGAGTCAGGAAGATCCCTTAGAGGAGGAAATGGCAACCCATTCCAGTATTCTTGCCTGGGAAATCCCATGGACAGAGGAGCCTGGTGGGCTATAGCCCATGAGGTCACAAAAGAGTCGGACACAATTTAGCAACTAGACAATAACATGAGAAACATACTGGTTTATTAAAAACTTTGTAATGGAAAATGCTCAGCTCTTTGCATTTCCAGTGCAGATTTGGAACATTGTTCTTCCAGAGGTCTTCATGAGTGTGGTATATGTCTATTTCAGATATGCACAAAAATACAAAACTGAATTGTTTGGCTATTAGGAACATAGATCAGAAATAACAGTAGCTTATGTAAGTTATGGGTTTTTTCTCTCCTGTGTGATAGATGAAGAGACAAGCAGTCTAGGCTAATACAGAGACTCCATGGTGTCCTCAGGGTCCCAGGTTCTTTCCATCTTCCTGTTCCTCCAACCTTAGCATATGGCTTTCATCTGCAGGGCTGCCTCATGGTCCAATATGGCTGCTAGATTTCGATCATCATTACTTCCACGGCCTAGGTAGGGAGTGAACGGCAAAAAGAGAAGATGCCAGTTGTGTGCCTTTCCCTCAAGGAGGTTTTCTGGAAAAAGTGCCCATTGCATATCATTGGCCACTCCCACTTACAAGGGCATATTTTAGTCTGAGATCTGCAACTGGATTCATTTCCTGAGAAGGAAGGAAGAAAAGTACTCTAATACACTAACTGGGCAACTGTCTGTGGGCCACAGGAGGAGCTCCCAAGCAAGCCTGTGCGAGGCGTTTTCTGTGCAAGTCTGCATGCTCCCAGCTGATCCCAAAGGCATTAATACCCTTTCTTCATACATGCAGAGCCTCCCAGCATCCAGAGTTTGTAGACAAGGAAATGAACTGGTTTATCTGAATTACAGATGGGCCTCAGAGAGGTTCATCAATTTGCTATGGGATACACAGCAGTCTAAAAAGGTAGGAAATCGGCTCTGGATGCTAGAAGTTGACATCAAAGGCAAGAGTGTAAAAGCGCAATTTGAAATATTGTCACTGGTGTCACCAGTTCACCAAGGACTACAGGATGTGGACATGATTAAGTCTCAGGCTCCAGTTTATCCCCAGCAGAGGAATTCCCATAGTAATAGCCACCTTATTCTGTGCACTTAATATGAGCCAGGTGTTATCCATCTATTATTGTCTAATCTTCCTATGACCTTCGACAGGAGGCACTGATATCCCAATTTTTCAGCTGGGGAAACAGGAAGTCAGAGGGGGTTAGATCACTTACTCAAGTCACTCAGTAAGAGCTAGAGTAGAGATTTGGACTCACATCTCTTGACAACTGATCTGTGTTCCTATCCTCTGTTGCATGCCAGCAATTGGATGTTGGTTTAGGAAAGACATTGAAGTTCTATAGAAAAAGATTTGAGGGTCTTGTTCTCATGATGGGAAGTGATACCTAGGATGGTTCGGTGTTTCCCTGCTCCTGCTCCACGGCAACTGTTCTCTCACCATCCCACAACCGTCCCAGAGCCCCCACTGGGCACTCAGAGCAGGAAGCTCCTGGCCCCTTCTTTTCCTCATCTGGTCAGATCACATGCCACCCTCCTCCCTGTGTGCCACTGTGGAGAGGGGAAAGGCATCATAAAGGCAATCAGGATATTCTCATATTTTTTCTTGATGTAAAAAGATGAAGTCATGGCATATGGTCAGATTGCCAGCACTGTTAATAATAAACCTCACATAATTAAGCACTGATTTATTCCTATATATAAGTGAAACAAATTGCTTTAACTGCCTTTGCTCGAGACCATCCAGTCAGATGGATTATGTATAGGAAGTTGGAACTAAAAATTATGGCTGCTCATATTTCACTGTGGTGGAGGTTTATTGGAGGTACAATTAGAACCCTAACTAAATGTGTCCTGTGTTCCTTTGATGGAAAGATCAGATATTAATCTGGGGATATGACTAATTCTCAACACAGCTGCTCTCCTTGCTCTAATATTCCCGCTTTTGGTTTAAAACCTGGAAACATGTTTAAAAAATTGATCAGAGCTTATAATAGCAATAATCACCTTGAAATTGGTTGTTACTCCAGTTAATGAAGTGAGTAGGAGAGCATAAGCCTCCCTCTCTGTCCCTCAAGCTTTTAACTAACAAGTCAGTTATTAACCACTGGGTTTATTTAAAAAAACAAAAAAACAAAAAAACCCCAAACAAACCTCTCTTTAGGGAGTTGAGCTGGGAAAAACTGGGGGCTGAGTGTTATCAGTCTGGGGATCCTTTGACAGCTCTGATCATCTTTGGCAGCTAGATCCCTTTCCCACAAAAGCAAGGACTATGGTGTCTATGAAGTTGGCATCTTCTCTTCCAGGGTTTGGGGCCTGGCTCCTGGAAGAGAGGTCAGAGTTAGTCAGAAACAAAACATCTCAAACCCCAGCACAGACCTGCAGAACCAGGGTCTGCATTTTAATAAGCTCCTCCATTGAAGGCACCTGAGCTGGGTGCCTCCATTTGCTCCAAGCCCTTACTTGTAAAACTGGAACCTCATCTCAGAGGCTTCTCTACAGGCTCTTAGAAGGTCTCAGCAGACTCCCTGCATCTGACTGCAACTGCATCTCCATGGAACAGGGCAATGTATACCAGACCATGGAACATGACACCTGGTGAGGAGTAGACCCTTAATACGTATCTGTGTGAAAAGCTACTTCCCCAAGGCCTGTCTCCTTTCAAGGAAGAATCTCTTGGAGAAAGAGAAAGACCACATGAGTAAGAGTCTTAGGATGGTCCAGCAGCCTCAGGTGAGTCAAGTGGGCCCTGGGATTCGGAGGTTGTCAGGGAAGGGACTTATGATGTTAGAACAATTTGGTTCTGTCCTAATTTCACATCCCAGTGCTGGGATGCAACCCCCTGCCCTTCATGTAAAGGCTGCTGATGATATTTCACGCTCACAAGACAGCTTTCCTTTCTACAGAGCCTGCAGACTTCCCCAGGCCCCTCAACAGGCCTTTCCCAGTGAGTAACGCTCAGCCCCGGATTCTGCTGCAGGTTTAACGAGCTGCTTTTTTATTTCCTTGTTCTGTTTCTTTTCCTAACTGTCTAGGGCAAAAGATTTCCTCAAAAGCTTAATGAAAGCCGAATCACAGGACGGCTGTGTTTTATCGATGCGCCACTGTTCTGGAACCGCGGGCCGCTGGGGTAAGGGAGCAGCTTCAGGGAGCCTCAGAGGGCTGTGGGCATGACGTCAAGGGTTAGACAGGCCGAGGGCAGTTGGAGGAGAGATGCTGCTACAGTCTGGGGTCTGCCGATAAGACTGGGAGTGAGAAGTAACCTAGTCGGGGTTAAGCAGAGCATCCGAGATTAGAAATACGAGGAGCCAGCTGGGGCCAGCCCCTTCCTCACTGGGGACCCAGAGTGGCTTAGCTGCGAGTCAGGCTCCGTGGGAAGATGCGGGGCGGGCTGTGGACCGCGACCCTACGGGGACCTCACCTCCCCACCGCTCTAGACGGAAACCACCCTCCGCGTTCACTTCCTCTGTGGTTTTTGTAGGTGTTGGGTTCACTCAGTGGACATGCCGGGCCCTCCTTCCAGATTTACTGGAATTTAATTTTCACTCTTGGGAAGGCAGCCCCTGAATGACCCTTTATTTCTACCCCCTCTAAAGGGAGGGATACAGTTTACATTTTGCGGGTTGTGAACTGGCTCATAATGTGACTGTGTTACTTTTCACCCCAATGCTTCTCTTAAGAATTTTAAGTTACAAATAAGTAGTCTCATTTTGTACTTCTGCAAAATAATTGTTTAGGAATTCGAACAATAAAGCCAGTGTTGTAATCGATGTTGTATTGTCTGTGAAATTCGTTTTCTTTGTGTGCACATTTTTCCTTTTCCCTTTTTTCGAACCTGGACATTTGCTGACAGTTGCACAGTGTTAGGGGGCTTCCCTGGTGGCTCAGATGGTAAAGAATCTGCCTGCAATGCAGGAGACAGGGGGTGGACCCCTGGGGTTGGAAGATTCCCCTGGGGAAAGGAATGGCTAACACTCCAGTATTCTTGCCTGGAGAAGTCCATGGCCAGAGGAGCCTGGCAGACTACAGTCCATGGGGTTGCCAAGAGTCTGTTAAAATTGGAAGAACCCATGTATTAATACCAGGTAGTCCAGAAGAGCAGCTTGGTTTTGGGCTGGGGGTTTAGACTGATGTGGGGGAGTGGGGGATTACTATTTACCCAGAGTCACAAAATTAGCTGGCGGCAGAACTGGAATCCTGTTTCTGCTTTCTTAAGCTGGATTTTGAAAGTTATAAAACTAATGTGTACTTATAAGAAAACGTACCCCTTTCCCTTAACGTAGCAGTTCCTCCCCCACTCCTCCCCGTTTGCCATTTGTCTATAATTTTTTTCCCAGTTCAGAAATTTAAAAATATAAAAAAATTTAATTTATTAGTGCATTTCTTTATGGTGTCAATGCATTTCTGTCATATTCATATTTAGAAATGTTTGTGGTACTCCAAGTTTATTTTGAAAAATATTTTCTCTAGCACATTTGTGTGCCATAGGAAGGGCTTGTGAATAATTAGAATTAAATTGTCTCCTTTGCCTTTCTTTGTTTTCACAGCACTTATTATTCTCCATGCATTGAAATGTAAGTGTGATAAGAGGAAGAACTTCTTGTCCTCTACAGTACTTTGTTTATAGGAGGTATGTAGGAAGTATTTGATGCTGAAAAAATGTATGGTTTATTTTCACATTTTAATACAGCTGGAGTTTGTTTTCCTGTAGGGAGTAAGATAGGTGTCAATTGTACTTCCTCTCTCCCCCTTTCAGCAACTACCTTTTTGTCTTCAGCTAATTTATTGATCAGTAAGTTTATTCTTTCCCCATGGATTTGAAATGCTATTTTTTTTTATCCCATCATGCATATCCAAATTTATTTTAGAACTAATTTTTGTAAATTTCCTTCTTTCATATGTTTTTCTTTAGGTAAGCATTTATCAAATCTCTGTACTCCCACCCCTGTGTTTTTTTGATGGCTGACATTGAACCCCAGTTCTTCTATTTCAGAGTTCAGTACTCCTAGACCAAATTAGCTTGAAATTTAAAAAAAAAAAAAAAAGGCATCTGAGTAAATAAAATCCTTGACATCAGCAGGATTGGAGGGCTGAATTCAGAAATTAACCAATTGAGCTGTGTTTATTTAAAATGTACTATCATATTTCATTGACTGAAAGATACCTTTAATGATAAGACATCATTATTTTGTGTATCATTAGAAATAAAAGATTGTCAAATTAATTATGCCAATTGTAAGATGCATCTAACTTCAGAGATGTTAAAATGTTAAAAAAAATGTGTCTTAGAATCAATGGAATACCACATTAGTAGAATGTGTTATAAAAAACTGTAGTAGGGAGTTTGCTTAGCATAGTAGTTTCCTACTCTTTTTGAATGTTTTCCAAAAGTCTCATCTCTTCTGTCCCTTATTACTTCTCTATGGTATAGGAAAGACCAATGTTTTCATTGCCATGTTACCCATGACAATAATATCAACATGTATGTAGCAGGAACTATAAACCAGGTGCTGTCCTAAGTCCAAGGTCACAAAGTAAGTAGTAATATATCAAGATTTGAACCTGAGGAATGCAGCTGAGATATGTGATTCAGAGCTGATGCCCTGAATCAAACATAACCTACATATGATGAGACATAGAGACCTTCAGAGATTTGCCTAGATCACTCAGTGGATTCCTATTCCTACACTAGCACATTTTACACACCATCATTTGAAAATCATCAGTGAACACCGTGAGATTTATGTTTCTAAATCTTTGGTTTTAGCTTCAGTTCAGTTCAGTCCAGTCACTCAGTCGAGTCCGACTCTTTGCGACCCCATGAACAGCAGCACGCCAGGCCTCCCTGTCTGTCACCAACTCCTGGAGTCCACCCAAACCCATGTCCATAGAGTCGGTGATGCCATCCAACCATCTTATCCTCTGTCGTCCGTTTCTCCTCCTGCCTTCAATCTTTCCCAGCATCAGGGTCTTTTCAAATGAGTCAGCTCTTCGCATCAGGTGGCCAAAGTATTGGAGTTTCAGCTTCAACATCAGCCCTTCCAATGAACACCCAGGACTGATCTCCTTTAGGACGTACTGGTTGGATCTCCTTGCAGTCCAAGGGACTCTCAAGAGTCTTCTCCAACACCACAGTTCAAAAGCATCAATTCTTCGGTGCTCAGCCTTCTTTATAGTCAAGGAGACTAATAGTCTTGGCCTGTGGTGTGGCCAGGAAGAATGCTAAGTAGGAAAGGGAGACATCCAAGCTCTTTAGATCAGATGTATCTTATATGTATTTTCTCTGTTTTCCTTTCTGACAGCAGTATGGACAGGAAATGCAACAGCTCTATACAAAAGAAAGGCTGGTTATTGTGTGGAAGTGTGTCTCCTTTGGTTTGGATTGTTTTTGCTATTTCTGCCTTGACTGGAACAAGACATCCTGGTCAGGCATGAGTTCATCATTGGCACTTCGGATTTCTGTCCTCAGGCTCTCACTCTAGCTGATCCCAGGTAGAACTGCCAATAGTGGCAGCTCTCTGAATGACCCTTCCCACAGAATGATGCAGAACTAAGTTCTGTGGACACGTTGAGGACAGTCCTTACAGGTGAGGGATATAGCATCTTTCCCTGGAGTTAATTATCTACATGCCTATGTCTGAACTTGCTGCGTGGAAGAGAGAATTTGTGTTTATCTGGAACTAATGGCTTCCTGAAGTATCAACTGATACAATCTTTTGAAGTCATTTCCCTCCACAAAGGCCCCAAGGGCATGTGCATGAGTGATGTGTTTCCACTGTGGTTTGGGGGGGTAAAGAACTTTCCAGATGGAGTGAAGCAGGAGTGCTTTACCTGGACTTAGGCTGCCAATTCCTGGTGGGGTGGGGATCAGGCAGTTTTCTCCTTGTTGGAGCCACAAGAGCTTAAGCAGGTGTAGATGAACAAACGTTGCTGTTTTTACTGTGATAGCTGTCGGGGGCACCAGGCTACTCTATACTCATCATCAGACACCCAAAATAGAAAGACTGAGAAAGGAGTTTAAGCCCCGCTGCATTAGACCTGATGGGCCCCTCTGTAATTCCATGCCTTAAACCCCCTTACTGTGGCTTTAAGGGTTTCAGATAGTGTGTCGTCAACTCACGGTGACAGCCTCTGACTGGGTATCAAAGAGAAGGAAAATCTGCTGACTCTTACAAATGAGAATTTACTGCAGTCTCACGTGTTTAAACCTTAACGACTGATCCCTCAGAACTGCTCCCCAACCTCATTAGCTAATTAAACAATTCCAGATGGAGTTATCCACGCTGCAAAATATGGCTGAGGTAACTGGTGCTCTTCTCCACTCTGGAACGAATTCTTAACCAAACCAGAAGATGTCTAGATGCTTCTTCTGCTGCTCTGCCTGGGATCCCTGTCACTGATGCCGCCTCTGAGTCCCTCCTGGGGATCTGATGTGCCCGCAGAGGCTGCCCTCTAGAAGCTGACTGCTAAGCCTCTGGGACTTCGAAGGTTTTCCAGGCATTCTCTTTCTCAGCAGGATTGTGAAAAAGGAAAGTGCATTGGTCTCTCTTAGCATGAGAGAGTTTTTGCTCTCTGCTGTGATTGAGGAAGCTATGCTTCTTGAGATAGTGCATTTTTTCATTATTTCTCTCTTGTTGAGGACCCCCTGCACTGAGATATTTTGAATTAAATAGCTGGGTCCTGAAGATATTAATTACTGTAATTTACTGGAGAACTCCACTGCAAGAGTTAGTTTCCTTTGAAATGCACATGTTTTAGGCACTGGTGATCCTAAAACCGTTTCTTATGGTTGTGGCTATGGGGTCGGTTAGGGTCCCCCACAACATGTCATTTTTTTAAACTCTAATTGCAGGTTCTGTGGCTTGGCTTCAGCTGTGCGTTTGTAGCAGAGGCTAACTGTTTTGCTTCTATTTCAACAACAGCTGAGGGAGGCAGTATTAACTA
Organism: Dama dama; assembly: GCF_033118175.1. Classification (NCBI taxonomy): domain Eukaryota; kingdom Metazoa; phylum Chordata; class Mammalia; order Artiodactyla; family Cervidae; genus Dama; species Dama dama. Next base: position 39,229,684 of record NC_083691.1, read on the forward strand.
GTGTTTAGAGATTGGCCTTTGGGCATAGATTGTGTGGGTTAAATAAATCTCTGCTTCCTGCTCACTGTCTCTATGATTTTACATTTTATTTATTTATTTATTTATGGCTGTATTGGGTCTTCATTGCTGTGTGTGGGCTTTCTCTCGCTGTGGCGAGTGGTGGCTACTCTCTAGTTGTGGTACATGGGCTGGTCATTGAGGTGGCTTCTTTTGTCGCGGCACAGGCTCTAGGGTGCATGGGCTTCCATAGTTGTAGCTCAAGGGCTCCAGAGCGCAGGCTCAGGAGCTGTTTTGCATGGGCATATTTGCTGTGAGGCGTGTGAGATCTTCTTAGACCAGGGATCAAACTGATGTCCCCTGTATTGCAAGGCAGATTCTTAACCGCTGGGCCACCAGGAAAGTCCCTGTCTCTATGATTTTAACCTCTCTGGGTTTTGTGTTCTCATGTGTAAAATAGGTAATAAAAATACAGGTCCACAGTTGCTTATCTGAAACCTTTGGGGCCAGCTAGATATATTTTAAAATTCAGATTCTTTCATATCTTAGAAAAGTAAATTAGTCCATATTCCCTAGTTTACATTAAATCCCCAACAAGGGTGAAGTCTGGGTGGTATCCTGTAACCTATTGACATTTCTGGGATACTATGAGTGACTATTGACATTAAATAAGGATTAGGAATAGACTTGCAGCAGTTAAAACGCAGGTCAGATTTTATTACCAAGAGAGTTTGTGGAAAACTTGTGACAAAACGAGATAGTTTTCAGGGCTTTTGAAATTGTAGATACAAGATAGTGAATTTACACTTACGCATAAAATTATTTTTCTTAAGTAAGTTTTGTGTCAAGTACTTATCAGAGTGGCTTCTATAATACCAACTGCCCAATATAATACTAACTGCCCAACAACTGCCAGCTTTGGGATTCTCATTCTCTCACAGAGCCCATATCCTTACTGTTAGTTTGTTTCCAAGCATTCTGGCTGGTCATTTTGTCCCTGAGTCAGCCTGTAAAAATGTGTCATCTCCAAGTGCATCCAGATGAGAAAACGTTTACTAGCTTTGCCTCTTAGGATGGTTCTTTTGTTCTACTAGTGCTAGAGACCAGCCCAGTACAACTGAACTTTCTGTCATGATGGAAGAATCCTCTATCCATGCCATCCAATATGGTAGCCATTAGCCATGGATGACTATTGAGCTCTTGAAACATGGCCCATGTGATTGAGAAACTGACTTTTAAATTTTATTTAAAGCAATTAATTAAAATTAATTAGCCTGAGGGAGTAGTGGCCACCAGACACTTATTGGGCAGTGTAAGAGACCTGGACATGGATTCAGTGCTGAGAGAACTTTGTCCTCTCTAGACACAGAATTCTTTATCCTCAAGCTGCTGAAGGTGGTAAGAAAGTACTCATTCATTTATTTAGTCCAACTGTTTGGGATCCCATGGACTATAGCCCACCAAGCTCCTCTGTCCGTGGAATTCTTTAGGCAAAATACTGGAGTGGGTTTGCCATTTCCTTCGCCAGGGAGTCTTCCTGACATAAGAATTGAACATGGGTCTCCTGCATTGCAGGCAGATTCGTTTCTACCTGCATCACCAGGGAAATCTACTATAGATCAAATTCTGTTAGGCAATGGGGTTACAGAACCAGGTTTTGATACTCAAGAAGGACATACACTTTCAAGCATACATTTGTGAGCATATGTAAGCAGGCATTTCAAATGTAAATTTATGATGCTGAATCTGCAGATGGAGATTTTGGATTGCTGTGGGAGCACAGAGGCAAGAACTTTCTTGAGAAGGAAGTACTTGGTTTCTTGCACGAGTAATGGAAATTAGCCAAGGGCACTGGGCTAAGGTGAAGAAGAAATTAACAGATGAACCTGAGAAAAGATATGGAAATATTGGGTTGGCCAAAAAGCTCGTTTGGGTGTTTCTGTAAGATGGTATAGAAAAACCCCAAAGAACTTTTGGCCAACCTGTAAAACAGCATAGGTTCCTGGCCAGGTATCAGCTGTCGATGTGGTTGGAGGCGCTGAAATTGGGGTGGAGGGGTGGATGGTCGTCAGCACTTTATATGGTGCTGAGCTTCTTGGAAGCAATACTCAGAATCCAAACAAGGATTCCCTTGTTCACAGTTTCAGCCAGCAATTAATCAGGAAACCAGAATTCACTCAAGGTTTTTCAAGATGGAAGAGGTTTCATGTGGGGAAGGGGTGGCCACTATAATGTTTGGACTCTGGGAACAAAGGTCAGGCCACTGTCAAGAAATCAGAAGTTTAGGGATTTTGGAGAGTTGCCATCTCTTATCTGGGCTGCCTGTGGCCTTGACCCCAGAGGCACAATCCACTTCTGCCATCTCCTCCAATTCCTATTTGCCTGCTGCAGCTGGAGAGTAAGACTTTTCTTTCTCTTTTGCCTTTCAAATCTCACGCCAAGTTCTCTCAGTGGTAGATTTAGCAAGGAAATCTTTGAACTGTAGTTCCCAAGCTTTCTACCCTTGAAGAGCAGGGAGGAGCATGGAAGAACCAGACAACACTGAGTAATAATGAATACTATGAGGTACAGCCATTTTTCTTAAGTGTTTCAAACCAGTAATGTTGTCTATAGGTAAGGGGACCCCAGAATTTATCCAAATTAGGTCACGTTTGAAAAAGAAAGGGGCTCTAGAATTTATTAATAGATATTAGTTGATACAAAGAAATATAATCTATAACTGTCTATATATATAAATACTATATATATGTATATATACATTGCATTTCTTTATATATGTTTATATAGTAAGTGGAAATAGAAGCAATAGCTAGGGGAAATTGTGGATAATTGTTGAATCTGGGTGACAGGTATTTGATATTTCATTACACTATTTTGTCTATTTTTGTGTGTGTTTGAAATTTTTATAATAAAAGTTAAATAAGGAAAGTACCTGAAATTGAGACTTTAATTGTCATATATGCATATAATACATATATGTGTGGATGATTGTTAATATAACCTTTACAGATGGCATTTTTTAAATAAAACATATGTATCATGTGGTCTTTAAGGACCCTTGAGAATAAAGTTTTGTTACCAGGAAGGGGAAAGGGCTTTGGGTTGGGGCTTGGGGCTGTTGAACCTGAATTCTGCTTCAAGTTGGACAGTAGGTCTTTAGGATGGCCGTGGTAAATTAGTCCAGAAACTAGAATTGCAATAGAATTAGCCCCTGAGATGATTGAGCATCATCTCTGGCATCTGGAAAGTGGTCAGTAAAAACTTGTTCAGTCAATGAAACAAGAATCCTTCTGTGTTCTTCCTTTGCAGGAAGTGAGTTTAAACTCAGATGACAGCTGGCAAGGCTGGGAAAAGTCTGGAAAGATAGCTATCTAGATGTCAGGGACCATGGCTGTGTTTTGGAACATGAAGGGATTGATTGCATCATGCTCACTTGATTTTTGTAGTTTATCCAGTTAAGCTCTTAACTCTGCTTTTGAAAAAATAAATTTATGATGAGAGCAGTGGAGCCCTGGCTATCATTTCTCCAGCCTGGAAGCAGATGTGCATTTGGAACATGCTGATCTGGGGGATCCACCAACCATCCAAAGGAACTGAATGTGAAGTGAGCAGGGAATGTTGGCTCCCCCTTCAATGATACTTTGTGATCTAAGAGGTGTTTTTCCGTTTTCAACAATGTGCTGCAGAACGGTCTGTAACAGTCTGTTGCAATTTTCTCCCCAAATCTCTCACGTTTCTGCCAATAGTGAATTAGACTGTCATTAGTTTCACAGATGTGCTTTGATCCCTACACGGCTTGTCTCCTGGCGGGGAGACATCTGAACCATTAATGTGGATTTTCTAAACCTGGAGTATGAAGTGCAGCACAGTGCAATGAACGTGGGCAAGGAGCCTGGAGCCCTGGGCAACAGAGTTGCTTCTCTGTTGCTAATTAACTGTGTCATCTTGGGTGAGGCATTAAAATCCCCATTGTTTCAGTTCTCTGATCTGTTAAATGAGAGCATTGGATGGATCCCTAGTCACTTTCAGATTCCCTAAGAGTGAATGGAAGAACTCCTCAGGTTTAGAGAGATGCTCTCTTACTGTTCAGGTTTAGCTTTCTGAATTCACATCCACCGTGCTCTCCTGGGATAAGCACTGATCCTGTCTAGTTACTATCTCATTACTCCCAGCAAGCTGCCTGTTAAAGGGTGAAAGAGATGTCTGGGTTTGATGAGGTATCTTTTTTTGGGCATCTCTGTCTTTCCGAGACTAAGCTGTTTAAAGGAGGAAAAATAATGTAAAGAATCATACATTTCAGAGCTGATAAAACTCCTAGCGATCTCTCCAGATTTATAGTCAAACTCCCTTGATTTACAGACTAGGAGCCCAAAGCCCAATGAGGGAAATTCACTTTTCCAAGACTGCATACACTGTCAGAGCTGGACCCAGCTATAGTTTGTCTGCCTCTGGGCCATAATCCCAGCTCTCAGGCTGTCAGCAGTTCAGATCATGGTTAATGGAAAGATCCTTGGTGATTTTAATTTCACTACAGACCAGTACAAGAGTTTGACAGCAGTATCATGATCTATTGAGTTGGAGTGCAGGTGCTTCTTCAGGCTCAGGAAAAGGTGTAGTGGTGGATTTAGAAAATCTCGGGATGAGTTCTGGCTTCACCACGTGCAAAACCAAGCAGCTCACTCACGTGCACGAGCCTTGGTCTCTTGCTCTGTAAAATGGAGGTGGTGATGAAGCCTCAGTTGCCAATCCCTTGCGCCTCAAACACTGCAGACGCTGTGACAGCTCTGACAACTAAATAGAATTACAGAGAAGATAGTCACAAACAATAGCAAACACTTGTGGGGGTATTTTTGACTTGTCAATCCTGAAACAGTTCTACTGGCAAGTTTGACAAATGGGAAAACTGGACTTAGAGCTACCAAGATTGTTCAGCTGATAAAGACAGTTGCTAGGACTCTCTGAAGGCAGCCCTGAGCATGGACCTGAACTGCACACTACAGTGACTTATGTTGAGCTTTCAGTGGCCCCACAAAACCGGCAACCATCTCCCTGACTCCTCTGTACACTCTTCTGATCAATGCTGGAAGAAATCTTCGTATGGTCAAGGTCAGTCCAAACAACCTGTTTCATAGGGGGTGATGAGTGTAGCACTTTTCTCCTGCTCATCAAGGAGTGGGGTCAGGGTGACTGATTTGGAAAATGATGATTGCTGAAACCAGTTCCAAACTGCTCTCACACACCCCCACTCACCTCCAGGAAGGCCACTCATGACTTTAGTGAAATATTCAGTACCTCTCCCGTAAAGTCAGACACACTTGAGAAAGAGAGGCTAAATCATGACTTTTTTGTTCTCTAGGATCTGTGGAAAACACATATGGGATCAATTCTCAAGGAGAGGGGGGCAATCTCTGTATCTATCTATCTAGCCATCCATCTGTCTTATCTTTTGCTTATTTAATCTTTAATTATTTACATATATCTCTATTATGTATATATATGTACATGTATATATTTGTACCTAATGTACATATATACATGTGTGTATATATATATATATATGTTTGTATGTGTATACATATGTACCTCTCCATCAACCTTGTTTTAAGCAACTTTGAATAGGACACTTCAGTTCAGTTCAGTTCAGTTCAGTTGCTCAGTCGTGTCTGACTCTGTGACCCTGTGAACTGCAGCATGTCAGGCTTCCCTGTCCATCACCAACTCCTGGAGCTTGCTCAAATTCATGTCTATCGAGCTGGTGATGCCATCCAACCATCTCATCTTTTGTCGTCCCCTTCTCCTCCTGCCTTCAATCTTTCCCATCATCAGGGTCTTTTCCAAGGAGTCAATTCTTAACATCAGGTGGTCAAAGTATTGGAGTTTCAGCTTTAGCATCAGTCCTTCCAATGAATATTCGGGGTTGGTTTCCTTTAGGATGGACTGGTTGGATCTCCTTGCAGTCCAAGGGACTCTCAAGTCTTCTCCAATACCACAGTTCAAAAACATCAATTCTTTGGCGGTCAGCTTTCCTTATGGCCCAGCTCTCACATCCATACATGACTACTGGAGAAACCATAGCTTTGACTAGACGGACCTTTGTCAGCAAAGTAATGTCTCTGCTTATGCTGTCTAGGTTTGTCATAGCTTTTCTTCCAAGAAGCAAGTGTCTTTTAATTTCATGGCACAGTCATCATCTGCAGTGATTTGAAGCCCAAGAAAATAAAGTCTCTCACTGTTTCCTTTATTTCCCCATCTATTTTCCATGAAGTTGAGAGAGTGAATTCCTAGGTAGGTTGATAAGAAGTCCCGGGTCCCGGAGGAGGAGAGAGGGGTCTGGGGCTCTCGAGGAGATAGGTGTCTGGAATTCTCAAGGGGGAGGAAAGGACAAATGCCCTTTTTTCCTCTACATTCCTTAGTCTTAGTCACCTAAAACATTTTTTTCTTTAGGCCTAGAACTGATGATTACACAACAAACAACTTAGTTTAAACTCTGTACTAAGGATTATATAACAACAATGTATCCTGCTTGAGGACAGTGTCTCCTTCCTGAAAACCTCTTGGGTAACCCTGTTATTTTAAAATGTAAATTATGGGAGTGGGTCTAGTAAGATCTTTACAACATTGAGACATTCTTTTGATTTATTGTAATAGCTAATTAAAAAAGTATATAATTCCCTTGCTTATACTAGCTAGGGGGCCGCTGTCCATCCCCCTTGTGATGTCTATGTCAGAAGCGTTCTCTGTCCCTTTTCTTACTTTAATAAAACTCTGCTACACAAAAGCTCTTCAGTGATCAAGCCTGGTCCCTGGTCCCAGAGTTAAATAATCTTTGGAGATCATGAATCTGACACTGTTCACCGTAAGCTATCAAAGCATCTGATGGGACCAGATGCCATGATCTTAGTTTTTTTAATGTTGAGTGGTAAGCCAGCCTTTTCACTCCCCTCTTTCACTTTCATCAGAAGCTCTTTAGTTCTTTGTTTTCTGACATAAGGGTGGTATCATCTGCATATCTGAAGTTATTGATATTACCCCCAGCAATCTTGATTCCAGCTTATGCTTCATCCAGCCCGGCATTGTGTATGATGTACTCTGCATGAAAGTTAAATAAGCAGGGTGACAATACACAGCCTCAATGTCTTCCTTTCCCAATTTGGAACCCAGTCCATTGTTCCATGTCCAGTTCTAACTGTTGCTTCTTGACCTACATACAGGTTTCTCAGGAGGGAGGTAAGGTGGTCTGCTATTCCCATCTCTTTAAGAATTTTCCATAGCTTGTTGTGATCCACACAGTCAAAAGCTTTAGCATAGTCAATAAAGCAGAAGTAGATATTTTTCTGGAGCTCTCTTGCTTTTTCTGTGATCCAAAGGATGTTGGCAGTTTAATCTCTGGTTCCTCTGCTTCTTCTAATCCAGCTTGAACATCTGGACATTCTCCGTTCACATACTGTTAAAGCCTAGCTTGGAGCATTTTGAGCATTACTTTGCTAGCATGTGAGATGAGTGCAGTTGTGCAGTAGTTTGAACGTCCTTTGGCATTGCCTTTTTTTGGGATTGGAATGAAAACTAACCTTTTCTAGTCCTGTGGCCACTGCTGAGTTTTCCAGATTTGCTGGCATATTGAGTGCAGCACTTTCACAGCATCATCTTTCAGGATTTGAAATAGCTCAGCTGGAATTCCATCATCTCCACTAGCTTTGTTTATAGTGATGCTTCTTAAGGCCCACTTGACTTCACACTCCAGGATGCCTGGCTCTAGGTGAGTGATTACACCATTGTGATTATCTGGGTCATGAAGAGTTTTTTTTTGTATTGTCTTCTATGTATTCTTACCACCTCTTCTTAATATCTCCTACTTCTGTCAGGCCCATACCATTTCGGTTCTTTATTGAGCCCATCTTTGCATGAAATGTTCCCTTGGTATCTCTAATTTTCTTGAAGAGACCTCTAGTCTTTCCCATTCTATTGTTTTCCTCTATTTCTTTGCATTTGATCACTGAGGAAGGCTTTCATATCTCTCCTGGCTGTTCTTTGGAACTCTGCATTCAGATGGGTCTATCTTTCCTTTTCTCCTTTGCCTTTCCCTTCTCTTCTTTTCGCAGCTATTTGTAAGGCCTCCTCAGACAGCCATTTTGCCTTTTTTGCGTTTCTTCTTGGGGATGGTTTTAATCACCGCTTCCTGTACAGTGTTATAGACCTCTGTCCAAAGTTCTTCAGGCACTCTGTCTATCAGATCTAATCCCTTGAATCTATTTGCCACTTCCACTGTATAATTGTAAAGGATTTGATTTAGGTTATACTTGAATGGTCTACTGGTTTTCCTTACTTTCTTCAATTTAAGTCTGAGTTTGGCAAAAGGAGTTCATGATCTGAGCCACAGTAAGCTGCTGGTCTTGTTTTTGCTGATAGTATAGAGCTTTTCCATCTTTGACGGCAAAGAATATAATCAATCTGATTTCGGTATTGACATGATGTCCATGTGTAGAGTCTTCTCTTGTGTTGTTGGAAGAGGGTGTTTGCTATGACCAGTGCATCCTCATGGCAAAGGTCTGTTAGCCTTTTCCAGGATGCTTAATAGTCTTATTTCAAATATTTTGTTTTCCAATTGGCCCTTCTTGACCCACCTGTTTAGGCCTCAAGGAGTCTTTGAAGTGCCTGTCTGAGTCAGATGGGGAGAACACAGGAAAGAATTCACAGTTGGCTGCTGTTAGTGCAGCTATGCATTGCACCAGAGTGAGGGACAAAACATCCCCTCCAGAGAGGAACTTTCTCTGACACTCCCCTCTTTGCACACATCTTGGAACACCAGGAGAAACAGACAAAGAAAATGGACTTCTTTGGGCAAATATCCACAAGATTAAAATTTGTTTTAACATACATTTGGACACATGAGAAAGAAAATATCTAAAGTATTTGTATATGACAAATAAACATATGTGTACATATACTTGGGGCTTCCCTGGTAGCTCAGCAGGTAAAGAATCTGCCTGTGATGCAGGAGACCTTGGTTTGATTCCTGGGTTGGGAAGATCCGCTGGAGAAGGGATAGTACATATACTTGTGCATGTGTGCACATGTATGTACACACATGTAATCCATGTACCTGGCATGTATCATCATATTTTACCTTCGTTTGCTTAAAATATTAAAATTATGAACGTATATTGATTATTGTCTTGTGTGTGTATGCTAGTCTCTCAGTTGTGTCTGACTCTTTGTGACTTCATGGACTGTACCCTGTTAGGCTCCTCTGTCCACGAGATTTCCCAGGCAAGAATACTGGAGTGGGTTGCCGTTTCCTTCTCCAGGGGGGTCTTCCTGACCTAGGTATTGAACCTGGGTCTTCTGCATCACAGGCAGACTCTTTACAATCTGTGCCCCACCAATCATGAAAATACTACATACTTGGAAAATACAGAATGCTCTTAGGAAAAAATGCCTATGGGAAAAAACTTCACCTCCAAGTAGCCACTGTCAAGATCTTGAGATATGCTTTAACCTCTTGTTTTTTAATTTAAGCAAAGCATGTATATAATTTTAAAAATCAAATAGTCATATAAGACTTATGATAAAAAGCAGGAGAACCCCACTCTAGGCCTATCATCAAGTTCAGATTCCCAGAGGAAACTACTTTCAACTGTTTTAGCTGTCACTGCTGGTATTTATTACCATATTCATAAATGATATTTTATGTGCTATTTTTGATTTACCAAATGTAGACGTTACCTGTTGACTTCTTACTAAGGTGAAGATTTAGGTCTCTCATAGCCCCTCTGCCCTTTCACACACACTCACACATACTCCCACTTCCTCTCCCACCAGTATCTTTGATTATAAACCAAAATTTGATTATAAATCAAATCCAAATTCATACATAGATACAAAAATTCTGACTTCAATTCCAATGTGTGTGTGAGGGTTTCCCATACTACCAAACAATTCTTCACCACCAGCTGGATGTCCTACAATTCAGCTCAGTTCTGACTGTTGGTCTGGAGATGCCATCAGATTCCATGGGTTAAGTAAGGGCTTAGTCCTAGAAGATTGCTTCCCTTCTCCCCTCCCCTTCTCCCATTTCCTACACTTCAGAAGCTAATAGCAAGTCCAGGTTGTTACCTGTACTTCTGACCAACTGCCTATAAATCAGTTCAGTTCAGTTCATTTCAGTCGCTCAGTCGTGTCTGACTCTTTGTGACCCCATGAATCGCAGCATGCCAGGCCTCCCTGTCCATCACCAACTCCCAGAGTTTACTCAAACTCATGTCCATCCAGTCGGTGATGCCATCCAGCCATCTCATCCTCTGTTGTCCCCTTCTCCTCCTGCCCCCAATCCCTCCCAGCATCAGGGTCTTTTTCAATGAGTCAACTCTTCACATGAGGTGGCCAAAGTATTGGAGTTTCAGCTTTAGCATCAGTTGTTCCAATGAACACCCAGGACTGATCTCCTTTAGGATGGACTGGTTGGATCTCCTTGCAGCCCAAGGGACTCCCAAGAGTCTTCTCCAACACCACACTTCAAAAGCATCAATTTTTTGGTGCTCAGCTTTCTTCACAGTCCAGCTTTCCCATCCACACATGACCACTGGAAAAACCATAGCCTTGACTAGACGGACCCTTATTGGCATAGTAATGTTTCTGCTTTTTAATATGCTATCTAGCTTGGTCATAACTTTCCTTCCAAGGAGTAAGTGTCTTTTAATTTCACGGCTTCAGTCACCATCTGCAGTGATTCTGGAGCCCAAAAAAATAAAGTCTGACACTGCTTCCACTGTTTCCCCATCTATTTCCCGTGAAGTGATGGGACCAGATGCATGATCTTAGTTTTCTGAATGTTGAGCTAAGTCAGAGGTTCCCCCTAAAATCATGTAACCCAGATTTGGACTTGAACCCACAGTGTTGTAACTGAGATCACAACCTGATCTCAGGACTTAATGAAGCTCAGGTTCTTGATGTCTCATCAAAGAAAGAATCCAGTGAGACACAAAATGATAACTAAGAAAGGATTTTTTTAAAGAGAGAAACACACTCTACAGACAGAGTGTGGGCCATTTCAGAAGGTGAGGGAGCCTCAAAATATGGCATGGTTAATTTTTACAGGCTGAGTAATTTCATAGGCTAATGAGTGGGAGGAGTATTACAGCTATCCTGTGAAAGGAGTAGAAATTTCCAGAAATTGGACTACTGCCACATCTTGATCTTTATGGTCAGTCTTGGAACTGTCAAGGAGCCTGTGGGTATATCATTTAGCTTGCTGATGGTGGCTCAAATGGTAAGGAATCTGCCTGCAATGCAGGAAACCCTGGTTTGATCCCTCAGTTCAGAAGATCCTCTGGAGATGGGAATGGCAACCCACTTCAGGATTCTTGTCCAATTCTATGGACAGATGTGCCTGGTGGGCTACAGTTGATGAACTTGCAAAGAGTCTGACAGGACTGACTGACTAACACACACACACACACACAGAGGTTATCATAAGCTTATTTTTTGTTTATTCTTACTCTTTGCGACCCCGTGGACTGCAGCTTGCTAGGTTTCCCTGTCCTTCACTATCTCTCAGAGCTTGCTCAAACTTGTGTCCATTGACTTAGTGATACCATCCAACCATCTCATCCTCTGTTCCCTCCTTCTCCTCCTGCCCTCAGTCTTTCCCAGCATCAGGGTCTTTTCCAGTGAGTCAGATCTTTGCATCAGGTGGCCAAAGTATTGGAGCTTCAGCTACAGCGTCAGTCCTTCCAATGAATATTCAGGACTGATTTCCTTTAGGATTGACTGGTTTGATTTCCTTACTGTCTGAGGGACTCTTAAGAATCTTCTCCAGCACAACTTGAAAGCATCAATCTTTCAGTGTTCAGCCTTCTTCATGGTCCAACTCTCACATCTGTACATGACTACAGGAAAGACCATAGCTTTGACTTTACGGACCTTCCTTGGCAAAGGGATGTCTTCCCTTTTAAATACACTGTCTAGGTTTGTCATAGCCTTCCTTCCAAGAAGCAAGCATTTTCTAATTTCATGGCTGCAGTCACCATCTGGAGAGATTTTGGAGCCCAAGAAAATAAAATCTGTCATTGTTTCCACTTTTTCCAAATCTATTTGCCAAAGTGATGTGACTGGCTGCCATGATCTTAGTTTTTTGAATGTTAAGTTTTAAGTCAGCTTTTTCACTTTCTTCTTTCACCTTCATCAAGAGGCTGTTTAATTCATCTTCATTTTCTGCCATTAGGATTGTGTTATCTGCATATCTTTGGAGAAGGCAATGGCAACCCACTCCAGTACTCTTGCCTGGAAAGTCCCATGGATGGAGGAGCCTGGTGGGCTGCAGTCCATGGGGTCGCAAAGAGTTAGACATGACTGAAGTGACTTAGAAGCAGCAGCAGCATCTGCATGTCTGAGTTTACTGATATTTCTCCGGCAATCTTGATTCTTCGAGTTTTAGGAGCTCTGTGCCAGAAATGAGAATGAAGACCAAATAAGTATTTCTTAGTAAAAATCACAATATCACAAACACAAATTTATACAGAATTTAAATTAATTTTATTTATTTAATTTTACTTATGTATTTTAATTAATGTAATTTATATTTAAAATAAATCCAGATTTCTTATAAATCAGCATTATATGCTACAGTAATATTTGCATTATTTTGACCACTAAACCAAAAAGTGTACAGTTTCCTGGAATTAATGCTTATTTCAAACACGTCAGGTGATGTATCAACTTCATTTTCCCCTCCCTGGAGACATAAATCCTCAGGTGTCTGTCTCGCTGCTACACTCTGGGACATAGTACACACTAGGGAGCTGTCGGCTCCTTAGGCCTTGTCCTGAAAATTCTCTTGACTTTTCTCCTTTTTTGGATCATCTGCTTCCTTAATATGCTACCTTTCTCTTCTATGATTTTTTTTCTGGTGTTTGTGGACTGTAATTTCTAAAAGCTTCATGAGAAAGGATGCATGAAGGGAAATAGTTGATACTATGTGTCAGCCTGGGTCTAGTCAGGAGACTAAAACCATATCAGGGGTACTCCCTTCCCCAAGGCTGAGATTTAGAACCTATTGGAGAGATTATGGTTTGGCTGCTGGTGGCAGAGAAGTTTACTGGATGCCCTGGGCTGCAGTTGGTGTCCATTGGGATGCTGAGAAGCTTGCTGAAGAGCAAGTGATAGTGGGCTGTCTACATGCTCCTGGAAGCTTTGTCATCAATTGAAGACAATACAAACTGGGAACAAGAGAAGCCCCTTTATTTGTTACCTTGCAATGTCTCTTTAAGTCATGTCTGACTCTTTGTGACCCCATGGACTGTAGTCTGTCTGGTTCCTCTGTCCATGGGATTGCTCAGGCAAGAATACTGGAGTGGGTTGCCATATCCTTCTCTAGGGGATCTTCCCAACTCGGGGATTGAACCTGGGTCTCCTGTGTTGCAGGTAGATTCTTTACTGTCTGAGTCAATGGGAAGCCTAGTGTCTCTCTAGAACCCTTTATTGATGAAGCCTGCTCACCTGGGTGTTGAAGGAAATATGTTTCAGGAATAATCTCTATTATCACAAAGTAAGGCAAAGAAGGGTGAGTTTGGAGCTGAGAGGCAATAAATTGATAACTGGTACATTTTGTTTGCTTGCAACTATTTGCAATCATTTTCCCTCAGAAATGCTTTATTGTCTCTACTTCTGGTATCGTGGCTGGAAAGTCTACTGTCATGCTAAGTTTTAATTCACCCTCTGTTGCCATTGCCCATGAAATATTTTAATATATTTTCTTGTCAATGTTTGACAATTTATGATGATATGATTTAATGTGGGTCAATTTTCACCTATTGTTTTAAACATTCAGTGGGTTCTTTCAAAATAGAAATTCAGAGTCTTTTGGTGTGGTCATTTTCCCTTTTGTTATTTACTTAATTTCTTCCTTTCATTTTCTCTGTTCTCTCTTTCTATTGCTTCTCTTATTCTACTGTTAGGAATCTTGACCCAATTCTTTAATTTTCTTGGCTTTCCTTTTTTATTTTTCACCTTTTCTGTACTTTCTGAGATTCTTCAAGGGTATCTTCTACCACTTCTACAGGATTTTACAGTTTTCTGCTTTTTTTTTTTTTTTACTTTCCAGTGCTGGTGTTAATTCTCTGATTGTTCTTTTTTATGGCTTCTTGTTTTATATAAGGGATGCCACATATCTCATTTCTCTGAGGATATCAATGATAGTTTTTGTTTTCAGTTTTCTCCTGCTCCTGATTTTGTTCCTGTTATTCTTTGTTCATTTTTACTGTTTTTCATTTTAGAGGCTTTTCTTAATCATGTTAATGTAATAAATTAATAAACAAAAGCCTCAATTAAATAGAGTTGGGAGACCAGGAGGGGGAGCTGTCACACTCTGCAATAATAGCAGAGCCCCAACAGGAAGAAGAAAGACTTTTCGCCAGTGACAAAAACTCAGCCAATGAAAAGCCGTAGGCTCTTTGTTTTCTATAGCCCTCCCCACTTCCTTTTCCTCTCTATAAAAGCAGCCTCTTTCCCTTGCTGTGGTGAACTTGCGTGTGACTTGCCAGATTGCACACCCTGAATTACAATTCTCTACCAATCCCAAATAAACCTATCTTTGCTGGAGAAATATCTGGCAGCTATTTGTTTCAGGTCAACTTGGTTTTTCAGTGTCTGGTTATGTTTAAGTGAGTTAGTACCAAGTTGACTGGATATTTGGTGTGTTTCTTTTCTTTTTTGTCAGCTAGTGGTTTTCACTGTAGAATGATTAGGTACATCTGGCCATTTTGTGAGACGAATACTAATTGCCAGTATATATTGATTTTACATATGGGTAAGAGTCTCTAGAAAGAATCCATCAGTCTTCTTCCAGAGGAGGTGGTGATGTGGGACTGATTGCCAGCATTCTTACCATAAAGTGGTGGAAGGAACTTATGTCGCAGAGTCTAGACTCTCTTTGGGAAATGTTTTCAGAGGATGAGAAGGGATAGTTGCCTGGATACAGAGGATGGTGAGGAGGATCTGGGTAATTGCACCTGTGAGCTTGGTATCTGTTTTGTTCAGAGTTGAGACTCTTTCCTTAGTTCTGCAGATTCAACTGACTTCAGAGAAATTATAAGGGGGAAAATGGGGCAGATCTAGTCTAACTAAGGTCGTAGAGCTGTGTTTGAGGTATCTGTCAGAGACAGTCAGTCACACAGCTAAAGCTCAAGAATTTCTTAAGAGCCACTACCAACTATAGTTGTTTTCTTTAATGCCATAAGACACAAAATTTAAATGACTACATTTAGTAATTCAGGAAGGCTGATCAAGGTTTACCTCTTTGCTAGTTGCTGGCTATCAGTTTACCCTCAAAATGGGCAAACAAGATTCACTCTTCTTAGACAGTCTGTAATATATTTTTCTCTCTTCTCTCTCTTATAAATTGTTTTTGACTTTATTATTTGACATAATCTTTCTTTTGTATTGTAAGGTGGATCACATAAGCAAATGTCTCTGAGTTATGACATGATGCTTATTTTTTTCGCCCATCCATGGACATTTGGTACACTAATTTCTCAGTTAATTTCCCATTCTGTTAACATTAAAAAAAATTTTTTTTGCGTCTCTTACCCACTACTGTCTTCTTCCTTTCTTCTTGTGAATTATTCCTTTATTATAATTTTAGCTTGGTTTTAGGGAAGGTATGGAAACAAATGCATATGTTTATGGGTTATGTTTTGGCAGACATCCTTTAAAAAGTAAGTATCAGCTATACTTTCTGCTGAAATTAATAAACCTGTAAAAATCAAGCTAATAAAAAATCCACAACCTGTGAATTTACTAACTGTTTTTTCTTTGAGTGGATTTTAGCTGATTTTTATTGTCTCAGACTTGGATTCACACAGTTGCGTGTTGAAGATAGACGCTATCCCACTATTAATTGGTTCATGCAAATGATAAAATTACTACAGAGATGAGAGTTGATTCTGAAAGCAAAGACTTTCTTAATGAATTGAGAACATAGATGTCTCACATTAAAATCACTTGATGGGGAGTTTTGAAGAGTACAAAGGCCCAATACTAGATGAGTAAAATCGACTAGAATGGAACTCAGGAGTCAAGATCTAAAAAAACGAAACAAACAAAACTCAAGACAACCATTAATTATTTCAGTGAATGGGTGGGTATAGTCACCTCTGGTCTCTCTGAAGAGTAGGTTGTGGCTAACATGGCATGATTTCGTAAAGAGCAGCACTGTTTGTTGACTCTCTCATAACACTGTGAACTCATTACGTGCACGGACACATCTCACTCATTACTGTAAGTCAGCACCCAGCATGTTATCTGGCACATAATAGATGACTGTTCTGTGCTAAGTTGTTTCAATTGTGTCCGGCTCTGTGTGACCCTGTGAACTGTAGTCCTCCAGGCTCCTCTGTCCACGGGATTCTCCATGCAAGAGTACTGAAGTGGGTTTCTGTGCCCTTCTCCAGGGGATCCTCCCAACCCAGGGATTGAACCTGCATCTCTAAAGTCTCCTGCCTTGGCAGGCAGGCTCTTTACTGCTCCTGCCACCAGGGAAGCTCTAGTGGATCATTAGTAAATATTCACATCTGTCACACACTGGTTAGTAAGAGCGTGTATTTATCAACTCCCTATTGGAAGCAGGATTTGCTAAAAGGAAATTTGGAGAGTAGTGGTAATGTTGTATGTCTTCAGGAGAGAGGCTGGAAGGTCCACTAGAAGAAAGGACTCAGAAAAGGGATGCTGGGAAGGATGAGGTGGTGCTGTTTCCTTTCTAATTTTGCCCCCATTCTGACCACGTGAGACATCGGGAAGGGAGGAAGCATGCTAGCAGCCAGGTAAAGCGTAATTTGTCTCAGATCAAAACGTACCATCAGCTCTTGTGGAATCTCCCTGCAACACTGAAGCCCACTGGTCACCTGCAGGCGGGGAAGGCAAAGTGGCATTATCTTCATTTCACAAAGATGACTGATGTCCAGTGGGATTGGGATCACCCACCTGGCTTGGTGTGTGATGGTGGTATAGAGGTCCAGACCCCAAGGCTCCTTACCTGAGCAGTCCTTTGTTAACAACTTCCTGTTTCTTCTGCATTTCCACTAAACGTTGAATAATTAGGCCATTTTACATAGCTTTTGGTCAATCAAGGTGTAGACTTTACATAAACCTAATCCATTCAAGTTTATTTTTTTCTTGATTCTTCTTTATCTTAGAGAAATCCTTTCCAAGGAACAGAAGCTTGGCGCAAGGCAGGGGAGCAAAGCATTTGAAAATTAAAGATAACACTGTTTTGTCTTCATCAGTTCTTACATCTGAGTTACTAGATACTATGGGTGTCCTTTCAGTTTATTTCTGTCTGATGAATCTCTACATCTTCCGTACCAGGGACATAATAGACACTCAATTAACATTCAGTGAAGTACTTTTTATACATCAGATACATTCTGGAAAGGTGAATAAATCAGACTTTGTAAATGAAATATGATTTAACAAAGAATCCATATTGCAGATTAAACCTTCTTTTCTCATCATCTCTGATTCTTTGTTGTTCTTCCCCAATATTCTCCATGTGTCCCTTCTTTGATGTGAAACGATATGAATGGTTCCATTGAGTTTAGTGTGGGATATGAGCCCAAGTGACTGGTGCTACTTCTTGTCTGAGACAGTTCTGAGCTGGTGTGAACGTCTCATGCTCTCTCTCCCCATGTGGAGGGAGGGTTGGGGTGGCCACAGAGGAGGGGGCTGAGTGGGCCCAGGAAACAGCGAGGTTCCCTGAGTCACTATTGGAAGAGAAATAAGAACTGCTTCCTTGGCCTCAAATAGCGACAAGAGTGAGAAGTAAATCACTGATGTACTAACCGTGGAGGTTTCAGGATTTATTTGGCATTATGATAGAACCTGGGCTTCCCCAGTGACTCAGCAGTAAAAAATCTACCTGTTATATAGGAGTTGCAGGAAAAGCAAGTTTGATCCCTGGGTTGGGAAGGTCCCCTGGAGGAGGGCATGGCAACCCACTCCAGTATACTTGCCTGGAGAATCCCATGGACAGAGGAGCCTGGCGGGCTATAGTCCATGGGCTCACAAAGAGTCAGACATGACTGAAGCGACTTAGCACGCATGGTGGAACCTAGTGTATCCTGATATGGGGAGCAAAATTTTCCATCCCCAAATATTTCTTTGGCATGTGGATTTTGAGCTGTAAACAATCAAGACCCAAAAGACTCAGGAAGGAACTTTGACTTTCCCCCTTACTACCTGAAAGAATGTAGATAGAGGAAGGGAGGGAAGGGAGCCATCTAGGAAGGGAGCCATCACAATAGAAAACTATAGTTTGAACTAGGTGTGTAGACAGGGAGGAATCCAGCAAATTCTGTTTGTTAAAATTCTTCTCTGTGTCTCAGTGTCTCTGCATGACCCAGCAAACATTTATTTACCAAACATTTGCTTTTCCATCTCCTTGTCAACTGCCTTTTTCCCCTTTGAAGTCCCAAATCACTACCCCGAACATCCCTTTTTTGTCTTTAACTAAAGATTTAGGTGATGGCTTCAGCCATTTTGGTGTGTTAATCAGTTTTCCTAGTCTCTTCCATGGATACTGTGAGGCTGCCAGGGTTAATACCATGACGGGCGGCCTGGACCTAAGTTTTAGCTTCCCCCGAAATGGTAAGATTCCCTACCCCCATCATGTAACCTGGAGCCAGCCAATCAATATGCGCCCAGTAAGAACAAAGGGAGAGCTGAAAAGCCCGCGAAAGTCTGTACCGATAGAATTGCTTTGCAAACATGTAACCAATCCGCTTAAGCCAGTTACTAACCGCTTTTGCATATCTTATAAATTTGTGTAACAAGCTTGAGCTCGGCGCTTTCTGACCCTGCACCATTGTGATGTTTGTGGCAGAAGGCCCTGGCTCGAGACAGTAATAAACTTCCCTTTTTGCGAGTTGCATTGTCTTGGAAGCCTTCTCTCTCTTCCCGCTCGGGGATTCGGACATCGGGCATAACAGATACATGTTACTAAACTTCTGTTTGATTAATCTGTTAATCTGTTTTGTGTCAACTTAATTCTTATGCCAGCCAGAAGAACCTAGAAGGGGAGAGGAAAATTCTTCCTTCCCAGCACTGAGTAAAAAATACCTCCCTTTCTCTTTATGAACGTAGTTGAGGAGAGTATGACTAACACCTGCGTTTCCCAAACTTGAGAATGTACAGAACACTTCTCACAGGAATAAAGAAAAACTTCTTGGAGCTTTTTATTTAATAATTGTTTTAGATAAGTACATGCATGAAATTAAGGAAAAATTCTCATGCTTATAGCTTTTATGTAACTCTAACACCCCTCCCCAATTAAAAATTATATAGAAAGGCTAAATCAATTTATTTTGTAATTGTTGAAATGAAAGAATGTACATTATCCTTAGTAGTTGAGACATATAATGTCAAGTTCAATTTTATATATTATGTGTTTCTCTGTGTTGACTAAAGTGACTCTCTTATTGCAGAGAAAGCCTGGTTGCATAAGAATGCTATAGAAAATTGCTTCAAAAACTTCAGGCTCTTGTTTGGTAGTTCAGGATAATTGGACCTTTCTCTTAGCCCATACTCTGCCTTGAGGCAATCCTCAAATGCCCATTTCAATGAGGCATCTCCTACTCACTCTATTTGCTGTCTCCTTCATTAGCAGGAAAGGTTAGCACTGCATTGTTAGTTAAACCTGCATTAAGTGGATAGCTAATCCAATCATTGTTTGAAAGAAGACAGAGTAAGTATTTGTTGTGCATTTGCTACGGTGTTTCTTGCTAATCAGCATTTCTAAGTGCTTCACAGGAATTCGGGATCCACCCAGTGAATATGCTTGCAGTGCTTTGGTCCAGAGTGCCAGAGCGAGGCTCTTCTGAGTTAGGTGTGCCCAAAGGTCTATCATCTTTCTACAAAAAGAGAACCAAATTACTAAATTTTCATGGATCATTATTTTGGACGCTTGAGAACCAAGCGTCCAGAGAACCAAGAGTTTATGGACTTCTAATTAGTATAATAGTTGAATTCGGGCTTTTGGAATCAGACAAACCTGGATTCTAATCTTGAGGTCGTCTGGATTTGAATCTTGAGGTTGTCATAGAATCTTGGGCAAATGACTTACCCTGCCTGAGTCCCTGTGTATTTGTTGTAAATTGGACATAATGCCTATTGTGGAATATTGGGATGACTCGATGAGGTGTACATGTTCAGCATATGGCACATGGTGTCATTCACTAAATGGAAACCATAATTGCTACTCGCCTAGTTGAGTTACTTTTGTTGTGAGTCTATCTGGCTGGGTTGGTCTGTTTTCCTGTCTGTTTTCCATCATTTTGTTTTCCTATTCTAACATGCCAAGGTGGTTTCTGAGAAAAAAAAAAAAAAAAAATCCATCTGCAGATTATTAACCTTAAAAATGATCCAGTTTTTGTTTTGTTTAATCTCCTGGCCAGCTGCATTAGTCTTTGGTAGACTCTTTTTTGGGGGGTGGCATTTAACTATCACTGTGGTAATCTATACTTGACATTTTCCTGTTTTGTCATTAGTTTTCCTCTGTCCCAAGGAGTTCTAAAGCATAGTGTCTAGTTTATAAACTCTGAACCTGACATTCATAACTCTTCCTTTTCCTAGTCTCCACCAATGTCATGGTGCTACCCTCATGGGAGTTGTAATTTCGAGCTTTTAACATATCTAAGTCCAGAAATGGGAGGAAAACGAAGAAATCGTGAGAGGCTCAACATAGCCTATGATCAGTTTCTAGTTTAGACTCCCAGGAAGGTTAGCTCATATAATGTAGTCATTTACCCAGGAGTGTCCTGAGTCTCTTCATTTTATTGAAGAGGATCTCAGTTAATTGAGCAGTGGAGATTCATGAAGGCCAACCAATTTTATCTTCTAAAAATAGTGCCACAACTTTTGAAAATGTTGGAGGCTAACAAACATCTATGCTTTACTGTGAACTAATTCTTTTAGGTTCCTTTCCTCTGAACACCTAGCTTGGCTTACTTGTCTACGAAGAACTGATAATTTTGACTGATGGGAAGGAAGACAGAGAACTTCAGATTGTGGAATAGTATGGGAGTTGAACTGACCTGGGCAGATTTCCTGTGTGGGGGGCTGAGGTCACCTTGAGGCCAGAGGCCCTAGAGGAGAGGAACACTAATAAAGGTATAAAGAAGTGGAAGATGTCAGAGAGAAACTTTTTATCATCAGTAAAGTCTCTTGTGACATTTGCCTAAAGTCCCTGCTACCAGGAAAGGAGGCATGGGAAAGTTAGGAAAGAGAAAATTCTTTTAGCTTTTCTTCAGAGACTTCTTATATCCTGTCTTAATCTTCCCTGAGAGGGAACCTTGAGCACATCAAAATCTTGACTTTGCATTCTTTCATCTGTAAAATGGGTTGAAAGTTCCCGCTGTACATTTAACAGGAAGGCTGTAGAGATGACGCGTGAAGCAGCTTTAGAAAGGCAAAACGCTATGTAAATGTGAAGACTTACCACATTGGCTCTGGTGGTAGATTTGGAGCCCAGGGAGACCAGCTCTTTCTCTCTTGCCACTAGCAAGGATTTCTGGGAAATGCATATTGCATTGGCATGGCTGCAGGAGAAACTTCTTTCTTCCTGTTCAATCCCATCCTAACCTGTGAGGTGGAACTTTTAATGGACAGCCATTTTTGTGTGTGTGTGGTTTCTCTTCAAGGAGTGAAAAAAAAGAACTGGGTCTTTGCTAACATTTTTCCCTTTGATTTTTTTCCCCTTTTGGAAAAGGGATACATTTTGAGTCCTTTTCAAGTTTCTTCCAGGTCCTGCTGAGCACCTGGGTGTAGTTTCTGAGACAATCAAACCTGATTGTTGAGCATTGAAAGCCTCTGTAGACTAAGCTGAGGATTACCTGGGGCACAGCAGTGTGACTCCTCTGCAGGTGGCGATGAACACAGGACCATGCACTGCTTTAGGCTAGATATCAGGTCTTGTGATGGAGGAGGACTTATGAGTCCTGTTCCTGCCTCTGTTATTGCTTGCTGTGTGATATGAGGCAGGCATCTTTTCCCCTACTTGCCTTTCCTCATCTGCAAAATGGGGAAAATACCAGTGCCTTCATCAGGCAGAGTATTAAATGAATGAGGTAAAATGACTCAGACACAGTGAGCACTCAATAATGTTAGCTGTTATGAGTGTCTAGGGATCCTTAACTTTCTGTTTGGAGAGGCTGAGGCTGGGGAACTCCAGGCTAAAGCTTTAGGTGCCTATGCAAAAGAGAAAGCAACCTGAAACTGAGATAAAGCATTAAATACTTGATGACAACGGGAAAACAGAACTTGACAAAGCTGATTTTGATGCTAACTTTAGACACTCATCTGCTCCAGGATGAGGCCAGACCCACATAAGATGCCAAGCCCTTGTGTTGGCAGCTATGTATGTGCTTGACTCTCTGGGAGATTTTGGGATGGATTTTCTATTGCTGTGTTGAAATAGCAGGGAGAGAGGAAAATCCTATTAAATCTAAATACTCCCCGTTTTATGGGTTAAGACAAAAGAATGGATGAGATGTCAACATCAGATGGAGTATCCCAGGGAGTGGGCTGTCAAGGATTTAGAAGTTTCAAATGATCTTATTTCCCACTGATAACTTTATTTTTAACATGATCCCATGCTATCTCTGCAGAAAGATGCCACTTATAAATGATGACTCTGAGAAAGTTATTTGTTGAAATTCAAGTAACTTGAAGCAAACACTTTTCTGCACTTGACATTTGTTTGGCTCATTTTCCTTTATCTGTACAGTATAATAAAGCCACTTGTAATCACATGCACCACAGAAGCGCAGAATACATCTTTTAATCCCAGAGCTTATTATTTGATTTTTGTGTGAAAGGAAAAACTATATTTTCTGGGGTGCTGACTCCATCATTAGAATCTTCCTGAACTGTGGCTGGAATCAGACTTTCATTGTACTTCCAAAGTGGGATTACCACTCTGGGAATGAAGACAAAGGATTCCTGCGATCCTCTCTTTTGCTAGATGCTTCTTCACTAGCAGTGGGATTGCAGAAGGAAGTGGTGGGGGTGAAGGGTGGGGTGGGTGGTGGTATCCATTCTAGGGTGTGACTTCTCTCAGGGCCCCTTTTTCTTTCTTTTTCAGGTAAGGTGGATTATGGCTCCAGAACTTTCTTAGAGTGTACTGAGATTGGTTCCTTCTCCTTGAGACTGTTCTTACCAACACCTGGATAGCTTCTCTCTTTCTAACCAAGCCCCCTCCTCCTCCCATTTCTCATAAAGAGATTTCTTTCCTGTTCCCTAAAGTAGGGAGTTTGGGAGTGAACACTTCGGGTTTCCCCCACTCCCGAGGGCTGAGGTAGGTAATCGGGTGTCCGAGAGGCTGCCATCCATTAGCTGTGTGAAAGGGCATTGCTCAGTGCGGCCTGGAGCCTCTGCCTGTGTCCAGAACAGATGGGCACATGTACTTCCTGTCTGCACGTGGTCATCAGACCGAACAGTTTCCTTTCTCTCTCGATTCGTGCCCTGGCATCTCTCCTGACTACTGGGCCATGTGTTAGGATAGGTTCTCTACAGGTCCCAAGGACTAGAAACGAACTTGGAGAAGGAAGCCTCCACTTTGCCCCGAAGTTCAGCCTGCGCCCTCTCCGCTGGCTTGAACAGAGAACCCAGTCTTTGTGGTTGATTGAGCATTTGTTTGGACATTAACAAAACAAATGCCTTGGCACCCCTTTCCCTCATGACCCTTGAGTAGACTGGCTCACTTGCTCAGAACTTAGGAGGGAAGAGGAGTGAGACTGAAGCCATGATGCCACCTCCTCTCAAAGCTAAGGTAACATCGTTTCCATCGCCTCAGCTGTGCCAGCCTCCAGCCAGGTGTGGACTTTCCCTTCCTTCTCTCTGCCCAGGCAAGCTTTGTGTAAAAGGAGCTTTGTTTTTGTTCCAAACAGATGGCCTTGGCAATTCCCATCCCACTCTCCTAAACTTGAGTTGAGTGTATGGTGGAGCTCCTGGGAAATAGGATTAACTGGAAATGGAGAAAATGAAAGAAAGTTCTTGAAGTGACTTTCCCGTAGGTCTGCTGGAAAAAAGAGAGGGTAGTTGTCCTCATTCTGGCAAGTGGGGTTTTTCATCTGAAAATCCTGGGGCTGCACTCTGGTCACCCATTGTACATAAATTCCAGGTAAGAAAGAAACAGGGAAAAGGTGATGGTACTGTTGAAAGAGAGGGGTAAAATTCTAACCAATGGGTTTTTCTTAGGGTCCCACGTAAGGTACTGTGGATACTGAAGGGAAATGGTGGTGGAGATTCCCAACAGCAGTGAAGGTGTGTGGTGACAAGTGTCGAGGGTTGTTGGGGCCATTTGGGGCCACTCCTTGTTGGCTGAGATAGAGAAGAAAATGGCATCTGGGGAGATACCCTGGTGAACTCAGCCTTTCACAGAGGGAGACAACCAAGCCCTGGGGTCCGCAGGGACGAGGGGCAGCTGGTGGGGCCGAACTCTGGAGTACAGAGCTTTGCTGTCGTCTCATGTGATGTCTCTCCATTTATAGGTGAGTGTGGTCCAAGGTCAATCCTGTGACAGCCGCCTTCACTGAGCAGAAACCACTGGGGAACGCAGTAGGATTGGAAGGTGTGTGGTCCAGTAAGAGGAAAAGCCAAGCTTCCTCTGAGCACCCCTCTGAGCACCAAGGAGAAGGGCCACTGGGGAGAGCCATATGTATTTAAATTCTGTAGGGTTATAAGACCTGAAGTGAATGTCCTGGGAGAACAGTGTGAAATGGCTGTTGAGTCCAAATCAGGGCTATTTTTTTTTATTAAATATTAATGCCACACATTTCTGCAGGGTTCAGAGAACAGATGTTAGGCCTGACATTGTGGCGATTTAATTGACTAAGAATATTTCCTGTCATTTTTATCAATGTCTGGCTTTCCGATGGCTGTTAAATCGGAAAATATAAAACACAGGAAGGGATAATTAATACTCCGTTTCCATCCGTGGTTACCTGCTGATATGGCCCCCCAGAGAAGCTGGAGCTTTCTCCTGAGTATTTTTCTTGGAGGCAGAGACAGGCTGAGCTGACCTAGTCTCTCTGCAAATTGTTCCACTGGGCCTCTAGCTGGAGAACAGCCCACTCTGTGAGCACTATTCTTTCTTTCCTGTTGGTTTTAAGAAAATAAGCAAATTCTAAATAAGCTTTGCTTTAGTGGAAAAACTCCTAGGGATTCTGACTTTTTCCCCCCTCTAAATCCTACCCCCACCTACCCAAATCATTCTGCTTAACAACTTCCTAGATTTAAAACAACAACAAC
This sequence comes from Dama dama, assembly GCF_033118175.1. Taxonomy (NCBI): domain Eukaryota; kingdom Metazoa; phylum Chordata; class Mammalia; order Artiodactyla; family Cervidae; genus Dama; species Dama dama. The sequence continues at coordinate 39,254,977 of NC_083691.1, forward strand.
AATCTCTTCAACAGTCAAATCTTCACTGAGAGACATTGCCAAGTAGACTCCAAGGAAGTGGATAGAAGTTATTTTGAGCAAATTCACAGTGACATAAAATGTAGCTTAGGGTGATTTAGCATCAGGAAATATTTGCTAAGTAGAAAACTTGAGAAAGAACAATTCTAAAATGATTCTTGGTCAGGTGCAGCTTATAATGGACCTATTCATAGGAAAAAAAAAAAAAATCCAAGGTCCCTTTGTCACAAAACTTATTTTAACGTGGAAAAAATGTCGTCACACATTTGCCCTGTGAAATCATGTTGCTTTGCGTTTATTAAATGGTGCTGGCCCGCCATGCTGGTCTCTGTTATATCCTCAGGGGAGGTCAGCTCGTGGTACAAAAGGGAGAGAGGATAAGATGTGTTGTTCTCAGACTGAACATTAAATCATGGCAGTAATGATTTCAGAGGAAATGAGGCAAAATTGGGCTAAATGAAAACCTGCTGATGTGGCTTGGGAATTACCCCTACGGGCTTGGGAAAGGGATAACCACAACCATCTCCTGCGCTCGTGGGACTGTTTTGCCCTCTGCTGCGGGGTGTGCTCTCTGTCTCAAGGAGGCAGGCTGGGCCCACCTGTTGGCTTCCACAACTCCTTTGTCCTCTCATCATCAAAGCAAGTTGGCTCACGCCATGAGCTGAGGGGAGTTAAAGACTGAGATGTAGAAGTGGAGATTCTTTTGGAAGGCAATTTGTAGGATGCAGAGAGACAGAAATGACCCTGGTGTGGCAGAGGAACAAGAGCCCACCCTGCCGGCTAATGTGACATAAGAGGTGATTGAGTTGGGGATGTGGGTGGCTATCTTTGATTGAAATTCACTGAATTGTATTCTAGCATATGCTTCAAGGAAGCAGGGCCAAGCCTCTCTATATCGTGTAATTTGAGGGACACAAAAGCTCTGACATGTGCCCCTGCCAACACGCTACTGCACCTGCAAGTCACCCTTTTAGGGCCAGTCTTTTTTTAAAAAAAAATTAAATTGAAGTATAGTTAATTTGCAATTGTGTTAATTTCTTCTGTGTAGCAAAGTGATTCAAATATATTATATATGAGCATGCTAAGTCACTTCAGTTGTGTCTTTGCGACCCTTTGAACTGTAGCCCAGCAGGCTCCTCAGTCCATGGGATTCTCCAGGCAAGAATACTGGACTGGGTTGCCATGCCCTCCTCCAGGGGATCTTCCTGACTCAGGGATCAAATGCGTGTCTCCTGTGTTTCCTGCATTGCAGGCAGTTCTTTACCCTCTGAGCCATTGGGTAAGCTCATATATATTTATAGGTCATTCTTTTTGATATGCTTTTCCACTATGGTTTAGCACAGATATTGAATATAGTTCCCTGTGCTATAAAGTGGGACCTTGTTGTTTATCCATTCTCTATATACAATAGTTTACATCTACTAGTTTCAGACTCCCAATCCTTCCTTCTCCCAAACTCCCTTCCCCTTGGCAACCACATGTCTGTTCTCTATGTCTGGGAGTCTGTTTTTTTTCTTTTCTTTTTGGCTTACTTCACTTAATATGAAACAAAGTCCATTGTTAGTTTCATCCATGTTGCTACAAATGGTCTTATTTCATTCCTTTTTATGGCTAATATTCCATTGTATATATGTACCACATCTTTATCCATTCATCTATCAATGGACATTTAAGTTGTGCCCATGCCTAGCTATTTTGAATAGTGTTGTTATAAACATAGGGGTGCATGGATCTTTTTGAATTATAGTTTGTCCAGATATACATAGGGTCAATCTTTAGAAGTAAGGCCTGACCTCTAAAGAACTCTTGGTAAAGTACCAATGTACTTCCTTGGATGTGACACCAACGAGCTGATGGACATTCAGGATGGATCAGTTGGCAACTGTCAGTCTGGGATGCCAAGAGCAGCCTTCTGCAGTGAGAGGACATAGGACTGGCAAGTTTTGATGAGAGCAGGAAGATGGGAAAGGCCTAAGTATAGATCTTCTTTCTGTGGACTGCACAATGTCAAGGCCAGGTTGAAGGCCCAGCAAAAAGTTACCTGGAATCCTCATGAAGAAATCTCCCCAAAGGAGGATGAGAATGGTCTGAGACATGTCTTCTCTCTTTCTCTCCCAGCTGCCTTGGATGGAGAATGTTGTTTCCCACCTAGATCAATACCATTGCATATAGTCCTTTCTTAAGGGACCCCAAGCAAACTGCTTTCTTACACCTGTTCTGTAGTTAACAGAAATAGGGACCATAAGTCGAGGCCCCAGAATTGTCCTAAGAAATGATTATGATACTGGAAGGCTCAGCTCCTCCCCAACTCCCCATCTGATATTCTGATCATCAGGTCCTGCCTTTGCTGGTGAATTTTCAGGACTAGACTAAGGAGGCAGAAACACAAGGCCTGGGTGGGAAGTTAAGGGATGTTTATAGCCATAGAACCAAAATATAGGAGGAAGCAGGTGGGAGAAATTTGCCTAGGTTGCCTCTGTGGGTGTAAATCACCAGCTTTTGTTCATTTAGGGGGAGAATCCAGCTTTCCTGAAACAGACCCATTTCCCCCCAGCTTTTTCAATGTGCCTTTTCATGGATTTTGCTTTCAAATCTGCATGAATTATTTTTCTTCTATTAAATATTAATGTGCCTTTCTAGTAGAAAAAGGGGGCAGCGTAGGTCTGGTATGCATCTTCTCTGCCACTATTTACTGCTGCTGCGAGACTGCAGCAAATGCCAACTCCCAACACATTATTAAATCAGGTCTGCGCTGAGCCCAGATGTTACACTGGAGATGCTCAGAGGATACAGGTGAAAACCAAACAGCAGCAGGCACCCGCTTCTATCTGGTGGGAGCTTGCTTTCCCATATTCTCGCCCCTCCCTCCCGCCACCATGCCCTTTGGCAAATTTGCCATCAGCTGGGCAGAGGTCACTTTCTGGAGCAGTAATTGTGTGAGGGGGATTTATTTTTTTAAGCCTGTTATTTTTTCCCCAATGACTCTTTCTACTTGATTAGTTCAGGATCAATATGTCTGGTAGGCAGAATGTGATGGGGAGGGTGATTTATCAGTGTCAAGGGGAGCTCTGGGCTTTGTTCATGTGGCTCTCCTCTTCACCATGACTTCCGCCTCCCTACTCACGCACACACACATACACACTCACACACAACCTCTGCTCTTGTCCTTATCTAAATTCTACTCACCCTTACATCCAGGATGATTTGGTCTCCTCCCTGAAGCCTGTCCTGTGATCCCTAAATCGTGACCCCCAATGAACCTGTTTCACACAATAACTGTTACCTAGTGGGGTTTATATTCCCCAATAGGCTGTAAACCTATTATGTCTCAAAAACATAGCGTAATGGGAAGAAAACAGGGTTTGCAGTCAGAATCCTAGAATCCTGACCATCGTTAGCAAATTGTTTAACCTCCAGGAGCCTGTTTTATCAACCTGCTCCTCATCAACACCTCCATCATCATCATCATTTCTGCCTCTCAAATCAGTGCTTTTCAAACTTTAATGTGTATGTGGATTACTTTGGATCTGAAGTGAGCCTGAGATTTCTAATAGGCTCCCAGGTGATGCTGATGATACCTATCTTCTCGTCACATTTTGAGAAGCAAAGGCCTCGTGAATCTTAAACCAGGTAATATATGTGAAAGTCTTATGAACTAAAAGGCCCCTATCATTGCTAAACCTTAAATCGTCCTGTCTCTTTTAAATTCCTATTTCATATCCATCAGTAGATCCTGTTGATAGGAAGGTATCCTGAATCCAATCACTTATGATCCCTCCTTCACCTCCAACCTCAGCTAAGCCAACATCCTATCTCTTTCTAGAGATGATCCTGGTAGCTTCTTAATTGGTCTGCCTGCTTCTGTTCCTGTTTCTTCCCCCACTCCAACTTGAATTCCAGTGGTTCTTTTCCTACCCAGCAGCCAGAAGGTTCTTCTATAATAAAAATCAGATCATAAAGCTTTCCTCTTCTAAACTCTTCAGTGGCCTACAAGGGTCTAATCAATATGGCCCTACTGTCTTTATTGACAACCCTCACCACCTTGCCTCTTGTACTTTTTCTGTGTGCAAGAACATAGCTGACTCTATAATTTTATCCAATCTATTTCTCAACTTTCTCATCTACTAAAGCAATCCAATTGCTGCCTACCTTTTTATCTGGCTTTACTGTTTTTCATGGCAGCAGAGACATTACTTTGCTGGCAAAGGTCCACATAGTCAAAGCTATGGTTTTTCCAGTAGTCATGTACAGATGTGAGAGTTGGACCATAAAGAAGACTGAATGCCAAAGAACTGATGTTTTTGAACTGTGGTGCTGGAGAAGACTCTTGAGAGTTCCTTGGACTGCAAAGAGATCAAATCAGTCAATCCTAAAGGAAATCAACCCTGAATATTCATTGGAAGGACTGACGTTGAAGCTGAAGCTCTAATACTTTGGCCACTTGATGCAAAGAGCTGACTCACTAGAAAAGACCTTGATGTTGGAAAAGATTGAGGGCAGGAGGAGAAAGGGGACAACAGAGGATGAGATGATTGGATGATATAATTGACTCAATGGGCATGAGTCTGAGCAAACTCCCGGAGATAGTGAAGGATCAGGAAGCCTGGAACGCTGCAGTTCATGGAGCTGAAAAGAGTTGGACATGACTTAATGACTGAACAACAGCTATTTAATAACATTCTATAAAATACTTATGTAGTATTTAAGATCATGCTTAAAATCTTGCATGCTAGGCTTCAGCATTATGAGAACCAAGATCTTCCAGATGTCCAAGCTGGGTTTAGAAAATGCAGGGGAACCAGAGATCAAATTGCCAGCATTTGCTGGATCATAGGGAAAGCAAGGGAATTCCAGAAAAACATCTATCTCTGTTTCACCAATTATGCTAAATCCTATGACTGTGTGGATCACAGCAAACTGTGGAAAGCTCCTAAAGAGAAGGGAATACCAGACCGTCATACTTGTCTCCTGAGGAACCTGTATGCAGGTCAAGAAGCAACAATTAGAGCCCTGTATGGAACAACTGATTAGTTTAAGATTGAAAAAGGAGTATGACACGGTAATCTGCTGTCACCCTGTTTGTTTAACCTATATGCTGAGCACATCTTGAGAAATGCCAGGCTGGATGAGTTACAAGTTGGAATTAAGATAGGTGGGAAAAACATCAACAACTTCAGATGTGTGGATATTACCACTCTACTGGCAGAAAGCAAGAGGCACTAAAGAGCCTCTTGATGAGGGTGAAGGAGCAGAGTGAAAGAGCTGGCTTAAAACTAAATACTAAAAAACTGAGATCATGGCATCTGGCCCCATTACTTCAAGGCAAATAGAAAGGGAAAAGGTGAAAGTAGTGACAGATTTCCTCTTCTTGGGCTCTGAAATCACTGTGGATGGTAACTGCAGCCATCAAATCAAAGGAGGTTGCTTCTTGGCAGGAAAGCTATGACAAACCTAGACAGCGTGCTGAAAAGCAGAGACTTTACTCTGTCGACAAAGGTCTGTATAGTCAAGGCTATGGTCTTCCCAGTGGTCACTTACGGTTGTGAAAGCGGGACGGTAAAGAAGGCAGAGAGCCAAATAATTGATGCCTTTGAACTGTGGTGCTGGAGAAGACTCCTGAAAGTCCCTTGGACAGCAAGATCAAATCAGTCAATCTTAAGGGAAATCAACCCTGAATACTCATTGGAAGGATTGATGCTGAAACTGAAGCTCTAGTACTTTGGTCCCTTGATGTGAAGAGTCAACTCATTGGAAAAGACTGTAGTGTTGAGAAATATTGAGGGCAGAAGGAAAAGAGGGCATCAGAGGATGAGATGGCTGGATGGCAATACTGATGCAATGGACATGAACTTGAGCAAACTTCAGGAGATAATGAAGGACAGGGAGGCCTGGCGTGCTGCAGTCCATGGGGTTGCAGAGAGTCAGACACGACTAGGCAACTAAACAACAACAACACGACAACAAGTATTTATGTGCTTGTCTGTGATCTGTCTCACTAACTCAGTGAGCTCCATGGGGGCAAAGGGTGGTCTGACTTGTCCTGCTCCATGTCTCTAGCATCTGGAGTTAAGCTTGGCGTGTACTCGGTCTCTAGATAGCTGCTGACTGAAAGAATAAATAAATTGTTCTACTTCATTGAATTGCCATGTACCCCATGTCTGACAGGGTAAGTGCTTCATGAATGTTTGCTGAGGCAACCATTGATTGGATTTTTACGTGTACAGTCCTTAGATGTAGGACACTTATTCTTTTTTGCTGTGGGCCAAGCCCACTAGTACAGTGGTCAAGCCCACTGAACTTCATGATTGAAAGATGTAGGCCTTTGAGCAAAAAGTAGAGGCGGGTGTCTGAGTTCTGGGAAGCAATGATTGTGGAGGATGAGAAGAGTTGCAGTTATCTTGGCCCCTAAGGACTGTTCATCTTTACTTAATTGCTTTTTAGCCAAAATGCTGCTACACACACACACATACACACATACCCCACAACCAACCAACCAAACCAAATAACAACAAGAAAAAACTAAGCCTTCAGGGAAAAGGATAGATTGAGAATCTGGGTTTCTTGTAGAGTAAAAGCCTTGTCTAAGCGGTGGTACACAAGAGAGGAGTCTCACGTTGGATAATGGAGTCTCTTTTTACTTCAGCTCATCTGAAATAGCACATTAATAAACTGCACCAAATGTGGTGCTACAGCTGGTTTTATTGGTCATTAACATTCACAGAGCCACGTGAAGTCATGCTTTCCAATTGTGAGATTAAAAGATTTAGCTAGTCTAATTATCGGCCTCTGAATGGGGACCACGTCGGAGTGCAGCCAGCAGGCGGAGTTGCCTTTGCCTTCTGTGATGCCTTCGCCTTCACGGTGCAGGTGAATTGAAAACAGATGCATTTATTGACCCTTGGCTGGATTTCACCCTAAAGCAGGGTAGGCACTGGCAGCTGTCCTAGAGTTTACTACACTTTAAGGCTGTATTTTGGGTTCAGGAGACTGTGTTGTCTACATTTTAAGGCTGTAGTTTGGGTTCAGGAGACTTCCTTCTACATCCAAGCAAATGGCATCCATCCTTAAAGCCAGACTTTTACTTAGGTTTTGATTGTTTTTCTGTTTTCTGGTCATTGAGGTCAACCACTAATTATGCTAATTAAGTGTGATGAAAATCTCTACTTAAATGAGATTGGTGGGCATGACCAACTCATCAGAAATCATGCTGACTAGACCACATGTCCTGATTTTAGGTTCAAGGAATAGGGCAGCTGGAGGCAAAGGCAGAGGAAAAAGGTGTGCGAGAAGTGAGGGGGCCAAAGAAGAAAACCAGGTAGCATTTAATCAAGATCCCCCTGCTTGAGATATAGTTCTTCCTGAGGCCAGGGAGATAGTTTCTGGGTATTGCAGCTTCTTTTGTTCCACATTGACTAGTTCCATCTCGAGAATACTTTTGGACTAAAGGGAAGGTTTAATCTGCTCTGTGATTACCTGATTTTGCTGGATGAGTCTGACCAATCTGAATGAGAGTTTCCTTTTAATTGGAACTCAAGGAGCAGGGCAGACAAAGGGGAGGAGTTGAGGCTTGAGTGACTCCTGGTTTGGCAAATGAAAGACTGATCAAGTCTTTGGTTCTCTCCTGGCCTGAACTTTCTGAGGTGCCAAATGAAGAGTTGGTCCATCAAATTGAGCTATGTTTTATACTTTAACAGCAATGGTGGGTAGCTATGGATGGGTCTGAGTATACAGGTGGCTGCATCTCTATGTGCAGTAAGAAACCTGGCAGCATTATTGATGGTAGATGAAAGTGAGGAGAGACTGCAGACAGGAAGAATATTTAAGGAACTCTTGCAAAATTCCAAACTGTAATCTCAATTATTATTGGTTCTGCTTTTTTCCACCAGAGCCACTGGGCTCCAGAACAATGTCTTTTTGACCACTGATTCTTGCTTTTAATTCCTATTGATCATGAGTTGGATTGTGACCTTCTCCACCCCCTCCCAAAAAAGATACATTGCAGCCCTAACCCCTGAACCTCAGAATGTGACATTTTTGGGGGATGGAATCTTTACTGATGTAATCAAATTTAAAATGAAGTCATCAAAAGGGTGAGACATAAGCCATTATGACTGATATAAAAGGAGGAAAATCTGGACACAAGAATAACACATGCCTAGGAAGACGCCATGTGAAGATGAATGCAGAGATTGGAATGATGCTTTTACAAACTGAGGAACTCCAAAGATAGCCAGCAAGCTATCAGAAGCCAGGAAAGAAGCATGCACCAGTTTCTTTCTCACAGCTCTCAGAAGGAACCAACCTTAGTCTCAGACCTCAGCTTGCTCTTCAGCCTTCAGAACTGTGAGACAATGTGTTTCTGTTGTGTAAGCCACAGTTTGTGGTGCTTTGTGACAGCAGCCCTAGCAAACTAATACAGTATCTTTCTGCTCTCTTGGTTTCAGACCCTTGGCTTGCTGTATCCACTAGCATTCATTGATTTGCAAATTTCAACTTGATTTCTTCTCAATCTCCCTAAAGAAATGTGTCTTTGTGTTGTAAAACTTAGACTCTGCTTCCCACCTGGCTCATAGCTCTCCTCTCTGCTATGTGTGGTGTGGGGTGGTAAAGGTGCTATAAATGGGCAGATTTACTAGCTACTGGGCTATCCTTTTTATCCTCTATGTTGCCTCCTATGGGCTCTCATGCTCTAAATCCCCCACAAAGTTCTCACTAATGTTCAAAGCTGAATCAGAAGGAAAGGCCAGTGACTTAAAGCTCCTCTGCTTATTTTTCAGATTTATTTGCATATAATTCCAGCACTCTTGGTCCTGTTCCAAAATTACCCCAAATGCATTTATTCCAATGCGTTCCTTCAAAGTTGGGGATCCAGATAAAATCTGGAGAAATATAATTGAAATAACACAACTCTGAGTGATATTAAATTCTTGTATATGGGCTCTACATACAAAAATATAAGAGCTCAAAGGGACTATATATGATCTATTAAAAAACCTAGTTTCCTGGTGGTCATATTCCCTTGTGGTTTTCTAGTATATACTTTCTCATTAAACTACTTATTTAATATGGGCATTAGAATTTTATCTTGAATATAAGATACATTGCTTTGATCATTTCTGGCCAATCTTGTTTTACTAAGTGAAGTCAAAAGAGGCATACTTTGCCATCAATCAACAGACGTGCCTTGACCTTGTACTGGGTTGCACAAACTCTCTGCTGGAAAAGTAAATATGGTCTCCACTTGAGTGAGCCTTCCTTGTGATTGGGGAGATAAGGCAACCGGATGACAAGCATTTAGAGAACAACTGAATGCTAAATGGTTTTGGACTGGCTTTAGTGCAGAAGTTTGATTTCATGGGGTGGTTGACAAGGTTTCCTGGAAAACTTGGAATTTTATTTCAGCAACAAAATGTTGCTGAAAAGGTTAGGATATTCCCTTCTCCCACCTCAAAATTTCTCCCTTCTATCTACCTGTATCATTGGTTGTTTGATTACAAATCAGACCTCCAGAGAGAAAACACAAAATGGACCGAGATAGAAGCTGGTGAGAGACTGTCATTCTTGATCCTGCAATGGAAACTTTATTTATTGGAAATTTGAGTAGATAACACAGCAATTATAAAATTAAGTCCTTTATAAGTCTAGGCTGTCTCTTCGAATTCTGTTTCCTATACTTTAGTTACCAAAATACCAACAGTCTTCTAAGGTATACGTGAAATTTAAATGAGAGCATGGGGAGTTCCTTTTCCATGTTCCCAGTGGAAGAGACAGAAGATGTGCTCCCAGCTTGCCATCTGCACAGATGTGTTTCCAATAAAGCACAATGAGACCTCCCATCTCCTCTGTCCCCTTCCTGTTAGCCACGAGGCTGTTTGGATGATGTGTGAGCTCACACTCAGGTTAATAAAGCCATCTTGTACTTCTCCTCTCCTCACATGGTAAGGGCTTTATTTATTTATTTTTTTCCACAAAAGTGCAGATTTAATTTGAAGTTGGGAAAAAGAAGAAGGAAAAGCAACTTTCCAAAATATGAGACAACAGTTCTCTTTAATAGGAACCACATTTCCCCTCTAAATTATGGTACCTGAGGGTCCCTGTGCAAGGTATGGGAGGTGATGAACGTAAGTTTTGGAAGGGTTTGGGGAGTTGTGTTGATATTTTGGCCCATCTGGGTTCATGTCTCTTGGGTTTCTTGGGATTCATGGAATATATCTGGCCACAGTGAAATGTGAGAAACCCTTTAGAAAAGTGCAGTGGAAATAAATAGCAATGAATATTTATGTGCCTAGACCAAAGGTCAGAACTCTTTTTAGTTCTCAGGGCCATTAGTGGGGTTAAATAAGGTCTATGGGGACTGTAGGTTCCAATGACAAGGATGAAGTATAGGTCATGAGTAGATGAGTTGAGGGAAAGGGAAGAGGTAGATGCTTAAGAAAGAAAAGAACATATGGGAATAAGTGTGCCTGAGGGATTAAACTAGTAGTAAACTAAGAGCAATAACTTCTCTTAGGTTAAATAACTTAGGTTAAATCATTATCCTTGGTTTAAAGCAAGATTCCTATAATTTTCCATATGATTTAAAAAAGTTCTGGACTTCCCTACAGCTTTATTCTCATGGGGTAAAGAATTGGTTATATAAATTACTAGGATGGGGTGGGAGGGTGTCACAGTTGATAGAGTCTGGGGAACTCTCCTTCCATGTGAGAACTCCCTTGAGTCAAGGGGTCAGGGGTGGTACCATGGTAACTGTCACAGAGACTAATCAATTAAACCCCCAAGGTTGTCCTGTCTCCCATCCCCTTTGCTGCCTCCTTCTTCCTATTCTGGGATCACATTTTCTGGGTACTGTTGGTCATCCTGACACTGGAGTGGAAAAGTTTCTGCCTTTCCAATAACACATGATCACCCAAAATCTTATTTTGGAAATATTGGCTGGAAATTTCATTCGGGGGTTTTTGTAACATCTTATGGAATATTGTTCCAACCTATGTTTGAGACATGTTGTACAATTAAAGTAATTTTCCTTCATAGAGAAAGCAGAAAGATTTAGAATGAGATTATTTGAATAGTATTAAAAAAATACCCAAGAAAATGTCCTTCAATACAGATTTTATTATAGTGCGAGGATGTCTTTACAGGCAAATATAGGGAGATGGAGTTTTTGTTTGTTTTTTGTTCTTGTGTGTTTGTGTCAGGTGTTTTTTTTTTTTTTTTTTAAAAACTCCAGGACCACTTCCTTCAACTATCCATCTATCCTTCCATCCATCCATCCATTTCCCAGCAAACACTTATAGGAAGTCTTCTATACACCCGGAACAGAACTAAGCACTGTGAATAGAGAGATGAATGAGAAATGACTCCCGCCCTTGGGGAGCTCACAGTCCAGTGGGAGAGAGATGTAAACATTAATTACAACGATGTGATGAATGCTCTAATAAAGTTCAGAGCAGGGTGCTCAGCTATCCCACAGAGCTGGAGGGCAGTGATCATCTATTTCACCTTAGCTGCTAAAGGTCTTTGATTCCTCCAAGAGTAAACTATGAGCCCCAAATCTCAGGAAAGCTGGGTTAGGTGCAGCTTTAAAGGAAGCCTTGCAGGTTGCAGCTACTATTTATTCAAAGACAGCAAAGAGGCAGATGACAGTGAGATTTATTCCCAGGGCCCATGGATTTCTGAATTTATGTTCTCTTGACTCCCTTTTCTCCCTAGAGCATAAATATGCTCTAGTATGGGAATGCTCCATTCCTGCTCTGACCAGTCTCCAACCTGCTGTTTGACTTGATTTTTTATTCTTATCCACAGATTTTACTAAAAACTGAAAGGAGGTAGGTGTTGAATCCCCTACCTCATCCAAGGTCAATCAAACAACAGCTGCTGAGAGCTTCGACCGTGTTGAGTGGATACTCTGCACTTTCTCTGGATCTTTTTTGTCATTTTTTATCCGGACATTGGGCTGCTGTGGTGGCTCAGATGTGAAAGAATCTGCCTGCAATGTGGGAGACTTGGGTTCAACCTCTGGGTCGGGAAGATCCCAGGAAGGAAATGGCAACCCACTCCGGTATTCTCGCTTGGAGGATCCTGTGGACAGAGGAGCCTGGTGGGCTACAGTCCATGGGGTTGCAAAGAATTGGACATGACTGAGCGACTAAACACATTCTGACATCAGGCTGCAGTTAGGAAAAAAGACAGTGACAGTGGGAACACACAAGTCCCTGGAAGAATGCTTTCAGGAAGAAAACAGATGTAGTCAAATGATCCCAGTGGTTTTTGTTGGTTGGTTTTGTTTTGCCACCAGGAATAAGAATACAAAAAGGAAGTGTGAATTTGGGAAATCTTTTGTTGTTTTTGAGGTTTGAATATTTCCAGTTTCAGTGATTTGTGTCATTGTGGGAAAGATGTTCTTGTTTATCCCAGTGAGAAGCATTATTAATAGTGTTTGCTATTGAGGAGAAGATCTCCAATGAAAGAAGGGACTATGCTAGATTTTCGTTTCACCTTGATGCATGGCTTTAGAAAATATCTGAAAAACTAAGTGTAGAAAGAACATTTTCTCTAGTAGTTTAATGTTCTCCGAAATGTAAATTTGGGTTAGTGTGAGTTGTTGAAAATTTAGCTGCCTGGCAGATATTTCTGTGAATTATGTGGTTGAAGTATATTACTGAGCCTTTCAGTGACCTTGAAAATATGATTTTTAACAGTTAAGGCAGGAAAAAAAGATCAAGATCAGCTAAAAAGAGAGGAAGACAGAACTGATATTTTTAAAGTCATAGAACCTAAATTTAAGGGCAAAACAGAATGAAAAAAGAAAACATGGTGATTACTTTATAAACTGTCATATTTGGGGTATTAAATGCCTAGCTTTGGGGAAGGAAGGCGGGGTTGGAATTTTCTTAGCACTGGAGAGAAGATGTATGTGGACATGTAAATTACATTTCTACCCATCTGGGTGGCCAAAATAGATTGAAGTCAGTGACAATTTAACAATCTTGTCCCCTTCTGCTCCTTATAAGTCCTAGACCCAAGGCTATGGCAGGTTGGACGAGCCTTTTCGGGGCCTGCTTCATGGAAGGGCAAAAAGGAAAAGTGAAAGTCACTTAGTCCAGTCCGACTCTCGGATTCAGCAAATTACACAGTCAATACTGCCTGCCTAAGGCTTTGAAACCTCCTAAAGAAAGGCCCTGGAGGAGGGCATGGCAACCACTCCAATATTCTTGCCTGGAGAATCCCATGGACAGAGGAAGCTGGTGGGCTACAGTCCATAGCGTCGCATGGAGTCGGTCACAACTAAAGCAACTTAGCATATATATACACACAGGAAGAGATTAAGATGGAAATGCGAAGAGGAAAGATCAGGTGAGGACAGAAGGAGAAGGCAGCTGTCTGCAAGCCAAGGAGAGAGGCCTCAGCAGAAACCAGCCCTGCCCACAACTTGATCTGGGATTTCCAGCCTCCAGAACTGTGAAAAAATAAATTTCTTATGGTTTAAGTCACCCAGTCTGTGGTATTTTGTTATGGCAGCCCTAGGAAGCCAATACAATGCCTTATGGAAATTATCATAACCCTTACCAACTAGTTTGGCAACCAGATTTTATCATAGGAAGTGAAAGTGAAGGTTGCTCAGTCGTGTCCAACTCTTTGCAACCCCTTTGCAGTTCATGGAATTCTCCAGGCCAGAATACTGGAGTGGGTAGCCTTTCCCTTCTCCAGGGGATCTTCCCAACCCAGGGATCAAACCTAGGTCTCCCACATTGCAGGCGGATTCTTTACCAGCTGAGCCACCAGGGAAACCCAAGAATACTGGAGTGGGTAGCCTTTCCCTTCTCCAGCAGATCTTCCTAATTCAGGAATCAAACCAGGGTTTCCTGCATTGCAGGCAGATTCTTTACCAACTGAGCTATGAGGGAAGCCCTTATCATAGGAAACCATGGATTAAAAAAATCTGTCCTGAGTTTTGACATCACACCCTACTCATCTCATATCCAGCAATTTATCAATGAGGAGAGTGCCCAACTCCAAGCCATAAATTTTAGGTTTGTAATTTCTTTATTTTTAGGGCATGTAAAAAAGCCTTAACATTTCTGGGCACACACCCATCTAAGTGGGTTTCTAACATTGAGCCACCAGGATTTAGAGCTCGTGTCTGGAACATGGCCTTGAATGGGAGATGTGAGAGGTATAGGTTGGTCTGGTTGAAAGAGCACTAGAATGGGAGTTGAAGACTGAGACCTTAAGTCTTGATCCTGGTACAATGACTCAGGGAACTAAATTTACCTGTTTGGACTTAGGATACTTTCGTGAATCTCAGGAGTGGTTTTCAGATCGGGCCTCCATGGAAGGGTTTTAGTAGTTCTACAACTTTTCATTTGAAATTCCCTTGTAGAATACATTTTAACAATTTTAAAACACTATAATAAAATAGCATACATTCAGATGTGTTTTATTTCACATTTTAATTTATCCAAGAACATTAGCATATTAAGATATGCTGCTCAGTTAACTTATTTGGAATGAGCATCAGAATAAAAGCTTGCCTATGGGTGTACATATTTTGTGAGGGATATCAATATTCTGCACTGATCTGACTGTTGTCTTTCTTAAATTCTGACATGACTGCTGCAAAAAATTGCACAAGTGCATTCTTGACCACAGTACATTTACACCTGCTCAGTTTAGTGCCAGCTCAAGCTTATTTGCATTGGTCCTCCTCTTGGCTTAAGCTTTGTGTATCCACCACTAACTCTCTCACATCATGAAAACATCACATTAGAGCTAGAATGAATTCTTCCTTCCTGACTTTATAGGTAGAAATGCAAGAATTTATTAGGTGTTACTATCAATTCAACTTTGAAACAGATACTTCCTACTACTTTTCTTATAAGCTTCTGGATGAATTTGATTGAGCAGAAGCCCAAACTGTAAGGCAAGCTGATTTAAAACAAAACAATACAAAATCTGTTACAATTTGCAAATACTTAGATGAATCAGTATTCTCTAGATAAAGTACAACTAAACCAAAATAAGATAATAGATCAAATGCTAAGAATAATATGACTGTGGCTATTCCCAATTTTTACATTCACCAAATTAGTCTCAGGGTTGTCAGAGATATACTTTATATGTATATGTATAATGTGTATACAATATGTATGGCATATTTGAACTCATGAAATAAATATATCCTAGTAAATTTCTGTTTTTATTTGTCTTAAAACTTTAGGATTCTATATAAGATTTAATTTTTATCAATGGCAATTTTGCTGCAAGGAAAACCACCAGATCAGATGACCTCCAAGTTTCCCTGCAGTTCTAACACCCTGTAATCTTCCAAGATGGATAGGGTACAGGCATGGGGTGAACAGGGTTTAGGAAGGGGTGAATCAGGGTAGGGAAAGGTGGTTGGTCACCCTGCTCAGCTTGAGAGCTTCATTCCACATTATACACCTTCTTGGGCATTGCATCTGGTTGGGATTTCAAAATGTACAAATGGATAATCCTGGGAAAACCACATGGAATATAAGATGTTATCAAAGAATGCTACAAAGATTTTAAAAAATATCCTTTTTACAGGGCATAATTATGTTGAAACTTACTAAAATTTCATGAAAATGTATTGCATTTCAATAGTTACCTCCTGTCGGAAACAGGAGGCAGCCTCTAATAGGATGTGGTAGAGGAGTGAGGCCTGGGGCTTTGGCTGGGGATGAGTGGGTATGCTCAGCAAGGGGGAGTGCCATAGCTCTCCTGCAGCCTGCATGGCGGTTATGTACAGTTAGAAACAGGGGCCCTGGTTTGTTTCAGCTGCTACCGTTAGGAGTCTCCCTTACCTAGCTGAGCATATTCAGAGGTACTCCCCAAGTGTGGAGCACTGTGGCCTGGCTGTGACTACTGGTTCTGGAAGTAGACAGACAGGCCCTGCAGAATATGCAGAGATAAAACAGAGAGGAACTGTGGTTTCACATTTGTCTGCCCCTGCCTTTTCCAATGACTCCTACCCTCAAGGTGAGAAGTAGGAGTTAGATTTTGAATGCTAGAGGGTGGTAGCTCCCAAAGGTGACCTTGGGACTACATTTATCCACCTGGATGACTGATTTCAGGACTGAATTTCTTTTTGGCCAGAGGACTAGTTGGGTTGAGGTGATGCTCTCCTGATTCTGACCTTGGTTATTGTATTAGTTAAGATAAACATTCAACCTACATAATGTAGAGATCCTGAACAAAAGGGCCTTACATAAGACAGTTTATTTTTCTTTTATGTAAAGATCTGGAAGTAGGAGGTCCAGGGCTGTCAAGGAGCTCTGTTCTACAAGGTTGTCTAAAGACCTAACTCCTTCTATTTTGTTCTTTTCTATCTTTAGGATGTCTGTTTATAAATGATCCTAAATGGCTCCCTAAGTCCATGATCCAGGTAAACACCCGAAGGAAAGAGGGTGCTCATCATTTAAGAACACAGCCTGGTTGAATATGTCACTTCCTCTCACATTCTCTTGTCCAGAATTTGGTTATTTAGCCATGCATAGCTGCAAGAGAGGCTGGATATACAGTCTCTCTTCTATGTCATGTACCTAGATAAAAATAATGGGTTCTATTATTTTGGGAAACTGATTCTGACAGGGTGTTTAATGATGTATGAATCACTATACTACTAGTAGGAGCTCTTGCAAACACATTTCCATAATGGTAGTAAATGTTTAAGTGTGGGCAGCATAGTGTCCAGAGGGGAAGGCCTGGCAGCCCCTGGTCTATTGGTTGGCACTTTGATACTGTCTGTATTAGTATGCTTTTTTGAGAGATGGGGAATTCCAGTTTCCACTGATCTCTGCAACTTGAAATTACCAGGTTGAGAAGGGCTGGTCTAGAGTTCAAAGTACCTCAATGGATAATGTGTAGACCAGAGGACTTCAAACTATACCATGAGATCCCCAGGATTCCTTGGAGTTCTGGAAGCTGGTGAGAAAAAAGAAAACAAAGAATCTTTAACATAAACTCCATGCCCCACTTGGCAGTCTTGCCATAGTGCCTTACTCTGTGTATTCATATTTCTTTGTTTATCTATATAAAATTTGGGGCTAAAAAATGATCATTTTTACACTTCTGCTAGACCATCAGAATAAAAATGCTCATAATTCAGAAAGAAGAGATTAAATAACATGTTGAATACTAAGACTATAGTGGGTGATTTCCCTGTATGATGAGAGATGGCCCTGGTCATAATTTTGCAAGGAAACAATTTAGTTTGAAAATAAGAGGAAAATGCCAGAGTTGAAAAATTTAAACTATCAGTGGGATCCTATAGTTTAGAAGAAGCAATTACATAATGCTTTAGAATTCACAGAAACATTGCAGCATCTATTCACTTTCTTGATCCTTCTTCATTTATAGGTAAAGAAATAGAAGCACAGAAAGGTAACGTGAACTTGCTAAAGTGGCACAGTTAAGAAGTGTTAGAAACAGCTACCATATATAAAATAGATAACCACTGAGGACCTACTATACAACACAGGGAAATATACTCAATAATTTCTAATTACCTGTAAGGGAAAAGAATCTGAAAAGGAATATATAACTATATATATATATAGGTATATATACTACACATATACACATGCACACACACACACACACACAAATATATATAACTGAGTCACTGTGCTATACACTTGAAACTAACATGATATTGTAAAACAACTATATTTCAATAAAAAATACATATAAAATAAAAAATAGAAGAAAAGAAGTTCTATAAGCAGGGTCAAACATAGGACTTTGTAATCTTCACCTGGAGAAGAAAATGGCAACCCACTCCAGTATCCTTGCCTGGAGGATTCCATGGACAGAGGAGCCTGGCAGGTTACAATCCATGGGGTCTCAAAGAGTTGGACATGACTGAGTGACTAACCACACACACAATCTTCACTATGCACACCCATTTCCCTATATTTGTTTACACCCATCACTAGGATGGATCTTCCCCGGTGGCGCAGCAGTACTGCCAATGCAGGAGATGCAAGAGACATGGTTTCGTTGCCTGGGTCAGGAAGATCCCCTGGAGTAGGAAATGGCAACCCGCTCCCGTATTCTTGCTTGGAAGATTCATGGACAGAGGAGCCTGGCAGACTATAGTCTGTGACTTCGCAAAGAGCTGGACATGACTGAGTATGCACACACACACAATCGTTAGCATATAAAGACCCACCTCTAAGCTATTGAGACCTGAGCCATTTCACCTTGGAAGCCTGGGTCCTGCAGGATTGGCAAGCAAATAGTCTCACCAACTCACCTCTATGCTTGAGTCCTCCGTCCTTTCCTTCTTCCCCCTACGCTCCCATCCAAAGTCTATCATATATCAGATACTATCTCAGGTACTAGATATATAGTAGTAACCAGGACCTAAAAGATCTTCGTGGAACTTATTTATAGATTGACAAGGGATTAATTTCTAAAATATACAAATAGCTCTTACAACTCAATATTAAAATAAAAAGCAACCCAATCAGAAAATGGGCAAAGACCTAAATAGACATTTCTCCAAAGAAGACATACAGATGGTCAACAGGCACATGAAAAGATGCTCAACATCCTAATTACTAGAGTAAAACAAATAAGAGCTACAATGAGGTATCACCTCATATCAATCAGACTAGCCATCATCAAAAAGTCTACAAATAATAAATTCTGGAGAAGGTATGAAGAAAAAGGAACCCTTATACACTGTTGATGGGAATGTAAATTGGTACAACCACTCTGGAGAACAGTATAGAGGTTTCTTAAAAAGCTAAAAATAGAGATATCATATGATCCAGCAACCCTGAAAGTGAAAGTGAAAGTGAAGTTGCTCAGTTGTGTCCGACTCTTTGCAACCCCATGGACTGTAGCCCACCAGTCTCCTCTGTCTGTGGGATTCTCCAGGCAAGAATACTGGAGTGCGTTGCCATTTCCTTCTCCAGGGGATCTTCCTGACCCAGGGATTGAACCCAGGTCCTCTGCATTGCAGGTAGACGCTTCAACCTCTGAGCCACCAGGGCAAACCTACTCTTGTGCATATATCTGGAAAAGATGAAAACTCTAATTTGAAAAGATGCGTGCTCCCTAGTGTTCATAGCAGTACTATTTATAAGAACCAAGACATGGAAGCAACCTAAATGTCAAGACATATGAATGGTTAAAGAAGATGTGGTATATATATACAATGGAATAGTACTTAGCCATAAAAAAGAATGAAATGGTGCCATTTGCAGCAACATGGATGAATTCAGAGATTATCATACTAAGTGAAGTAAGTCAGACAAAGTCAAATATCATATGATGTCACTTACGTGTGGAATCTATAAAAATGATATAGATGAACTTATTTAGAAAGCAGAAATAGACTCACAGACATAGAAAGCAAACTTATGGTTATCAAAGGGGAATAGGTAGAGATAAACTAGAAGTTTGGGATTAACAGATATGCATATATATATATATATATATATATATATATATATATATATTTGTATATATAATAGATAAACAACAAGGACTTACTGTATAGTACAGGGAACTGTATTAAATATCTTATAATAACCTAAAATGGAAAATAATCTGAAAAATATTATTTATATCTGTATCTGAACCACCTTGCTATTTACCTGAAACCAACACAACATTGTAAATTAACAAAATACTTCAATTTAAAAAAAGACACTAAAAATAGATTCTAGTTAAGAACTATGAAAAATGAAAACATAACTAAATATACCTACTATTCACATAGTGATAATGGCTATGATGAAAAGTTAATCCGGCTAACAGTATGAGAAGGGCAGAGGAGGAAGCAGAGACTCTATATTTGTTGGGTGATTGGAGAGGATGAGTTACCCATGAGTAGAGACCTGAATGAAGGGAAGGAGTGAATTATGCAAATATCTTGAGAAAGAGCTCCTGGAGATTCTGCTGCTGCTAAGTCACTTCAGTCGTGTCTGTCTCTGTGCAATCCCATAGACAGCAGCCCACCAGGCTCGCCCAGCCCTGGGATTCTCCAGGCAAGAACACTGGAGTGGGTTGCCATTTCCTTCTCCAATGCATGAAAGTGAAAAGTGAAAGTGAAGTTGCTCAGTCGTGTCTGACTCTTCCCCACTCCATGGACTGCAGCCTACCAGGCTCCTCCATCCATGGGATTTTCCAGGCAAGAGTACTAGATTGGGTTGCCATTGCCTTCTCCTCCCAGAGATGATAGGAGAGTAAAAACATAATTAGTATGCTCAGCACAGTCATGGGATTACAAGGTGGTCAGTGGGGGTATAAGCAAAGCTTTTTTTCAAGGATTACTTTGTTTTGTTTTATGATGTAGGAGACAGAGAAGGTAGCTAATTTTCAGAAGCAAAATTTTTGAGTAGTTGAGAGGATGGATTCTGTAAGTAGGGAGGTTGGCCTTGGCCAGGAAGGGGGACAGGTCATCTCAGGGACAGAAGGGAAGATAGAGAAGATCTAAACAGATGTGGAAAATAGATTTAGTGGGAAGATGAATCATGTTTTTTTTTTTTTTTTTTTTTTTTTTCTGGTTGGTTCTATCTTATTAGTAAATGTCAGGTGAAGATAGTGAGATGGGACTAATAAGGGGAGGAGACTCTTAGTCCTCCAGAGAGGTGAGAACTCAAATTTACAGATAACGTAGAAAGGCTTCTGAGCAGTGTTGTGGGCTCACTTGACATCTGCCATCTTAGTCTTACGTGAGACTGATCAACCAACATAGCTGTATAATTTTCCAGCTATGCTTGGATGGCAGGGAGATGCAAGGAGAAAGGGAATTTAATACGTGCTGGGCACTCTCCATTTGGCTGTTTGGACCTGCTCTTCATCCTCCCAGCTCAGTGCTCTGGGAGAGTGCCACTTATGGATTCCTTGGCCTCTGGGTGGGGTTAGGCCAGTGGCATGTACAGGGGGAGATTATACCCCCCAGTTACTGATCACCTTGTGATCCCATGACTGTGCTGGACATACTAATTATGTCTTTACTCTCCCATCATCTCGGAGGCATGAGGGCAGAGAGGTGCTTGTATCACTCCACTTTCTCCCCAGTTGCCCCTGGCAGGCATGGTTACGTCCCTCTATGAAAGTTTCCCTCAGCTCCTACAGGGCAGCCTTCTCATAGCTCTGGCTTTTTTAGACCCCAGAATTCACTCACTTTTCTTATTCTTTCAAATGTAAGGCTGGTATCTGCTTTCCACTGATACCAACTTTGGCTTCTTTCCTTCCCCCTCATTGTTTTCCCTTTATTGGCCTACGTGTTTAGAAATAGTCTCGTTACA
This sequence comes from Dama dama, assembly GCF_033118175.1. Lineage (NCBI taxonomy): Eukaryota > Metazoa > Chordata > Mammalia > Artiodactyla > Cervidae > Dama > Dama dama. Next base: position 39,276,282 of record NC_083691.1, read on the forward strand.
AAACTCTTCTCCATATGATCCCTCTTGGTTTCATCACTGTTTTGGTAACTCCCTGATTGATGCAAACCTGGTTTGTGGTGTGGTCAGGCAAGCTTCACAGAGGAGAAAGGGCATTTGCTAAGCAAGATAGACATGATGATGGCAACAGGTCTCTAAGCTAAGTAGAGAGAGATGTGGGCATGAGCGGGTGGATAAACTGCAAAAGTGGTGGAGTCTGTTGTTGAGAAGTCCCAGTGGGGCCGAAGGATTTTGGAATTGAAGTTTAAGAATAAGCAAACTGAAATTGGGGACTCGCCTGATAGAGAGGTGCTTAAAATAGAAAAGTTGTGATTGATGCAGTTATTGATAATAACAGCATCTGTGTCATTGGTTCTCAGCCCTGTCTGTATATCAAAATTTCCAGGGGAGCTTGTGAAAAATACTGATGACTGGCTTCCCCTCCAGAGATTCTGAATACAATTGTGGGACCTGGGAATTATAACTTTGAAAAATTGTCTCAAATAATTCAGATGTGTGGCCAGCATTGAGGATCATCAGTCCAAGGTATAAGCACGGGAATGGTTGGCTGGGGTGGAAAGAGGAAAATTGTCATTAGTAACCAAAAGTCAAGGAACTGAGAGGCCAGTCTTAGAAGAATCACCTAAATCAAAGCCACTAAGAGTGGTAGCAAAATCTGTGGTGGGAGAGCTGAGTGAGTCAGAGCCTAAAACTGCAAAGTGGATAGAGCTTGGAAGAGCTTGGGTATTTGACTTACTCTAGACCAAATCTCTGGTCCTGTCCTCTCCCCTTAGCACAGGGTCACTGTCCAGTGGCAAGATTGTCTCTGTTAACTTCTCTTTGGTTTACTCTCCTTTCCCAACCCATCACCATCTTTGGTTTTCACTATTTGTTTTTGGGTTCCCTTTCCCCACTGCTGGTGGTGCTTCCCTGGTGGCTTAGAAGGTAAGGAGTCTGCCTGCAATGCGGGAGACTTGGGTTCTGACCCCTGGGTTGGGAAGATCCCCTGGAGAAGGGAACAGCTACCCGCTCCAGTATTCTGGCCTGGAGAATCCCATGGACAGAGGAGCCTGGCAGGCTACAGTACATGTACAGTACACAAAGAGTTGGACATGACTGAGCAACCTTCACTTCACTTCACTTCCCCATTGCTGGAATTGGGGAATAAAGTAGCTCAGAGCCTCTGCTCTTACCCAGATCTGTTTTCTTAAGTACTGACTCCATCCTTGATCTTCTCTAAACTTTAACTTTCTTTTACTCCTCAAAAAAATTCCTTTCCTCTGCCTGTCTTTCTCAGGGCTCTTTTAGAGGACTGATAAATCCTAAAGCCTCATTCCTTTGTTTCATCAGTTTCTTGGTAAGACCCGGACTGATGCAAACCTGGTTTGGGGTGTGGTCAGGCAAGCTTCATAACAAGCTTGTGTATCAATGAAAGGCTTCGCATACTGTAATATACAAAGTAGGACAGTCAGGTTCACAAAATCACTCAAATCCTCTCCACACTACAGTGCATGTAATACTTACTGCCCAGCAGGTAGACAAAACAGGCCATTTTAGCTGGAAATTTCATCCTCTTCTATTTTCTACATGCGTGCCATCATGGGGCTATTTAAATCAAATTCTTCTCTATAGCTGAGCACAAAACCTGCACAATTTCTGGTTTTGCTCTTTCCAAAGATAATTTCTTCTGTTTAATGAGATCTGAGAATGAAGTCAGGCATGAGCAGGAGAAAGGTCACAGTGTGCGCTCAAAGGTATATTAACCATTGTTGGAGCGGACATCGGTCTCCTTCCAAGAGGACAAAATTAAGCAGCAAATAGTAAATACGTTCAGTGGCACTTTATTGCAAGCAGGACCATTTACAATGAAATAAGGATATGAGAATGATTTCAAAGAGAAAATGGGAATGCTTACAAATAAAACACATCTTACCGGTTAGAGGGGGAATGTGATTCCAGTCAAGGTTAATGGGGAAACGGTTAATGAAGGATACAGATTCCAAAGCTGCATGAAGCCATATTGTATCTCGAAGAGGTAATTAACACTAGAGACTCCAGCAAAATGGATGCGTTACACACAGCCGACAACTTGACATTCTGCACACCATCTAAAGAGGCTGCTCTGGATGCTTTATGACCCGTCCTGGTACTGACAGGGTGACGTCTGAAGTCAGGTTTTCCACCCCTTTTTCTCATGGAGTCAGTATGGTATTGCAGGAAGAATACCAGACAGGGAGAGAGGGGAGGGGGTTCCAGTTTGGACTCAGTTCCTAGGAGGTGATGTGTGACCTTGGGCAAGTTACTTTCTACTTCTCCTAGGCTTAGTTTCCCTGTCTGTAAAATGAGGGGATTGAATTGGATCATTTTTTTCTGAATTGGATAAGTCTTTTCTGGTTTGAATTCTGAGACTCTCTGCACTTCATTGCCCCACTACCATGATCACTTATCTACTTTGTAATTGTGTAAATATGGGTATATCTGGGTAGGTGTTTGTATGTATAAATACAGAAGAGGGTGAACATTTGCACACCTTTGCCTATTTATGGCACATATGTGTAGTTAGGAGGCACTCTGTATGGTGACTTTGAAATGACACAATCTTGCAGACGTCTGCCCAGAGCTGTTTATGTTTCTACGAGCAATGTTCAGGTTTTTCAATCCTTCTCCTATTTTTCCCCCAAAGGGTAAATTAATAGGAGTGAGGTAACCTATAGAATTAAAATGCCTGGGATTAAGGTGAACTTAGGTGAAAGCCCCCTTAGCCCACTGACGGCAGGATTATCTGTCCCTGAAACACCTTCTTTGTGTCATTCTCTTGCTCTGAACACTCCAGCTGGGAGAATCAGGCCAAGGCTCTGGTACTAGCTGGTGAGGGACATAGTGGGAATCACATCCATCCTGTACATTTAGCCACCTCCTTTGGCTGTCTGGAATCTTCCCTGTTCACCCACTGGAGTAGGCGGGCTTAAAAGTAGGGCATTTGCACACGCGGATTTTTCACCCCAGTGCTCATCGTATTGGCAGGCATTGCTCCAGCTGAGCTGTTCCTTGCTCTGTGTTCAGGCTTGTTTGTAGGTGGTGTCTCCAGGGCAGATGCCATTTTTACCCCAGACTCAGAACTCGTTCTTTGCTGCTTTTTAAAATTCCCAGGTATACCTTGCTTATTTCTCCCTGCTCACCTGCCTCGAGCGGCCCCTCTTTTTCCTGTCCGTATTCTTTTCTAGCCCCTCACAAAGAAAACAAAACAAAAAAGCAACCCCTTCTGGGGCATCTGGTTAGAGAAGCCATCCAGGCTTCTGGTGGAAAATTTAAGAAACACCTTCCTGTTGTTTTGAATGAAGCAGCTTAAAAAGGCCTGCCAAGTCCCAAATCGCGGTGCTGGTGGTGGGGCCCAAGCAGTGACAGCTTGATATGTGAAGACCCACCTGCCTTCCCAGGTGATGGGGAGGGAAATCTTAGAGGGAGGGCAGCTCCGGCGCCGAGTTCCCACACGACACTGACAGCTATTGAACGCGGTGTTTCTATACCAATGTTTCATCAACTTTTAATTGAACTGATTCCTAAATAGAACAGAGTCAGCTTTGGCTGTACTGCTGGGCCTAAATAGCTGTGACTGAGCTCTGATTGACACCTCTTCAACAGACCCCCATTTGGTAGATTTTTCACATTCCCTGGGTTCTAGAGCATTGGTCCTCAGCTGAGAGCATTCATGAGTCCTTTGTGGGAGTGGTTCAAGGTACAGAAGATGGTGCCTCATTCTGGCTCTGACTCAGTATCTGGGGAGGAGGCTGGGTAATGTTTAGTACACTCTTTTTAGGCACTTCTAAGAAGCATGCATGAATACTCAGAAACTTCTGGGTCGTTCCATTGCAAATTGAGATGAAGTTACCAAGTAGACAAAGAAATGCTGGAATTGTGAAATACTCCTGGCGCATCTGTTTCCATGGGAGGGACACGGGATGAGGGATGTGTTAGCACTTTCTTCATGTTATTTTCAAGTGTAAGTATGTTGCTTTTTCTTTATTGCTGTGTCGCTTGCTTCGCTTCAAGGCACCATTGGACCTTCTTGGAGGAGTCCAACACATTGAAACAGCTTTCCTCAGCCTCCGTTAGGAAGAACATCCCCCAATATCCCAGATGTGCGGGTGAATCCAGCGTTCACTGAAATAGTAAATTGGATTGCATTTCATGATACTGTATACTGTGGGGTGACCTCCTCTCATTGTTATTTTGGGTGGATGCTTAGACAGTTCTGATTCTGATTTCCTGATAATTGTTTCCTCATGGATTTAGTTTTCTTTTTTTTTTTGGTCCCAAACAGATGCCTGCACCAACCCCTCGTTGCCATTTTCAGCTTCCCTCAAAGCCTGACTTGTTCCTTAATGAATCTGCCACACACTGAGCTGGGGCCAAGGCAAACCAAGAGGCCATTCCATCAAAATATCCGTGATGGGAAAGCCTGTTCCCATCCTGAACTTGTGTTTCACTTGGGTCCCACCTGACCTGGAGGGCCTGCGAGCAGGGGGCTGGGAGAACATTTGAACCCTGGCTACTGTTAAAACGTCCTAATCCCAGAGACTCTATTTTGTTTACATTCCTGCTCAGCTTTGCCTTTGAAGCTGCTCCTCATTGGTGGATTGTGGGGCCCTATGACTCCTATACGTTTTAAAGCCGCATTCCCCAGAGTTTGCCCCAGTGATGGAGACCTGCACTTTGTCTTTTAAGCAGATAAAAAGAGAGGTCAGTCAGAAGTAATTCCCCTACTCCTCGTATAAACAATTTAACTGCTGCAGCAACATACTTGCCTGGAATTACTCCCTCAGATTCAATTCCCTTTTCCTGCTCCACTTGTAAAAATGGTTAGTGTCCTCTATAAACTGTAGCTCACCAAGGTGCAGGGCTTGCTGTGCAGTTGTAGAATAAATGTTAATCTAATACAGGTTACTAGGTCAAATGCAATCACAGGCTTGTGGGAAAAAGCTTAATATTGTTCTGCTTCTTCTAACACAGTAAACCTGGATATTATATGATAGGTTAAACACCAGTGAACCATGGCAAGAGTTTTCTTGAAAGTAGGATTTAGTACAAAGGAAGCTACATTGAAATGGTGACCTAGGATTGACTTTGCTTTCCAAGAGAGCATGGTAAGACGCCGGAGTGCACGCTGAAAATGGACTCCTTGAAAATGTGATGTTCTCGAATTCCTTGCTGAGGGGTTGAGTGCCAGCTGGAGCAGCTGGGACGCAGCCTGAGGTTTCAGATGTTGTCAGCTATGACTTCAATTCCTCCTCTTCTCCAAAAATTCATGAGTGCAGATACATACACACACACACACACACACAGAGTCGTTATGAAATGTTAATGTGTCATTGGATGGCCTGTTAGAATTTGGATCCCAATTTGAACATCAAGTAAACAGTGTCAGGGCAGGCTGAGCATCTGTGGGCCAACTGCCTTGAGAAGACTCTGTAGATCGTCTTGGTGGTGGTGGATGCTTTCCTATTTTATGTGGGTGTTAGTGCATTAAGTGTTCCCAGCCTGTAGTCGTGATCCAGTGCCAAAGCTGAGATTTACATATGCTAGCAGATGTAAAATAAATGCTTCAGTAAATGAACATCAGGTTTCAGGGGAGCTGAAAAGTCTGGTTTGTGGGACCACTCAGGTTCTGTTTTGTATGGAGACAGGGACTGGGCCAGGATCAACTTTGCAAAGCTCATGGGGTCTCCCAGGAGGGAGCTCTCAAACTCCCATAGTTACAGTTGCAATGGCTCGGCCCTGTCCTCCTCCTGGCTTCCTCCTGGAACTGTATTCAACCGGTGATCACACAAGGAAAGGCACTCTGACACACAGGCTGGGATCCACCTTTCCTCCTGAAAGCTGCTGAGAATGAGGCTTTGTGTCTCCTCTCGGCTCTTAAAAACTTCTTAGCAGGCTCCAGGGATTTGTCTGACTTGTGAAAAATTCATTTGTGCATTTCCAGATGTGACATAGCTCTTGAGTGATTAAGCTACGTCACTTAGTGTGTTAGCTGTATTAGAGTGGGTAGACATTCGATAAAAGGCCTCTCCCTTATATGTGGGATCTACAAAAAGAGTACGAATAAACTTTATCTACAAAACAGAAATAGAGTCAGTTCAGTTCAGTCGATCATTCGTGTCTGACTCTTTGCGACCCCATGGACTGCAGCATGCCAGGCTTCCCTGTCCATCACCAACTCCTGGAGCTTACTCAAACTCATGTCCATTGAGTCAGTGATGCCAGCCAACCATCTCATCCTCTGTCGTCCCCTTCTCCTCCTGCCTTCAATCTTTCCCAGCATCAGGGTCTTTTCCAGTGAGTCAGTTCTTTGCATCAGGTAGCCAGAGTATTGGAGTTTCAGCTTAGCAAGAGTCCTTCCAATGAATATTCAGGTCTGATTTCCTTTAGGATGGATTGGTTGGATCTCCTTGCTGTCCAAGGGACTCTGAAGAGTCTTCTCCAATACCACAGTTCAAAAGCATCGATTGTTCAGCACTCAGCTTTCTTCACAGTCCAATTCTCACATCCATACATGACTACTGGAAAAAACCATAGCTTTGACTAAATGGACCTTTGTTGGCAAAGTAATATCTCTGTTTTTAATGTGCTGTCTATGTTGGTCATAACTTTTCTTCCCAGGAACAAGCATCTTCTAATTTCATGACTGCAGTTATCATCTGCAGTGATTTTGGAGCCCAGGAAAATAAAATCTCTCACTGTTTCCATTGTTTCTCCCATCTATTTGCCATGAAGTGATGGGATTGGATGGCATGATCTTAGTTTTCTGAGTGTTGAGTTTTAAGCCAACTTTTTCACTCTCCTCTTTCACTTTCATCAAGAGGCTCTTAAGTTCTTTTCTGCTGTAAGTGTGGTGTCATCTGCATATCTGAGGTTATTGAAATTTCTCCGAGCAATCTTGATTCCAGCTTGTGCTTCATCCAGCCTGGCATTTCACATAATGTACTCTGGATGTAAGTTAAATAAGCAGGGTGACAATATACAGCCTTGACATACTCCTTTTCCAATTTAGAACCAGTCTGTTATTTCATGTTCAGTTCTTACTGTTGCTTCTTGATCTGCATACAGATTTCTCAAGAGGCAGGTCAGGTGGTCTGGTAAAATAGAGTCACAGATGTATAAAGCTAACTTTTGCTTACTGGGGGTAAGCATGGAGGAGGGACAAATTGGGAGATTGGTATTGACATATAGATACTACTATATATAAAATAGATAACTAATAAGGACCTGCTATATAGCACAGGGAAGTCTACTTTGTACTCTGTAATCACCTATATGGGGAAAGAATCTAAAAAAGACTGGATATATGTATATGTATAACTGATTAATTTTGTTGTACACCTGAAACTAACACAATAATGTAAATCAACTATACCCCAATAAATATTTTTTAAAAAGAGAGGGAAAAAAAAAGGACTCTCCCTGGTTGGGTTTGCATTTAAATGACTGAATTAATCAGGTGACATATCTAGATGGTTATGAAACTAAGATGAACGTTTCCCTAGGTCTACGAGTGACTGTTAGAAAAACTGCATAAAAGGAATATATACACACACAGAACATTTGTGGAAATGCATATTTTAAATTCTATAACAGAAATTGAGATTTTTTTAGGAAACAAACCTAGTGAACTGGATTTGATTTCTAAAATCGGTTACTGGCAGGAGTGGAGGAGACCTTATATGGTTAATTTTTGAGCTGTGGCTCTGCATGGCCATCATGTCTGGCCAGCCCATTCTAATCACCACTCTCGTAGCGCTTTGTCTTCTGCGCTATAAGCAGGCGGTTGGCCACTCGGATTCAGAAAAGTGGCTGGAGGCAGGCAGCTGAAATGGACTCTCATTCAGACAATTTCCCTCCAGCCAGTATTAGAGACAGCTCCTTCCACAGAAACGGGGATCCTGAGGGCTTCCATTGATTGGGAAATGTCAAACACATAATACATAGAAGACTTAAAATGCCTGAGGCCCCTTTTTGTCTTTTTACTGCAGACTGAATGGTCAGGTTTCTCTACCTCTTTCTCTCCATTTTCTCCCAAGTTTTTCTTTGACAAGATATAAAGGGGAAATTATACCTTTCTCCATTGCTTCTGTGTATCCATTGAGCATAGAATGCTGGCTAAGGCTATGAGTTTCCTCGTGAGTTTAAGCCATAAGTATTGTATTGGGGATACATGCACAATTATTCAACTTAGCAGAGACCAATTTGGCATGTTTTCATGCAATTGCTCAAAAGAATGGGATATCTTTTTTTTTTTAATTGGAGTATAGTTGATTTGTAATGTGTTAGTTTCAGGTTTACACCGAAGTGATTCATACATATATATTTCAGATTCTTTTCCATTATAGGTTATTACAAGATGCTGAAAATATTTCCCTGTGCTATACAATACATCTCTGTTGTTTATTTTCTATATAGTAGTGTATATCTGTTAGTCCCAAACTCCTAATTTATTCCTCCCTCCTTCCTTCCCCTTTGATAATCCTAAATTGTTTGCTATGTCTGTGAGTCTGTCTTTTAAATAAGTTCATTTGTATCACTTCTAAAAATTCCATGTGTAAGTGATATCATATTTGTTTCTCTCTCTCTGACTTACTTCACTTCGTATGATAACCTCCAGATCCATCCATGCTGTTCCAAACGGCATTATTTCATTCTTATGAGTGAAGAGTATGCCATTGTGTATGTATACCACATCTTCCTTATTCATTCCTCTGCTAATGGACATTTAGGTTGCTTCCATGTCTTGGCTACTGTCAAAGTGCTGCAGTGAACACTGGGGTACATGTATCTCTTCAAATTAGAGTTTTTGTCTTATCTGGGTATATGCCCAGTAGTGGGATTGCTGGGAGGGATATCTTCTTTGGAGGCCACAAGCCACACTCAGAATGGAGATTTAGTGTTACCATAGATGCCTGCTCTGTGAACGGATGTGGCATTACAGGCCAAATGCAGTTTTGCCACTTAGGTGCGTGACCAGAAACCACTGAAGGCCCTCGTTTGTCAGTTTCTACAGCTGCAAAACGGGAAGGCCATGATCTACTTTCTCTTTTGTCTTTTTGCTAACATGAGGGTCCATGGGAATGCTGGCCTAGCTCCAACTACAGGTCACTAGTCTTCCCATTTTCCCCAGGCTCCTATGTATCTTGAGGCCCTTGACTTTTTAAAAAAAATTTAGTAGTTTTTAATTGAAGGATAATTTCTTTACAGAATTTTGTTGTTTCCTGTCAAACATCAACATGAGTTAGCCACAGGTATATGTATGTCCCCTCCCTCTTGAACCTCCATCTCATCTCCCTCCCCATCCCACCCCTCTAGGTTGATACAAAACCCCTGTTTGAGTTCCCTGAGACACACGGCAAATTCCCATTGGCTATCTATTTTACATACAATAATGTAAGTTTCCATGTTACTCTCTCCATACACCTCACCCTCTCCTCCCCTCTCCCCACGTCTGTTCTCCTTGTCTGTTTCTCCATTGCTGCCTTATAAATAAATTCATCAGTACCATTGGCCCTTGACTCTTGCTTGGACCCCTGCTTCTATCTTTTGGACTTAGTGTTAGGTTTTCCCAACTTTTCCTGGTGACACTTATGCCCTCCCCTCTGGCCAGGTTCTCCACAGGCTGGCTAGCTTGGATGGACATTTCAGGTATCACCTCCCAGCTGTTGGGAATCAAATGGCAGACTATGTGTGAAACAATACAGGGTAACATGGTAATTGTTGGTGCTCATTCTTTTCGCTTTCCTAAGAAATACTGTCAATGACCAGATGACACAATTTAGGAAAATAACTTAAAAATTTCTGAGTCTGTGAAAATAGGAATAATAATGCTAACTCTACAGGTTAGGGGGACAGTCAAGGAGATAATGTAGGCTCAGTTCAGTTCAGTCACTCAGTCATGTCTGACTCTTTGCGACCCCATGGACTGCAGCACACCAGGCCTCCCTGTCTATCACCAACTCCTGGAGCTTACTCAAACTCATGTCCATCAAGTCAGTGATGCCATCCAACCATCTCATCCTCTGTTGTCCTCTTCTCCTCCTGCCTTCAATCTTTCCCAGCATCAGGGTCTTTTCCAATGAGTCAGTTCTTTGCATGAAGTAGCCAAATTATTGGAGTTGCAGCTTTAGCATCAGTCCTTCCAATGAATATTCAGGACTGATTTCCTTTAGGATGGACTGGTTTGGATCTCCTTGCAGTCTAACAGACTCTCAAGAGTCTTCTCCAACACCACAGTTCAAATGCAACAATTCTCCAGTGCTCAGCTTTCTTTATAGTCCAGCTCTCACATCCATACATGACTACTGGAAAAACCATAGCCTTGACTAGATGGACCTTTGTTGGCAAAGTAATGTCTCTGCTTCTTAATATGCTGTCTAGGTTGGTTATACTTTTCTTCCAAGGAGCAAACGTCTTTTAATTTCATGGCTGCAGGCACCATCTGCAGTGATTTTGGCGCCCCCCAAAATAATGTCTTTCGCTGTTTCCGTTGTTTCCCCATCTATTTGCCATGAAGTGATGGAACCAGATGCCATGAACTTAGTTTTCTGAATGTTGAGTTTTAAGAGCTTTTTTGCTCTCCTCTTTCACCTTCATCAAGAGGCTCTTTAGTTCCTTTTCATTGTCTGCCATTAGAATGGTGTCATCTGCACATCTGAGGTTATTGATATTTCTCCTGGCAATCTTGATTCCAGCTTGTGCTTCATCCAGTCCAGCAGTTCTCATGATGTACTATGCATATAAGTTAAATAAGCAGGGTGACAGTATACAGCCTTGATGTACTCCTTTCCCAATTTGGAACCAGTCTATTGTTTCATGTCCAGTTCTGACTATTGCTTCTTGACCTGCATACAGATTCTCAGGAGGCAGGTCAAGTGGTCTGGTATTCCCATCTCTTTAAGAACTTTCCACAGTTTGTTGTGATCCACACAGTCAAAGGCTTTGGTGTAGTCAATAAAGCAGAAATAGATGTTTTTCTGGAACTCTTTTGCTTTTTCTTGGATGTTGGCAATTTGATCTCTGGTTCCTCTGCCTTTTCTAAAACCAGCTTGAACATCTGGAAGTTCATGGTTCATGTAGTGTTGAAGCCTGGCTTGGAGAATTTTGAGAATTACTTTGCTAGTGTGTGAGATGAGTGCAATTGTGCGGTAGTTTGAGCATTCTTTGGGATTGCCTTTCTTTGAGATTGGAATGGAAACTGACCTTTTCCAGTCCTGTGGCTACTGCTGAGTTTTCCAAATTTGCTGCCATATTGAGTGCAGCACTTTCACAGCATCATCTTTTAGGATTTGAAATAGCTCAACTGTAATTCCATCATCTCCACTAGCTTTGTTCATAGTGATGCTTCCTAAGGTCCACTTGACTTCCCATTCCAGGATGTCTGGCTCTAGGTGAGTGATCACACCACTGTGATTATCTGGGTTGTGAAGATCTTTTTTGTATAGTTCTTCTGTGTATTCTTGCCACCTCTTCTTAATATCTTTTGCTTCTGTTAGAAAGTTCAAATCCTGTCATCTTCCACTGGAAGAAGTTGAGGCCCCACTCAGCCAACTCCAGGGATCGGATTTGAGAATCATAACCATACAAGTTACAGCTTCCCCAGTGGTTCAGTGGTAAAAAATCCACCTGCAATGCAGGAGACAAAAGAGATGCGAGTTCAATCCCTGGGTTGGGAAGATCCTCTGGAGCAGGAAATGGCTACCCACTCTAGTATTCTTGCCTGGAAAATCTTATGGACAGAAGAGCCTGGTGGGGGTCCATGGGGTTGCAAAGTGTTGGACACAACTAAAGCTATTTAGCATGCATGCACGCAACCATTCAAGTGGTGAAAAGTATTTGCTATCAGAGCTGATTTACCCAGTAGGTATAGGTCCTGGGATTCATGATGGTTTTAAGGGCACATGAAAATATGTTTCTTTTATTAAATTAGAAGAAAAAAGTAAACTTTAAGATATAAGAAAATATTTTAATGTTTAATAGCAATATATGCATTTTTATAGCAAAATATGATTTTTATTTTTTTTTAAAAATTATTTATTTATTTGGCTGCATTGGGTCTTTGTTATGGCATGAGAGCTCTTAGCTGTGACATGGGGGATCTAGTTCTCCAACCAGGGATTGAACACAGGCCCCCTGCATTGGGAGCCTGAAGTCTTATCCACTGGGCCACCAGGGAAGTCCACTAATTTTTATATTTTTTATCCATGGAAGAAGGAGCCATGAAGGCAAAATTGCCTGTATGACCCATGAAAGTTATATTTGGCCATGACCTAATGACCACGGCCTTGAAAATTTCAGAAGCTGATGCACACATCACTATTTTAAGCAAAAATTCCTCTCTTCTTTCATGAACCAGGAAGGAAATTCCCCACAGAAAAGCAGAACCACTTAAAGTTGGTGACTTTCTGAGTAAGAGGAACAGGTGACAGTCACGAAAATAAGATGTCTTCATATCAGGGAGGCAGGTATGGGTAAGAAGACCCAGCCTCTGAATGCAGAAAAGTCTCTTAGCTACTTCCATTTGCCCCAGATATCCTGTGACCTGAGACGTGATCTGGGGTTTATTTGCCATCAGGTCAAAAAAGTCATGGTGTTGGGTAAAGCCCGAGGGGTTTGTCAAATGGAGAATTACATTGGTAATCCAGGACTCACCACGCACTGAGTCCTCAGTCCTTCTGCCCCAGGGAATCCCTGGCGGCTCAATGGTAAAGAATCCGCCTGCCAATACAAGAGACACAGGTTTGATCCCTGGGTTGGGAAGATCCCCTGGAGAAGGAAATGTCAACCCATTCTAGTATTCTTGCCTGGAAAATTCCAGGGACAGAGGAGCCTGCTGGGTTACAGTCTATGGAGTTGCAAAGAGTCTGACACAGCTAGGCAACTGAGCACTCATGCAAAGAAGAGGAGAGAGAACCAGTCATTTCCTCACTGAAATGAGTTCCCTGAATGTGAGAATCAAAACAGGGCTCACAATAAGGGAGTCACAATATTCTCTTTGAATCTTTGAATTTCTGCAAGGAAGGTTCAAGTCTCTGCCTTCACTCCATGCCCTTCCTGCCTCATTTTAAATCCTCCTGAAGTGATTTCCCCCAAAGACAATTACACCCCATCTCTAAGAGAAGAGAGCTTCTGTGTGTAAAGTCTGTCCAGCTAAGCAATATGGGCTCTAATTTTATCACAACATGATGGAACTGATCAGTTTCTTTGTATAAAATCTTAAAAGTCCACAGACTCTTTAAGCCAAAAAAGGGCTTTTGAAAACAGTTCAGGAAATTGACATCATGGAAGTGATTTCCACATGTGTCTCTCAAAATTGCAATCTCTCTCTTTAAGTGTGGATCTTTCCTAGACTGTAATAAGAAATGAAAAGGAGCTTATTTTTGTTGGAAGACAAGGCACAATTGAAAAAAAAAAGTCCCCAAGAATCCTGTACATGGGAATGACATGCAAGCCATTAACTTTCTTTCCTTGGCTTTCAAACTGGTCTGAATTCTCAATTTGCTCTGAGTATTCCTCTCCATCTAGGTCAAGAAGAATTATGCGTGTGTAACTGAAGCAGAGTGTGGATTTTTAGCAGAGCATGTGATCCTAAGAATGCAGAAAGATGGTATAAATTTGCATCTTCTTAAGAGGAACCCTCTCTAAAAACACTGAAACCATTTTAATCTGATCAAATAAAAAGGGAAGGGGTGGAAATTCCACCAGAAGATTTCACACAACCTTTTCTTTTCATCTGAGTAAAGAATTACAGAATCATCTGTCCAGCTATCAAATATCTCTGGGACAGATTTTTAAAATTGTAGTGCGCAGAAAAATGGAAGATTAATATCATGCTTTGGAGACCAGGGAAATAGCTTCGGTGCTGGCAGATGAGTTATGCCCTTCTTCCAGAAGACTTTTCAGAAGTTAGGGTTGAAGCTACCTGAGGGGCAGAGAGGCCAGTGTTCCAGGAGTTTCCATGTCATTAAAGAGAACATAAGACATATTCTTAAGGGCAACTGAGTTCCTTTGATGTCCTGCCATGGAGCAGCATCTTGGGCTCCTCCCAATAGAGTTGCCGATGATTTACTGGAAAACAACATGTGGCTCATTTTGTGGTATTTCTTAAGTTTCTGCTTATGAATTTCTATGAGCATTAGGCTTGGTCTTTTCCCTTCTTCTCTCATGTTGCCACTTGGCTGTGTAACCCAAAGTGCAGTCAGATTTCTTGAAATGGGTTTCCTGTTGATTCATGCTCATGTGAAAGTTGTTCAGTCCTGTCCAACTCTTTGTGACCCCATGGACTATACAGTCCATGGAATTGTCCAGGCCAGAATACTGGAGTGGGTAGCCCTTCCCTTCTCCAGGGGATCTTCCTGACCCAGGAATAGAACCAGGGTCTCCTGCATTGCAGGCAGATTCTTTACCAACTGAACTATCAGAGAAGCCTTGTTCATGTTTGTCCTCAACTCAGCGATCATGTATCCAAGGCATTGGGTGACACATAACAATAGGTAAATGGTTCTAACTGCTCTTCTGGCAACTGATCTGAGAAATTCAGGATGATTGCTTAAAGGGAGTGATCTTGGAGGGAGAGCAATGAGCGATACTGAAGAGAGATCTTAATTTCCTGCCCAGGAATTGATCATGAGCTCCTTATTGCAAAATTTAGGCTTACATTGCAGAAAGTAGGAAAAACCACTAGGCCATTCAGGTTTGACTTAAATCAAATCCCTTATGATTATACAGTGGAGGTGATGAATAGATTCAAGGGATTAGATATGTTAGACAGAGTGCCTGAAGAAATATGGATAGAGGTTCGTAAAACTGTACAAGAGGCAGTGACCAAAACCAGCCCAAAGAAAATGAAATGCAAGAAGGCAAAGTGGTTGTCTGAGGAGACCTTACAAATAGCTGAGAATAGAAGAGAAGCTAAAGACATAGGAGAAAGGGAAAGATGTACCCAGCTGAATCCAGAGTTCCAGCGAATAGCAAGGAGAGATAAGAAAGCCTTCTTAAGTGAACAATGCAAAGGAGCAGAGGAAAACAATAAATTGGGAAAGACTAGAGATCTCTTCAAGAAAATTGAAGACACCAAGGGAGATACTAAAGGAGATCAGTCCTGAGTGTTCATTAGAAGGACTGATGTTGAAGCTGAAACTCCAGTACTTTGGCCACCTGATGTGAAGAGCTGACTCACTTGAAAAGACCCCGATGCTGGGAAAGATTGAGGGCAGGAGGAGAAGGGGACGGCAGAGGATGAGATGGCTGGATGGCATCACTGACTCAATGGACTTGAGTTTGAGTAAACTCCGAGAGTTGGTGATGGACAGGGAGGCCTGGCATGCTGCAGTCCATGGGGTTGCAAAAAGTCAGACATGACCCAGTGACTGAACTGAACTAAAGGGAAAATTTCATGCAAAGGTGGGCACAATAAAGTACACAAATGGCAAGGACCTAACCGAAGCAGAAGAGGTTAAGAAGAGGTGGCAAGAGTACACAGAAGAACTGTACAAAAAAGGTCTTAATGACCCAGATAACCACAATGGTGTGGTCACTTACCTGGAGCTTGACATCCTAGAGTGTGAAGTCAAGTGGGCCTTAGAAAATATTACTACAAACAAAGCCATTGGAGGTGTTGGAATTCCAGCAGAGCTATTTCAAATCCTTAAAGATGATGCTATTAAAGTGCTGCACTCAGTATTGTCAGCAAATTTGGAAAACTCAGCAGTAGCCCCAGGACTGGAAAAGGATAGTTTTCATTTCAATCCCAAAAAAAGGAAACGCCAAAGAATGTTCAAACTACTGTACAATTGTGCACATTTCATATGCTAGCAAGTTTATGCTCAAAATTCTTCAAGTTAAATTTCAGCTGTATGTGAACCAAGAACTTCCAGATGTACAAGCTGGATTTAGAAAAGGCAGAGGAACCAGAGATCAAATTGCCAACATTCACTGGGTCATAGAGAAAGCAAGGGAATTCTAGTAATACATCTACTTCTGCTTCATTGACTATGCTAAAGCCTTCAACTGTGTGGATAACAACAAACTGTGGAAAATGGAAATACCAGACCACCTTATCCATCTCCTGAGAAACCTGTATGAAGGTCAAGAAGCAAGAGTTAGAACAGACATGGAACAATGGACTGGTTCAAAATTGGGAAAAGAGCATGACAAAGCTGTATGTTGTCACCTGCTTATTTAACTTCTATGCAGAGTACATCATGTGAAATGCCTGACTGGATGAAGCACAAGCTGGAATCAAGATTGCCTGGAGAAATATCAACAGCCTCAGACATGCAGATGATACATTAGAATGCCTGCCATTTTAATGGCAGACAATGAAAAGGAACTAAACAGCCTCTTGATGAAGATGAGAAAGGAGAGTGAAAAAGCTGTCTTAAAACTCAACATTCAAAAAACTAAGATCATGGCATCTGACCCCATCACTTCATGGCAAACAGAGGAGGAAAACATGGAAACAGTGACAGACTTTCCTGTATTGGGTTCTAAAATCACTGCAGATGGTGACTGCAGCCATGAAATTAAAGGACACTTGCTCCTTGGGAGATAAGTTATGACAGACTTCAGTTCAGTTCAGTTGCTCAGTCGTGTCCAACTCTTTGCAGCCCCATGAACTGCAGCATGCCAGGCTTCCCTGTCCATCACCAACTCCCAGAGCTTGCTCAAACTCATGTCCATCATGTCGGCAATGCCATCCAACTGTCTCATCCTCTGTCATCCCCTTCTCCTCCTGCCTTCAATCTTTCCCAGCATCAGGGTCTTTTCCAATGAGTCAGTTCTTAGATAACAACAAACTTAGATAATGTTTTAAAAAGCAGAGATATCATTTTGCTGACAAAGGTCCATATAGTCAAAGCTATGGTGTTTCTAGTAGTCATGTATGGATGTTTAAGATTTGGACCATAAAGAAGTTTGAGCATGGAAGAATTGATGCTTTCAAACTGTGGTGCTGGAGAAGATTCTTGAGTGTCCCTTGGACAGCAAGGAGATCAAACTAGTCAATCTTAAAGGAAATCAACCCTGAATATTCACTGGAAGGACTGATGCTGAAGCTGAAGCTCCAATGCTCTCTATGGGAGAGTGCACAGAGAAACAGTTTATTTAAGACAGAAGCAAGGCAGAAATGCACACCCAGTGAGGAATGTGGGGTGTCCTGATGGAGGAGGAATATGGTAAGTCAGAAGCAAGGCAACAATAAACACCTGAGGAGGAATGTGGGCTTCCTGAGGGAGGGGGGGTACAGTAGGAAGGTGATTTAAATCACTAATATAGGACAGTTCTTCCAGGTCTTTATTTATATTTGGCCAATTATTTTGTTTCTTTCTTCACAACTGACTGGGCCTTGGACCCTTCCTGAGATGTGTTCACAACTTTTCTAAGGTGGATCCTACATCAGAGTCTTGTGTGTGGATGTCCAAGCTTATTATGGGGTGGGGCCCACTTCTTTTCTGACCCCCAAGAAGCCTTCCTGTGCATGTGCAGACAGGGAAGTGTTCCTTGACCTCAGGGGTGGGCACCTTATCTCTTTATTTTAGCAAAGCTCAGCTTCTGCCACTAACGTTGCCCTTGGGGTGTCTGGGTGATAACAAAGCTTGAATTTTACTCCATCTGACAAACTTCAGCTGTCCAGCCCAGGGGCCCATCTATCTCTTACCTCAGGAACATTACTCTTGGGTTTGGTCCTTATGATTCAAGTTAGTTCCCTTTCACAAGTCATTTTGAGTGTCCATATCACTGTAGCAGGTGCTGTGCAGACTAGAAGGATGAAGATGATATGGTTTTATCCCTCAAGAACTTTACAATCAGGTAGAAAGGTAAGAAGGATCTGGAAAAAGTCTGGCAGTGTGAGATACTCACTATTCTCTCGTCCAGAGAATGGAACCCTGCAGGAAAAGTGTGGGTGGGAATAGGGAACAAAAGTTGAGCTGAAAGCATAAGAAGGGTTTCATAATGGAAAGAGAGAAGGTAGGAGGTGAGGACACTGGGTTGAAAGGCACAGGAATTAAAAAGAAAGGCTTAGAAGAGAGAAACAACTCTGTGTGTGTGCTCACTGTGTGTGTGTGTGTGTGTGTGTGTGTGTGTGTGTGTGTTTGTGTGTGTGTGTAGGGAGAAGTACAGGGTACTTGAAGTACAGACCTTGTGTGTTACATGCTGCTTGAGATACAAAGACAAATCAGGCTCCAGGGCACCCCAGTCCAAAAGATCTAGTATGGAAGATGGACGTAAATAACTTTAATATGAAACAGATTGCAAGAGATGCTATGGGAGAGTCAGAGGACTCTCTGAGTGCATCTCAGAGAGAGATTTAGGAAGGAAGAATTTTATAGGATTTAGCATGATTAGATTCAGGGAATTAGACGGTCAGAGAAGTCAAGATGACTTTTGCATTTCAAAGACAGTACCTTTGAATGATGGAGTAAAAGACTCACATTTTGTTCCTTGTTCAGGTAAAATTTATAATTTTATAAACTTCATAATTCTTTCCCTCTTACTCTAGACAACAGCATACTTTGGCTTTCTCCACACTTTGGAGTATTAATTTATCTAATGTCCTCATGTGTGCTGTGCTGTGCATGTCCAACTTCAGTCATTTCCAACTCTTTGTGACCCCATGGAGTCGGTTGCCATGCCCTCCTCCAGGGGACCTTGCCATCCTAGGGATTGAACCCTTATTCTCATGTCTTTTGCATTGGCAGTTGGGTTCTTTACCACAAGTGCCACCCGAGAAGCCCTCTAGTGTCCTCAAAAATGAGTATAAAAACTAAAGACTACCCCAAAGGTTTTCCCTGATAAAGGGTTTCTCTGATAGCTCAGTTGGTAAAGAATCCACTTGCAATGCAGGAGACCCCAGTTTGATTCCTGGGTTGGGAAGAACTGCTGGAGAAGGGATAGGCTACCCACTCTAGTATTCCTGGGCTTCCCTTGTGGCTCAGCTGGTAAAGAATCTGCCTGCAATGCAGGAGACATGGGTTCAATGAAGGAGACATGGGTTCAGTCCCTGGGTTGGGAAGATCCCCTGGAGAAGGGAAAGGCTACCCATTCCAGTATTCTTGCTTAGAGAACTCCATGGACTGTGTAGTCCACTGGGTTGCAAAAAGTCACACATTACTGAGTGACTTTCATTTGACTTGACTCGAGAAGAAGGCAAAAGAAAAGAGATAGTCCACCTTTGGGTGTTCTCGTATAAAATAATATTTTGTTTAGATCTGAGGAAAAGGAATTTTTACGACCTTGTTAAATTTGCCAGGGGAAGAAGACTCGGTCATAGAATCATACAATTGTAGAATTTTAAAGCACCATGATCTAGTTCTCCTTCATAATAACTTAAAAAAATTTTTTTAGCAGACTGAAGGTCAGTTAAAATCATAACATGTGTGTTGCTGGAGGTGATCAATGTACACAGTGATGCTCGCCAGCTTGCTGATGTGACCTCACTGTGGGCAAGGACCAGGAAGCAACGGTCACACATCTTACTTAACACAGGGCTCTAACTCTGGAAGGGTAAGCTTGTAGCACAAGGGAGAAGGTCTACTTGATGTTCTAGAGAAGCAAAGCAGACATCCAGGGGACTTCTGACCCAACTTTCAAACGAAGTGCTTTCATTTCTCCTAAGGTTCCCTGATTGGCTGTTCAGTCTCAGCAACAGGCAGACTAGGAATAACATCCCTTTCTTCCTCCATAAACTTTGTTATTTAGTTGCTAAGTCATGTCTGACCCCACGTGACCCCATGGACTGCAGTCAATGTGACCCCATGGACTGCAGCCTGCCAGACTCCTCTGTCCAAGGGATTTCCCAGGCAAGAATACTGGAGTGGGTTGCTATTTCCTTCTCCAGGGGACCTTCCTGACCCAGCGATAGAACCTGCATCTCTTGCACTGGCGGGTAGATTCTTCACCACTGAGCCATCAGGGAAGCCCTCCATAATTTTACCTCTTATAAATTCTCAGTGTACAATATAGAATACGTATTAACTGGCAACTTGCTTTTCCGATCAACTGTAATACACTTTTGCATTCATTTGATGGTTAGTTGAAGTCTTTATAAAAGCTATCTGAAAATGTGTAAGGTGAGTGTGCACAGTGGTAAGGGGACTGGCAGATAACCTTGGACTGGCTTCAAGTTCAAACTCCATGTTGACCTGCACATTGTATAAGCTTGGGAAAAATTCTTTACCTCTGTATGCTTCAATTTTCTCATGTGTAAAATGAGTGAAATAACAATCCCTGTATCATAAGATTTGGGGGAGCATTAAATGAGCCAATATAGATAAAGGGCTTAGTGTTTGCCTCGCTCATAGTGAGAACTCAGTGTATCTCAGCTAATTAAAACAAACAAAACAAGTTTGTTGTAAATCTTGTAATATATTAGTTCATCATTACTGAACATGTAAATTACAGTAAGATATATGATGAGTTAAGAGTTAGTAGTGTTTATTGCAAGTAGTAAACGTAGTTTTCAAGCTGGGTTTCTAAACTCAGTCCCTCTCAGTAGGGCAGATAACCAATAAAAAGTGGCCATGTTTGGAAGACCTTTTGTGAAGACCTTTTATGTTGTTTGAAATCAGTCATGGGAAGGCTCCTATGAAAAATCTCTTCCAGAATTAGTTAGGAAATGTTTTTCTCCTTCTGAGGTTTTCTAATGAAAAGGAAAGCTACTTCACTCACAATCCTGCCTATTTTGACTGTCAGTAGCCTCATAGCTAATTTCTGTGCTTAGCTGCAGAAATTTGCTTTAACAAAGACTGACTTTTTATTTTTCTTGTCTCTTCCTACTCATTTTAATGATTTTCAGGCTTCCCAGGCCATGGTGCAGTAGTAAAGAATTTGCCTGCCAATACAGGAGATGCAAGAGACGCAGGCTCGATCCTTGGGTCAGGAAGATCCCCTGGAGGAGGAAATGAAAACCCACTCCAGTATTCTTGCCTGGAGAATCCCGTGGACAGTGGAACCTGGTGGGCTACAGTCTATGGTGTTGAAAAGAGTTGGAAATAACTGAGCATGCATGCCATGCCAATGATTTTTCAGTTTTTTGATCTTTGTGCCTTATATTTTAAACTCTCTCAAAACCCTTTTATAAGATGGAGGCGAGAAAGGTAAATAAATACCACAAAACATTATCACGCAGGTGGGTTTTCTTATAAACAAGTCCTCTGCCTAGTTCTACACACCTGGTTTGGAACATTTTTTTTTTTTATTTGACCAAAAATCATCAAAATGGCAAAGTTGCTTTCTATATAAACATTTATTTTATATTTTCAAAGATTGGGGTGTGAAAATCCCACCCTGACATGTTACTTAAATGCAAAGGGAAAAATGTCTTATAAGGGTTAAGGCTGTGATGTCAACTGACCTTGTGGGGACATAACTTGCTAATGAGGCCAAATAGTTAATAATAGTCATATGAAAAACCAAATGACCGTGCAAACACAGCAGGTAATATTTATAGACTATTTTACAAGGTATCCTCATATACCTAGTTCATTTTTCACATCAACCCTCCAAATGAAGAAGCATTATTTTCAGCTCCACTTAGTATGAGAAAACAAAGTCTTGGATATGGTTGGACTAATGCCCCAGGTCTCATAGCAAGGAATTACCCTAGTCAGGATTTAAAATAGATCTTAAAAATCCCAGGTCCTATCCACTATTCCAGGATGCTTCCCCAAGGCCTAACTTTGTGAGTGCAATAAACAAGATTCTCCTTTAACCTCTGGTCTTGCATCCAAAGGATTGCTTGGTGGAGAAGAGCAGGAGAAAGGTAAGCATTTCTAATTAAGAACTGTCTTTCAGGTATGTTTCACCTGGAGGTTTTTCTTTTTCTTGCCTAAAAGTAGGATGATCCTGAATGCCAGTCTCCTCATAGTTGGGGAAGGGGTTTGGCAGAACAAACTCTGCAATAGCAATTAGCTGAGCCCATGGTGTTGGAAGAGAGTCATGTTTGCTGTGATGGCTACACTTTCATGGTCTATGCAGTGAGAACCTATCTAGAGCCTTAATGCCCTGGTGGTGAATTCAGTATAAGGCAAGTAGTGAATTTCTATGAATTGTAAGTATCTGACCTGAGAATCTTGGTTATGGGGTGAAAAAGATATGACCAGTTTGAGTGAGACTGGGTGAGAAATGAAGACTTGATCAACAAATGAAGATGGGGCTTCCTGGAGATCAAGACAACCTCTAGACAGAGTGCCATCAAACAACTTTTTTAAAAATATATTTTTATTTATTTACTTATTTGGCCACTCCAGGTGTTAGTTGTGGCACTTGGGATCTTCGGTCTTCATTGCAGCATATGAGCTCTTTAGTTGTGACATGCAGACTCTTTAATTATGGCATGTGGGATCTAGCTCCCT
Source organism: Dama dama (assembly GCF_033118175.1). NCBI lineage: Eukaryota > Metazoa > Chordata > Mammalia > Artiodactyla > Cervidae > Dama > Dama dama. Next base: position 39,298,670 of record NC_083691.1, read on the forward strand.
GACCAGGGATTGAACCCAGGTCCCCTGCACTGGAAGTGCAGAGTTAGCCACTGGACCATCAGGGAAGACCCTCATTGAACTTTTGAGGAGGGATGGGTATCCAGGCCTGACTTAGACTCTGATTCTATCCATCTGTGAATTGTATTTTATGTGTACATGAACTGTTGGTGGTATGTGGTGCATTCCATTGCATGAGTTCAATTCTTCCTTGTGCTCTTTTTTTCCATAAATAATTTTAAAGCACTGAGTTACAAGAACCCTTCAGGAATTGCTATGGAAAAGCCACCAGCATGGGTGGCTTGGCTTCACCACCCTGGCCCCTGGGCAGACTTGGGTCAACAGAGCTCCTGGGAGACCTGTGTCTGCTTCTACTCAGATGCACTGCTCCTTACCAACACAAAGGCTGGATTTTCTTGGAGACTGCCAGATTGTTCAATATATTTTCTTTTGGAGAATGTGTTTTCTTTTGGTGGCTATTTCAGACACAGAGAAACTATCAGTGTCTCTGCTTTCCCTTTGGGGAACAACTCCTAAATTTGCAGAGTTTGAACTTCTAGGTCAGTCTCATTTTCCAAGGAACAGTTTCGATGGACAAGGTAAGTTTGAACAATGTTACCTTTTCCAGAACACTTCACATTTTGCTTTGTTTGCTCCAGGCACACCCCTCACCAAACCACATTTTTTTACCTTTGGGTTTGTGAGAGAACAAAAGTCCCTCCTATCAGGAGTAAGGAAACCCACCTGAACCATTCTTTTTATATTTCCAGAGATAGTTTATGGGGCCACTGAAAGATGCTGATGCTATCTTTTTAATATTCTGAGAAATAATCCTATTAAACAAAAAACAAGGGAAACTGTTATGCCCACAGGCCGAATTACCCAAAGCCTCCTGGCAGGGGTCGAGTTACCTGACAAAACCCTAGCTGTGCCGGGCTTCTATCTCTCCATCTCGGGCTCGGTGAATGAACAATAATTTGTGGATTCTGCTCATCTCTCTTTGCGAACTTTGTTCTGTGGAATTAGATACAACTTTGACAAATTAGAAAAGGCTCCCTCGTGCCCACTGTCCCCGGAGCAGCACAGGCCGCTGATTGTGCGCTGGTCCTCTGAAGTCTGGCCGCGTCAGGCCGTCAGCGGCAGCCTGGCCACCAGAGCTCGCTTTTTAATAAGCGTATCTGTCAGCACCAGGTCCTTCGGATCTTCCGACCTCTCCTTAATCCTCAGGACGCACTGACTTTCTTCTCTGTTTCGCGGATGGCAAAAGGCCCTGTGCCGGGGAAGAAATCTCTTCTTTGTTTACCGCGTAGAGGCAACAAAATTAACCTTTGAGATTAACTGTAAATGAGTGAGGCTGGTGTTTTGTCTTTCCTCAGAACCAGGGGTCAGGATTAACACATGCAGGAGGGAGGGAGCGTGTGCACACGTGTACATGCGTGTGCACACCCCACCCCAACTCTCATCATGCCCCCAAATAGCTTTCTACTCTTGTTTTCTTTTCATTCTTTCTTTAATTTAAATATAGTTGATTTATTATATTTGTAAAATTTATATATAGTGTGTTAGTTTCATGTACAGCAAAGTGAATCAGTTATATGTATACATGTATATTTATATAGATATATATATTCTTTTTCTGATTCGTTTCCATTACGGGTTTTTTAAAAATATTGAGTATAGTTCTCTGTGCTATACAGTAGGTCCTGTTGGTTATCTATTTTTTAAAATTTTATTTTGTTGAAGTATAGTTGATTTATAATGTTGCATTAATTGCTGTGTACAGCAAAGTGATTCAGTTATAGACATATAGACATATAGACTTAAAAAATATGATTTTCCATTATAGTTTGCCACAGAATGTTGAATATAGTTCCCTGTATTATACAGGAGGACCTTGCTGTTTAGATTATCTATTTGATATATAGTAGCGGGTATCTGCTAATCACATACCCCTAATTTATCTCTCCCGCACTCCCTTTCCCTTTTGGTAACCTTAAGTTTGTCTTCTGTGTCTGAATCTATTTTTGTTTTGTAAGTAATATCATTCCCTTCTTTATTCATGTGGGTTTATTCTGGGATGGATAGAGCTAATAAATAATACTCCATTTTTTTTTTTTCCCCTAATCTTCAATTGCATTTCAACTTTTAGGATCTGTGCGTGTGCTCAGTGGTGTCTGATTCTTTGCAACCCTGCCTGACACCTTTTGTAGCCAGCCAAGCTCCTCTGTCCATAGGATTTCCTAAGCAAGAATACTGGAGTGGGTTGTGTTTTCCTATTCCAGGGGATCTTCCCAACCCAGGGATTAAGCCTGTGTCTCCTGCACTGACACGCAGATTCTTTATCATTGGCACCACTTGGCAAGCCCTCTTAGGAGAGGGATATAAAACACCAACATATTATAAATGATGCTTGATAGGTTAAGGATAAAAGCTTGTATTGGCTAAAGACACAGGGTCATTTGGTGGGGTTCTTTGGCCCATTGGAAGTAGACAGTGTCTTGGTACAGAGCAAGGACCATGAATGACTCCACAAAGAGGGCAGGGTATCTTTTCATTGGTTACATGGCAGCGTATTCACGTTGAACAGTGTCAGATGGCAGAGTTGTGATTTTCCCACACAGGGAAAACCTTGCTGGTAAATGATTCTTTCCTTTTTTTTTTTTAAACACAAATTTTTGAATAAGACAAATAATTGAGAGATTGTGTTCATACTCATTTCTAACTGATTGCATTCAAATTGCAGTTTGACTCAATTACACTTGCTTAAAATTTTTTTTTAACAGTAAAGTTAAAACACGTAACACCACAAAACAACAGCTATGAGATGCCATTTGTATTGGGGAGAGAATGGAAACCTCAATATAAATGTTATTATTATAAATGTTATTATTGGTCTCTGGAAACATTTTCTTTTCTTTCCCATTCTCACACTTTTTATTTTATTAAATTTTTGGGGCAATATTCTGCCACTTTTTTCCTATAGTCTCTTAAAAAATATTGGAATATAGCTGCTTTAGCATGCTGTTAGTTTCAGCTGTGCAGCAAAGTGAATCAGCTGTATGTATGCGTATATCCCGTTTCTTTGGATTTCCTTCCTGTTTAGATCACCACAGAGCGCTGAGTAGACTTTCCTGTGCTGGACAGTAGGCAATCGTTAGTTATCTATTTCATACATAGTATCAGTAGTGTTTAAGGTGTGACAAGATGAAGTTGCGATGGGAGTATTTCTGACCCATGGGGAGCCCAGAAATGGACTCCACATGTCCTTTACTTGCTTCTGAGAGTGTCAGGGTCTCCCATTCTGAGGCGTGCTCTCCATTTTTGATGGGGTCTTCACTTTGGAAAACCAGCTCAGTAATGACAGGAAGTCACCATCATGATGGTGACCAAATCCAGATGTCCTACTTAAGGCTCCGGTCTGTTTCTCGAAGTAGCTGAAATGTGTCTGGGACCTGGGATGGTGAATCATTCTGGCCACAGACAGCTCTTAAAGCCAATGGTTCTGTTAGAAGCATATTTGGATCCCAGCCTTTTCAAATTTGGTTTACTTCTGTGGAATTTGACTGCTTTTGTAATTTTGTTGCCTTTTGTCAAACAGAATTATTTTCTGCTAGTTTCAGTTCTGCCCTGTCTCTTTCTCCCTCTCCTTTTGAGTAAATACAACAAAATGAAGAGACACGTCAGTACAGACATATTTTCTTTTTCGTTGAATTGTGGCAATGACCATAACAATGAAGCAGAAGAGAAAAGGGACTAGGTTGCAGGTGCAAGATTAAGGTTATGCAAAATGGAGAAATAACCAGGTCAGTGCCCAGGAGCCCATCACACAATGATCAGCGTTTCAGGGGAATGAAAAGAACATGTGTGTTGGGATTCCCAGTTTCCCTGTTATCATCGTCTCGGGCCGGGTGTTTAACGTGCGCTGCGTTGGTTTTGGCTGAGGAAAGTGCTTGGAGGAAGCAGTTTTTTAAGTTCACTTGGTATCTCTAAGAGGTAATAAAGATCTTTATTTACAAATAATGCACTTTCTGGAAGTGCCTTTGTGTGGCATTGCACACCCTAGCAAAACGCTGGGTTCTTTGTTTCGACTCGGTGGGAAGGGCAAAGGTTGGCATATAGGCTGCTCCTTTGCAGCCTGACATTTTACTCTCTGGGCGTGTAACACTGTTCATTTTTTAACCTCTCTGCAACTCAGGATTCTCATTTCTGGAATGGAGTTAATAATGCTGTAAGAATCACTGAGGAACCAGGAAATTAAAGGGCTGCGTTTTACATCCCAGCTGCCTGATGTCTGTCTTTTGAAATGCTGTCAAGTGTCACCTCCTTGGGGAAGCCTTCCTGGACCACTGGGGTGCTGGGTGGACCCCTGCCCCCCTTGGTAACCACACTTGTCTCACTACACGTAGCCCTGGGTTTATCTGGTTATTCTATCACTCTCCCGTAAGCTCTTTCAGGGTAGAAACAAGCATCCTTATTTTGTATCAAATGAAGCTTAGAGCCGAGTCTGGTGCCTGGTTCCCAGTAGGCAGTGGGTAAAGATAGTTAAATGATGGACAAATGGAACTTTATCATTAAAGGGGGTGCTCAGAATATACCGTGTATCAAATAGATAACACTCTGTGTGACCTGGACGGGAAGGGGGTCTAAAACGGAGCGGGTGCATGTAAATGTACGGTGTGTTCATTTTGCTGTGCGGTAGAAACTTAATACATCATTGTGAAGCAACTCTACTCCCATAAAAACTAATTTAAAGAAAGCACTAGATGCTAATGTACCGCCTCCTCATGGCAATGTACGATGAAACAAACTTTAAAATTTAAAAATAAATTTAAACACATTCTTAAAATAGAGTTCTTTAAAAGTCCATGAAGTCTAAGGAAGCAAACAAACAAACAAAGACCTTTACTGAGAAAAAAAATGTGCAGTGCCATTTGTCTCCCCCACTTTTTCCTATGAAAGAAAGGAGCAGGCATTAAGACTAATGATTGAATACTCTGGGGAGAAGAGGAAGGTTTTCAGAAAGCGCTGGGTTATATAATCACACCAATAGTGCCTAGGATTTTTGTGTGATGTGCACAAGAATGCATCTTTTTGTCTGTGTAAAGTGAAGTAAAAATATTTGAGGCAGGTCTTTTGAGTGTGTTTGCCTCGTAGGCGGACGAACAATAGAAGATATACTTTGGGTTTTCCAGAAGTGAGGACAAATCTGTAAAACTAAATTGATTTCTCTCAACACACACGACCACTTTGATAACGCTGGTCTGAGGAAGAGATGGCATGGTTTTTCTCTCTCATCTGTTCCTGTCAGCCTTCCCCTCACATCCGGTATTTTGTAATAAAATTTCCAACAGATACGGGTTGTTCAACAGTCACTAGCAATGCATTGATTAATTATGTGTACCAGACTTTCAGTATATAATTAAGCTAAACAAAACTGCATTAAAGTAATATGAATAATTTGACTTCAAGCCACCAAAACAAGGAACCTGAGTGAAAGCAGAATCTCTGACCTCACTCGCTTTAGCAATTGGAGGAGACAAAAATATAATCAGAGTTATAAATCATACAGCTGTCATAATACAGTGATGCAAAAAGGAAGTTGTTCTGACCTTTGATTTGGAGGCGTTTCAAAGGTAGAAATGAAAGTGAACACTTTTCTGCTAAAAATAAAATTCTTCAGCCAGGAAATACAACAACAAAACCCTTTCATTACTTGGGTGGGTGATATTTGTTTCTGTTGTTTTCAGTTATTCTTAGATTTTCTTTAATATGACTGAAGTGTGGGGCATTGATATTGTCTCAGAACTATGTTATGTTGACATGCTTTTACTGTCTCTAAAACCAAAATTTAGAGAACGAACTCTATTTCACATCCACAAAAATAGGATGAGCTCTTAATACCCCTGCAAATTTTAAAAGTGGAATTTATTCACTGTGCATTCATTTGAAAAATATAGAAAAATATGTCAAAAAGAAAAAAAGTCCATTCATAATTCTACTCTTGAGAATCTTGAGGTAACCACAATCAATACCAGTTTCTTTCCAGTTTGAGTTTATGTGAATGTATATGGAACTGATCATCATGTTGTATATATATTGTGGTAACTGCCTCTTTCACTTGTGCCTCACATGCATTTTTCCATTTCCTTAAGTGTTTCTCCAAAATAAGAGTTTAATTGTTTAATATTGATAGAATCCTGTCAAAAGGATAAATCATACTTTGTTTAACAAGGTCAATGTTTTTTAACATTCAGTTGTTCCCAGTTTTTAATCATTATTTTAGAAGTCCAATGCACTATCCATTGTGCAACAGAGCCAGGTTTTAAAAATTATTTGAAACAAGCAAAACACTCAGGGACTAGTGCCAATATTTTATAATAATTATGAATGAAGTATAACATTTAAAAATTGTGCATCACTATATTATACACCTGTAAGTTACATAATATTGTATATCAATTATGTTTCAATAAAAATGATATGGAAAAGCAAAACACTTGAATAAACAGAGCTCATAATTCTGTATGCATGATTCTGATTTTTGCTTCTTGTAAAATTCCAAGAGAAATTCTTTTCATAAAGGGTATGAGCAGTTTTAAACCTCTTGCTACATCATGTCAAAGTTTTATCCAGAAAGGCCAGAAAGGCTGAGTCTGTGCACCTCAAGCAGTAGGGGATGAACCACATGACCAGCCTCGAAAGAGGGTGTTCTTAGAGGAGTATTTCCATACAAACTTGGAGTGTGGGGTAGCAAGGGAATGTGCAATCATAAAATGGAAGAATCTAAATTTTTTCCCTTGTTTTCTTCCATGCACAAACAGTAGCAGCAGAGGGAGAGAAGGGATAGAGTTGTGAAAAATGTCAAAAGTCATCTGGATGTATCGTTCTTATGAAAATCTGTCTGTGAGGTATGAAAATCTACTTAGAGTGAGTAGTCAATTCATCCCTCATTGGCATACCAGGAAGAATTTAAAGTGCAGAGATATGACAAATCAGCTTAAAAATGAAAAACAAAACAAAACAAAACCCCAAGCAGAGAGGCCTATGTATCCAGACTTACCCAGTAAATGGGTATCTTCATTGGTAATAGATTTTATTCAAGATGCCACCCTTCCCCCTTTTCTGAGAATTCTTCTCCCACTTGGTCCATGAACTTTGGCACCTAGCAAGTATGGTTGTACTCTTGAGATGCCAATTAATTAGACTGACTGGCTCAAGCTAGGTTGGCTAGAGATTTTTTTCTGAAGATAGTAAGTTGGTCTTTGACATAGGCTGGTATTCTTTTGGTTTCAAGGAATAGAAAACTTAATATACTGTCTTAAGTGTAAAGGTATTTTGTTGACTTATGTACCCAAACTGCTCACAAAGAGACTTGGGCTGCTGGTGTGATTTGATGGAGGACTCAAAAATGATGTCAGCCAAGTCTTGGCTTCCTTTCCTCTGAGTTGGCTCAAACTCCTAGGCTACTCCCTTCTTGGCAGCAGGTGACAGCAGCTCCAAACTCACATTCTCACTCAGATAGACCTGGAGGAGAAGAGTGAGACCACGTCCTAGCTTTCTAGACAAGTCTTCCCTAGATTCAGTCTAATTGTAACTATTTAGGCAGATGTCTTTCCATGAACCAATCACTGGCCAGGGACAGGGAATCCACTGGTTGACTGAAGCCAACTGAGTTTCCTGCACAGAGTCGGACACGACTGAAGTGACTTAGCAGCAGCAGCTAGAGTTGAGGCAAGGTCCGTCTCTCACACTGCATGCTGGGAAACTGGAATAGCGTCCAGAGGAGGAACTACATCTCACAGAGGAAATCAATAAATATGCACTGAAATCTCCCTTGTGATTGGGACTGTATCTTGTAAAGCTCATCCTCATGGAGGGTGAATTCTACCAAATGGGTGAGCAGCAGTAGAATGACCAAAAGAAAGCAGGTGGGACAGAGAAGCAGAAACAGGAGTGAGGAGGGAATACTGCTGACTTTGTATTTATTGCTTCTAGCGCTTTCAAGGTCTAGTTCTATCCTATCCTCTGTTCCTTGAGAACTCCCCATGTCCTCATAATAACTTCCACCTTTTTGATAAGTCATTTTGTGTAGTTGCGTGCAGCCACATGTGCACAAATAATGGCTTCTAGAACATTCCCAAGTCCTGCCTACCTGTACTGTCTCCTTTGGTTCAGACGTGAGCCTTTGGTTTGACAGTTCTGGTCCCTCCTTTAAAGGTGATCTTATAAGGCGTCTTGGATTAATTGTGACAAGAAAGAACAGGGAGCAGTAAGAGGTGACCATGAACCTGAGACAGAATGGCAATAGCTTATTGTGCCCATGTGATATGTGTACAAGGATGACATTTGACTCCATTTACTCAGCAGATGTTTATCAGTTTCCTCCACAGGAATGTTGCAAAAATCTTCAAAGGAGCCTTTTTTCCCCTCCCCGTTGCACCTTTTGGATGCGATGTTCTGTGAAATATGTTAACTTTTTTTTTCTTTACAAAACCCATAAAAATGTCCTGGTTGACATGCAATGTTGTGACAAGCCCTAGTAGATTATGTCAATCATTTTGCTTTATGTTACATTAAGTGACATATTGTAATGTGATTGATACAACATGGTATGACACATCATAATGCAAAATATCATCTGGAAAATGTAGAAAAACAACAGAAGACTCGAAGCCACTTTTACTTTCTAATTCTTTGAATATGTTAGTGGAAAAGATCTCTTTCATTAGGATAGTTACTTGGGAAAGCGATCAGGTCTTCCTTGTCCAGGTTTGCTCTTCTTTCCTTTGTAATCAACAGGGGACAAGGAAAACAATTGCATCTTTGGGGACTGATAAGGTCTGGGTTTGGACTGAATGTCTCTAAGCCTTTGTGCAGTTCTTTAGTGACAGTATCTTTTCTGCACATTAAAACTGCCTTCTCTTAGTTCTGATAAAAAAGACCTTTTATATCAAAAGAACTCCATTCACCCACCCCAGGTAATATTCTCCTCTTTAAAATCTCTGATATTTCTTTCCACTGTTTTACAAGGACTGGGGAAAAAACATCTTTTCAAATTTCACAGTAAGGTCTGTGAGGGTCTCAGAGGAGAATATCTTTAAAAATGTTTACTGTATCTTCAGAGTCATACACAGTGCCTGACACATGGTAACACTTACTATGTGTTTGTGGAATGCCTTGTTGAGGAGTCTTCATCTTTAATTATACTTTATTTGCCTTTATTGAGTGACATTTAATAAAATAAAACATGATATATTAGTTTCTTAGGGCTGCTACAGCAAATTATTACAAATGTGGTGGCTTTATTCTCTCAGATTTCTGGGGGACGGAAGTCTGAAATCAAAGTGTCAGCAAGACCAAGCTCCCTCTGAAGGCATTAGGGGCTGATACTTGCTTCTTCCAGGTTTGGTGGCTCCAGGGCTCCTTAACTTGTGGCCTCAAACTTCTGAGCTCTGTTTCTGCCTTCATATGGCCTTCTCTCTCTCTCTCTCTCTCTCTCTCTCTGTGTCTCTTTCATTAGATCTCATCAGGACCCTTGTCATTGGATTTTTGAGTTCACTTGGAAAATAATCTCAAGATGGATGACTTCATCTCAAGATCTTTAACTTACATCTGCAACTACCCCCTTTTCCAAATAAGGTTATATTAAAGATTCTTGGTGGACTTATACCCCTATTAACAAAAATAATAAGATAGGTTAGTTGGGGGAAGTTAACATTTTTGGTTGATGGTTTCATTAAATCTCTTTGTTTTGATCTACATTTAAACCTGTTTCTGTTTACTTTTATATCTAGTAATGATGGTATTATGAGGTTAATTATGTGTTTCTTTAATAATAGATATCTCTATAATATCACAGGCAGCTTTCCCCATCTGAATATGAATTTGCACTATTAACTAAAGATAGAGAGAATGGAAAAAGCTGAGACACATTTATTGACCATGACACAGACTCTTAAAGTCCTTTAAAACATGCCAACTGACCTCATCTCTTCCATGAATGTATATGATATACATGAGATTTGTCCTGTATTTATATGGAGGAATTCTGGCTAGTTGAGGATTTTTACATAGAGTTTTCTTAAATGTGAGTTTCAACCTGTTACCCACCTTTATCACCATATCCACCTACAGATATAGGAGTTTAGAGCAAAGAGAAAAAAGAAAACTTGGAGTGATCAGGGAAGGTCTTATGGGAGAAGGGACAGGAAAGGGGATGGGCTGTTCAAGGAAGAAGATGTGGCCTTAGGGCCACCAAATGCTCATTCAAAAGAATATCTATCCTCCAACTAATGTGGGGCCAGATCCTGATGCTGAAAGCTTGGCCTCTGTGTACCAGTGCCAGTCTGAATCCTGGAGATAGAGCTTTGGGTAAAGTAGAAAAAAATAGCTTAATTGCTTTGCCAGGCAGAGGAGGACACAGCAGGCTCCTGCCCACAAAAACTCTATGTCCCAACCCAGGGGAGTTTGGTGAGGAGTTTTATGGCCAATGGTTCAAGGATGGCGTTGCTGAGAAGATTAGGGGGTGTATCAGGTAATCTTAGAGCTTCTCTGGTTCCTTTATTCTGGCCTCAAATGGTCTTCTCTGGTATGAAGAATGCCATTGTTGGGTTTTATTCTACAAAGGGCTTAAAGACATTGTTCTGTGTATCCCATGAGGTGGAACCAGGACCATGCCCCAAGGCTGCAGTATAGTTTCCTGGCAGTTCCTCCCTTGTCTCTGCATCCCCTCCCTTCCCATATGGATTATGGACTGTCCTAATCTGCTCTTTGGAACTGAGAGAAGTTCATGGAGGCTGGAGGCGGACAGAAAGGCTTCCATGCCCCAGAGCCCCACAGGATCCTGCTAGGTTTTAGTCCTCTTACTTATGCTGCACAATACAGCTCTGGTCCTTCTTTTTAAGGCAGCAAGACCATAGACTTATATTAACTTTTCCTCTCTTTGTTCAATATCTTGTGGCTGCATAGAGTAATTTAATAAATCAAAATCATCTTTTTCAATTTTCATTGTGGCTACATTGGTGTTCTTTTGAATGGAACTCAATTATTGGGATGGCATATATTACTCGAATCATTTTACAGCTCAATCAATACGCATATCTTCATAATAAATATTGATGTTCCTTGGAAGCCTCCACCAGTGTCCCACACATTCAATGCAGCTGTCAGGATCAAGGCAGCTCTGAGTAATTAATATTTTTATTTTCTTCTTCCAACTTGAACTTATGTCTGAATGTGGTACTTCAAGAAGGGAAGAGGAATTCTGAAACAAAATCATTCCTAAATCTATTACACTGACAACACTTCACGTAGAACTCTGAGAACTGAAATGTTCTATGGAACTTTAGTTCTGCAGAATAAAGACTCAACTCATGGGAGAAGATGAATAGCCTGAATGCTTTCATCTTTGAAAATGACCAGCCAAGAAGAAATAGAATGTTTTCCTAGTAGGTTTAAAAAGGGGAAAAATCCTAACTAAATCCTCAAACAAATATCAAAGGCTGGTAGCTAGGAAAACAAAGAGGCTGCCTGGGGACTGTCTCTTAAATGTGCAATGATATCTGAATATTTGAAATCCCAAGGCCATGATCACTATGTTTATTAAATAATATTCTTATCTGATCTTATTTTTGAGTATATTCTTATAGTCAGATATAATTGATGATTTATTTTGGAGTTCAATACACAGTGAATTATTGTCAAGCAAAAGGTAACATATTTGAACTGCTAAAATATTTTGATTTCCAGTAGGATTTCAACCTCAATCTATACTGTCCACAGTGAAGGCACAGGGTCTTACCTACATCTTCACAAAAATAGCTAGATTCCCACCCCGACACCGATGCATGGTTATTTCCTCCCAAAGGGGTCATGATGTAATCTCCTGAATTCTTAATCATAATGTGCCCTGGTAGCTCAGGTGGTAAAGATCTTCCTGCAATTTAGGAGACCAGGGTTCAATCCCTGGGTCAGAAGTTCCCCTGGAGAAGGGAATGGCAATTCACTCCAGTATTCTTGCCTGGAGAATTCCATGGACAGAGGAGCATTGTGAGCTACAGCCTGTGGGGTCACAGAGAGCCAGACACAGCTGAGTGACTAACACACACACATACCCATTTTTATGGGTATTTATTTACCCATTTAGAAAAAAAAACTGAAGTACAATTGTTTTACAATGTAGTGTCAGCTTCAGGTGTATCACAAAGTGGGTCAGTCGTACATATATATGTGTATATATATAGGCATAGATAGAATATAAATATAGGTAGAATATAGGTATAGAAAATATAGATATGGAGAATATATGTGTGTCTATATATGTATATATGTATTTGTTGTTGTTTAGCTCCTAAGTTGTGTTCAATTGTTTGTGACCCCATGGACTGTAGTCCATAAAGCTCCTCTGTCCATGGGATTTCCCAGGCAAGAATACTGGAGTGGGTTGCCATTTCCTTCTCCGAGGTATTTTCTGGACCTGGGGATCAAACCCATGTCTCCTGCAATGGCAGGCGAATTCTTTACTGCCGAGCCATCAGAAAATCTTTTTCAGACGCTTTTCCATTTTAAGTTATTACAAGATATTGAGTATAGTTCCCAGTGCTATACCGTAGGTCCTTGTTGTTTATCTACTTTATATACAATAGTGTGTATATGGTAAGTAAACACCTAGATACTCTTTTTAAGTTATCATTAACTCTTTGGAACACTGAGCATGGACAAAGTCATTGTAGCTGGGGAGATAAATCAGAGAAAAACAACTGTTTTGACTTAGAGTCTGAGGCTATATTGTAGGACAAGAAGGATTTTGCTTTTTGGTTTCAAAAGCTAAGAAGATTTTTTTCTGAAAAATAATCTGGAAATGGGCTTGCCCTTTGAGTGCCTACTAAGTATACTCAGAGGAGAGTTTTTCAAATGTTTCCAAAATATCTTCTCAGCCAGTTTGTATTAGGTATTGTCCCAATGACTTTATTTTGCTTTTGTAATTTGAGATACATTTCAGTGTTGATTTATTACTGAAATGTGAACCTCCTTGCCAGGGGTTATAAAAGGAAAAGGCAAGCCCTTCACACATTTAGCAGTATCACAACAGTGTTGTCACTAAACTTTGAAATCTTTAAAATGGTCTAAACTTGGAGCCCATTCTCACATATTTCTGTGAACTTATTTCAAACCTTTCCCAGACCCAGATATCTTTTTAACATTTCATGTTGTAATTTTCCTACTTATTTTTATTTTTCTTGTTCCCAAGACTAGAAAGTCAGCTCAGAGTCAGAAAATTTTAAGCGAGTAAATGAGAGCCCTGAGTATAAATTTAAGGCCTTCTATGTTGCATTACTTCTGTGTCTGTGTATATATTTGTACCAGTAATTTGATAACATGGGGCACTGAATGAAGAAAGTGAGGAATGATCCAAATATGAGGGAGTATGCACTGCACATTCAGACCTTATCAGCTCCAGGATCAGTTATCTGTTTGAGGAAAATTACATTGCATCTGTCAATAGACTTAATAACTCAGTGCCTGCTATTTGATAATGGATAATCACACAAATTCAGGAAGCTAGACCATATGCCATTCAAGTTTTTTCTATTCTCTTATTCACCTTAATTTTCTAGATGAGTGAAATTATCTAGTCCTGGACTCAAGATGGCATACATGGGAACAGAGCCTGCAGGAATCCTGCTGTCTCTGATGTTAGCCCCTTGCAGGTTGTGGCTGCCGGGTTATGTCTGCCACCATGGCATCTAATTGGAACGGGCAGAGTTTGGAAAATTGTAAACGTGGACAAAGCAAGTGACTGATGGATGGAAAATCACAAAGGGCAGATGTGGAAGAGCTGAGGGAATTGGCTGGTGGGAAACAATGAAGCTCTGGGGGCTAAGGATTCAGGCTGTAAGGAATATTTCTGATCTCTCTTTTTAAACCAGGAAGAATAGAGACTAATGGTGGAGATGATTTAGGGATGTTTTTCCCTGGAAGCAGGGGATCTTTCAGGGGCCCTTCATTTGTAATGATCCAGGAGGCTATTTCTATTTATAGAACAATTTCTCTACTCTCAGATAATATGGTCATTGTGTCACTTAGTAATAATTTTGACTACGATTATTGTATGAATTAGTTTCAGTGATAAATAGATGTTCCTTGTTCTCAGACATCAAGAAGACTAGGTGCTGGCGCTTTCTGGTGTAGATTTGGCTGCTCAGGGATGTCATCTCTGACTCAAACTCTTTCACCTTTGTGCTATGCCCTCCATACCAGGGCTCTTGTCAAGACAAGACTAGAGTGGCTTCCTGTGGTGACCAGGTGGCCACTGCATCTATTGCCGCCTATACAAGATAGCAAGGGAAGGATAGAGCCGTTAGTATCTACCCCTTCACACAGAAGCAAACCTGTCCCAGAGGCTCCCAATAGACTTTGACTTTCATCCCATGAGCCAGAACTGTATCATATCAGTATTTTGAACTTCTAAGAAACTGGACAAGTGAGTATATTGTTTGGGGCTGGTGTATTGCTGCTTGAAAACAATTGAGAGTTCTGTAAACAAAGAAGAATGCATGTGAGTTAGACGATGAACAAGGAATGCCACCACTGTCTACTTAAGCTTTACTGTGGAAGGAGAATAAGTTTTGGACAATGTACTAGTTCACATGGTCATAAGGAAGAGGAGGTCTAAGTGATGCCAGCAATGGGGGCCACCTGGACCTTTTTTTTTTTTTTTGTAGTCTGTCTTTATATGGTCTTTTTAATAGGAATGAATTGGATGTTTTGGGAATTTGTATCAAATCAAGCAAAATCACAAGAATACACAATGGAGCGCTGACTCAGGAAACTGAATCCATTTTCAACCTGGTTCTTAGCTGGAATTATCTTCTAGATTTCTACAAGGCCAGAGTCTCAACTAAGTTCCTCTTTGTCTTGCTCCCAGATTTATTGACTTTTAGGTAAAATAATCATATTGTGCTCCTTGAGGAAGAGCATATCTTGCAGAAGTAAGAGTACATCACATTTTAACCTAATCACACAGCTAAGACCATGAAAAAGGTAGATGTACTTCATACCTATGCTACATTTTCCCCCCTACAGGGAAGTTCACAGGATTTGATAGGCGTCTAACACCTCCAAAGATGCTAAATAGGAAAGTCGAGGCAGATCTTATGCTTTTTTGTAGAGGTGGAACCTGAGACTCACAGGCTTTTTTTTGAGTCATCCAGGAATTGCCAACATTGCAGATACTGCTGCAAAACTCTTCCACTCTATCACATGGCCTTCCAGCAAATCTCTCTGAAAGCTAAATCACCACCATGGGTCAAGCAATTCCTTCTGAAGTGAAGAGTTGTTTGAATGGTCAGTTAGGGTGTGCCAAAAGCCTCAGTCTTTGCAAAGGATTTGTGCCAAAGACCTCAAACTTGTGTCAGTTAGGGTGTGCCAAAGGCCACAAATCTTGCAAAGGATTTGCAAGAAGTTGGGCTTATTTTGGTAGATCCACAAGGGCTTGAAAATGTCACCATTTTTGGTTTTGCATCTTTTAAATGAGAGGAAAAGAGGAAACTTCTTTTCAACTTAGAATTTGTATCCTTCATTCTCGTACCTTGTCATGAAATAGCTGTGAGTCAATACGTAAAATTGTAATGTGTGAGTGTCCAGTTTTTCCTCTCATTTTCTCACTCAGCTATGTTGTATCCACGAAGTCCCCAGTGTGGTTCTAGGCGGGGAGAGTCTAAGACAGGTGAGGTTGCTGTTCCCTGGGGCTTTCATTCTGGCAAATGGGAAACAGAAATAATAAATGCATGACTGGTGGTTTCAATGAGTTGAGCTCCAAAGCGGGTGAGTTGAATATGGCTTCATCGAGTTTCTCTTCTTTTTTTTATATCGTTGTTCCTTGAAACCTGATTCTTACACAATTCATCCCTGTCCTGTGGCCAAAATCTTGGGCTAGCAGCACAATTTTTCCAGTTTTAGTTACAAGAAGAATCTCCAAGGTATTTGAAGGATACTGTTCTAAGATAGAACAAGGTAGGTTTGCAGTAGGAACAGGAAACCAAAAGCACCATGGTGCCCTTCTTCCTAGAGGAAGGGGATACAGCCTGGGAGCAGCTAAGGTGGAAATTAGAGTGGGGGGCTGGCCAGGTCCTGGGCCAGGGGGGTGGGTTTTATTTCCAGACTGAGCAGCAGCATTGGAGAGTTTTGAGCAAGAGAGTTAATGTGCTCTGATGGTAGTTTCAAAGGTCACTGACCTTTTGAAGAGGAGTGGACTGTAGGGAAGCAAGCAAGGAAACAGAGACACCAGTAACTGGGGGAAGTTCCTGTCCTGGTCCAGGGGAGGGAGGAAGGTGAGGAGGAGTGGGTAGAGATGGATGGGGGAATGCAGTCTTTCAGGTAGATCCTTTTTTCTTCAGTCCATGAAACCTACAACGGCGGCCACCCTGCTGTAGTACTTAGTTAAGTCCTCCATGGATTCCACTTGCACATCTTTGTGAGTTAAAGAAGTGCCTTTTATATGATTTAGAGAAAAATGTATTTTGTGGCTTTCCTAACTTCTAAAGAAGTTATCTCAAAACCCCTTTCTAAATGCACATCTTAGAATATAAGCATGTATTAAAGGCATAAAATCAGGCTAAGGTAAACTCTCCCTGACTCAGAATTTTTTTAATTGTCACACCTTGGCATAACTCAGCCTTCAGTCCCTACAAAGAGGAAAAAAGATTATTAAATATTGGGAGAATTTAGTTTTTCTGACTTTTAAAAGAGGTATTATCATTGCCCGTTCACTTTTCCCACCCCCTCTTCCTTCCTTCCTTCTTTCCTTTCCCCTTCTCTCTCTCTCTTTCCCTTTTTCAGAAATAAGAGAACAGGAAGGGAAAGGACTAAATTTCATCTACTTTGAAGAAAAAAAAAAACTCAAGGGGTGTCAGTGCTTGTTATCATAATAGGTACTGTCAATAGGAACAGGGTAGCTAGGGTGAAGGAAGAGAATAGATTTATTACTTTTATTTGGAGTTGCACCAATTTTTTGGTTCCTAAGACCAACAGATAACTACCATCCTTTAAAAGTTCGAAAAAGCCAAGTTGATGCCATCACTTACCTAGTTTTATGTTTATACACATTTGTCTATAGTTTGAGGAAACGGAAGGAAATTCAGTGACAACTTCAGAAAATAAAGGAACAATCTGTGATAAAAGCCTAAACCACATCAAGAGCCACCATAAAATTTCAGCACGGTGTATAGTTTCAAAATAGAATTTGTGGAGCAAAAATCATGACTGAAGTAAGAATAATATGAGCTCTGGGTGGTCTTACTGGTCCTTGCTGTGTAAGTTAAGAGCTTTGAGGAGTGTGCCTAAGTGTCCTAGTGCCTGTTGGGAAGGGACATGTCATGGGTCCCCAGAGTTTGGCAAAAGGACTCAGGGATGGGCTGAGTTTGTGACTGACCAGGAAAAGCACCCCGATGCCCCGCCTGAGATGCATGCTCCTTGAGCTCCCCGAAGAACCCCAGCATCCATCTCTGGCTGCAGTGCCGCAGGCTCATCTCCTCCTGTGATGACAGCTACCTGTCCTGATGTCCAGTTTTCGGGGCGGACATCTGGGTCAGGTGGGAGGGGGCGAGTTGGTCCGTCTTTCCCTGCCCCTGAGCCCACTTGCTGCAGGCCAGACCCCAAACAGCTCCAGGAAACTCATTCCGAAAGGGGGATAAACAAACCTTTGCTTAGTTTTTTTTTTTTTAAGGCTTTTTCTTCCCCTAAAATGGTCCAGATGTGCTGTGTCCCCATCCGTCGCCTCTGCTTCTTCCAGTCAGCGGGCTGGGCTGGCTACAATTCCCATCTTTGCTCCCCTCTGCCAGCATCACAGCCTGCAATATCGCCAAGAGGTTTCTTTTTTTTCCCAAGGCAAATGAAACTTCATGGACCATTTCTTCCTTCTTTCCTAGAAGCAGAGACTGGCACAAAGGAGGGAGTGGGAAACGGAGCAAGTCAACTTCTCAGCACCCGCCACAGAGAAAAGTGCTGACCCAGCCAGCAAGGGGCCCTGGGACCCAGCTGACTCCGGAGCAGATGGCGATGTGAGGGGCACATTCATCACACAGCTACCTGAGCAGCAGATGAACGAGATTCCCAGCAATCCCGTGCTCAGTCTATAGCTTAAGAAATACAGCCATCTTACTTCCTCTCTCTCTCTTTTAAAATAGGAGCAGATATTTTTCATGTCTCACCCAGATGCTACTATTTCTCTGTTATTTGCACTTGCTGTGTTGAAATGCAACAGATGTTTCAAAAGGGTTTAAATTCCTCATGAGGGACCCTGACAAATAAACTGCACACCTCACTTTACAGCCTCATTTTGCTCAGACTCTAGGCAGACCCCCCCTCCCCCCACCCAGGCTGGAGAGAAGGAAAAATTCTGTTACAAAATGACAGTGGAAAGAATATAACAGCAATCATGATTGTTCAGTGCACTCCCATGGTTTGTTGTGTGGGCCTGGGTGTGTGCCTACCTGTGCTTAGTCATATCTGACTCTTTTGTGACCCCATGGACTGTAGCCTGCCAGGCTCCTCTTTCCATAGATTTTTCCAGGCAAGAATACTAGAAGGGTTGCCCTTTCCTACTCCAGGAGATCTTCGCAACCTAGGAATCGAAACTGAGTCTCTTGTGTCTCCTGCATTGGCAGGCAGATTCTTTACCACTGCACCTCCTGGGAGGCCCTAGAATGGTTAGTTACCCAAAGTGGTTTTCTCTCTGTTATTTTATTTGACATTCGTAGCTCTCCAAAGAGGGCAGAGTGAGTACTTGGATTGCTTCCACCCTTTGGCTATTGTGAATAACATCTCCATAGCATTTTTCAATTTTATTCTAAATTAAGTACTTCTTTTTTTGTCTGATATCTTTCATTAGAATATAAGGCCAAAATTTTCTGTCTTTTTTGATTCCTGCTATGTTCCCAGCTCCCAGAAAAGCATCTGGAACATCACAAGTACTCAAAATTGTTTGCTGAAACACAGGTGGACCTAGAGATTTTCATACTAAGTGAAGTCAGTCAGGCAGAGAAAGACAAATATCATATGATAGCACTTACATGCAGAATCTAAAAAAAAAAAATGATAAGATGAACTTACAAAATAGAAACAGACAAACAAATAAAACAAGCTTATGGTTACCAAAGGGGAAGGGGATGGAGAAGGGATAAATTAGGTGTTTGAGATTAACAAATACTTTTTACTACATATAAAATAAGCAACAAGGACCTACTGTATAGCACAGGGAACTGTATTCAGTGTCTTGTAATAAAGTATAATGGAAAAGAATCTGGGAAAGTACACAAACACACACACACACACACACGTATATACATACTGCTATTTAGTTGCTAAGTCATGTCCAACTCTTTGTGACCCCATGGGACTGTAGCCAGCCAGGCTCCTCTGTCCATGGGATTCTCCAGGCAAGAATACTGGAGTGGGTTGCCATGCCCTCCTCCGGGGATCTTCCCGACCCAGGAATAGACCCCTTGTCTCTTATGCCTTCTGCATTGGCAAGCAGGTTCATTACCACTAGTGCCACCTGGGAAGCCCTGTGTATGTGTGTGTGTGTGTATACACACACACATATATATATAGTCATTCAGTTGCTAAGTTGTGCCTGACTGTGAACACATGGACTGCAGCATGTCAGGTTTCCCTGTCCTCCACTACATATAAAACTGAATCACTTTGCTGTGCATATGAAACTAACCAAGGTGGTCTTAAATGGTCTTTAACTATCACAGTTATATTATCTCATTTATCTTTAAGTCAACTACAGACCATGAACCCTTTCTCTCTTCTATTGGACAATGACTTTAAAAGTTGAGTACACAGATTGGAGGGCTTTCTAGGTAGGACAGTGGTAAAGAATCTGCCTGCCCATGCAGGAAATGGGTTTAATCCCTGGATTGGAAAGATCCTCTGGAGAAGGAAATGGCACTGACTCCAGTATTCTTGCCTGGAAGATTCCACTAATCCCATTCAGTCCATGGGTTCACAAAGAGCCAGACATGCCTGAGCATGCGCACACACACACACACACACACACACACACACACACACAAGATGCAACTTGCCTGCTGTCCTCACCAATATGATTATCTCAGTTCTTTCCTCACAAAGACTAATGGGGAGGGGTCCTAAGACACATTTCTCAGGATAGCAACCTGAGTTTTCACTGCTGCTTCCCATCCAATGCTGCCATATTCCTCAAGTCATAACTTACGTGTACTGTTAAGCTGGAGAGATTGAAGAAGCATAGGAGAAACAGAAACTCCTGTTCACATTTGTGCCTTGCCTTTTCTTTTTTTCTTTTTCCATTTATTTTTATTAGTTGGAGGCTAATTACTTTATAATATTGTAGTGGTTTTTGCCATACATTGACATGAATCAACCATGGATTTACATGTATTCCCCATCCCGATCCCCCCTCCCACTTCCCTCTCCACCCGATCCCGCTGGGTCTTCCCAGTGCACCAGCCCCGAGCACTTGTTTATAATAGCCAGGACATGGAAGCAACCTAGATGCCCATCAGCAGACGAATGGATAAGGAAGCTGTGGTACATATACACCATGGAATATTACTCAGCCATTAAAAAGAATTCATTTGAATCAGTTCTAATGAGATGGATGAAACTGGAGCCCATTATATGGAGTGAAGTAAGCCTTTTTCTTATTTTTATCAGCCTCAGACTTTAAGGACTGGATTCCAAAGAACAATAATGCTGAAACATTAGCAGGACTTTTTTTTTTTTTTAACAGTTATTGATGAAACTGGAGCCCAGGAGGGAATAGAAGTACCTTTCGAATTCTCAATATCAAATTGTCCTTAGAATATTCTGAAGGTAAATGGATACAGTCAAGTTCTTCAAAAATCGATCACTTAGGGTCACTCAAAGTGTGGTCTGGGTATAAGCAGTGACGTCAGCCTCATCTGGGAGCTTGTTAAAGAGGCAGAGTCTCTGACTTGTCCCTGGCCTGCTGAATCAGAACCTGCATTTTAACATTATCTTCAGGAGACTCAAATACATCCCATCTTAGTTCAGGCTGCTATCACAGAATACCACAAATTAGGTAGTATATAAACAGCAGAGATTTATTTCTCTGATTTGGAGGCTGAAAGTCTGAGATCAGAGTGGGAGGGTTCCGGGGAGGGTCTCTTCCAGGTTACGGACTGCCTACTTCTTGTTGTACCTTTTGCACCCTCACATTGTGGAAAGCGAGCCAGCAAGTCATCCGGCCTCTTCTATAAGGGCACTAATCCCATTCATGAAGACTCCACCCTCAGGATCTAAATATTTCCTAAAGGCCCCATCTCCAAATGCTCTCACAATGAGACTAGAGTTTCAACATATGAATTCTGGGGGAACATCAACATTCAGTACATTGTGTACACTAAAACTTGATGACATTATCTTAAGATATTTAGTCATCTAAGTAATATATTCTTGCCCAAATTTTAGGCATAATTACCTTTATTGTAATTTCAGAATCTAAACTCTAGTCCATACAAATAATTTCTGAATTCAACTACAATGGTTGTTTTATGTCTTATCTGGAAATCCAGTTTATTCTAAAAGGTCTGCTAGTTTCCAGACTGTAGAAGTCACTTTTTGAATCAAGAGTCTATACAATTTAAGATTCAGTGGTACCTGTGGAAAAGAACTTTAAATAGGGGCTTCCCTGGTGGCCCAGTGCTTAAGACCCTGAGCTTCTAATGCAGAGGCACAGGTTCAGTCCCTGGTTGGGGAACTAAGATCCCACATGCCATGCAGAGTGGCCAAAATAATAATAATAAAATAAAATAAATCCTAAGAAAACCACATATACACACATAAAATAAAACAAAAACCTTCAAAAAGAGCAAAAGTAAAAATAGTGCTTTGGGTTTTCTCAGAATATTTAGGTCCCTGTTGGGCATTGTATATCTAGAGAAGGTAAAGGGCTTTAAGTGAATTAATGTCATTTGAGGTGCCTATGTCCATTCTCTAAATCTAGATTCCAGCAGTGCTTATCAATACATCTAAATTCTCTCACTTGTATTCCCCCCATGTCTGCTATAACTACTCCTCAAAAGTACAACTCAAGAGTTCAGACTCTTAGTGATATCATTTCAGATTATTACACTTTCCCCCTTCTATCTGAATTATTAGATGAACTTGGGGAATACACACATGATATCAACAAAAGTTTCTCTTTATGGAGCTCAGGTGTCAAGTCTAATTGGTTGAGTCACTATCTTTAGCTTAGTGATTTCACTCTTTCTTGTTGGAACAATTTCTGTACTATGATACTGATCTCGGGTAGGCTCGGCCTGCAGTGGCTTGGAGCCAGGCTTGGGTTCCCAGCCAGAGACTGGGGCTGGGTTGGGGCAGTGAAAGCACAAGATCCTTGTCACTAGACCAATGGTCAGTGACAAGAGCCCTGGCCCTTTGGCTTTGCAGAAAAGAATTCCCAGAAAGATGGAAAGTAGTGAACCAAGTAAAGTGTGTATTAAGAGGGAAAAAGGTATAATACATGTGGATAGACACAGGGGCAGACTTACAGGGAGAGTCCCTGAGTTGCACCCTCATGGCTTCCCGTTTAAATCACTTATATAGGGTATTTTTCTGGTTATCCTTTAGCCAATCATTTTGGTTTGCCTGGTTCACAGTCCATATTTGGTCTGTCTCAGGATCCTTCCATGTGTGCGCACACATCTCTTAGCCAAGATGGATTCTATTGCAAAGGCGTATGGGTAGAACATCCCTTAACATAACATCACCCTTTGACCTCCAAGGAGCCTTGCTGCGCATGTGTGGTTACCGAGCTCTCCTGACTTCAGGAATGAGAAATATGCGGTCTGGGAAGGACCCAGCCTTCTCCCTTAACTGTCCTGCTTTTCTCATCTTGGAGTTTCTGTCCACAGGGAATGAATCTCCAATTGCTTTATCCTGGGGCGGAGCAGGGGTGGGGAACATCCTGCCTCAATAGATCCATAAGACCTAATTGAAGTACAAATAGCCTGGGGTCAATAGTTTGAAAAATGTTTCACATTAGGCCACTTGCCCTGATAAAAATATCCTTATCCCTGTCTTTGAGAAAAAAGGACATGCTTGAGATATACTCTTGAGATATACTCTTCGTCCTTAGGCAATACTATGAGTCAGGAGCCCCAGTTAACCAGAACTTGAGGTTTAACAATCATGGGAGTTTAAGTTCCTTATTGGACCAATGGGAAATTGAGGGTCAGAAGATTTCACTAGTCTGCATGTAGTTACATGGCTTGAGGAAGTCAGATGACATGAAAACTTGGTGATATTGCCTCGCTCTCTTAAATAAAAGGATGGAAGATGTGCTGACAAGCAGTCCTGCAATTGAATGCACTTTATTTAAAAACACAAGCAGGTATGCCACAAGGAACCCCCACTTAACCTGCTAGTCGCCAACTCCTGCTGTGAGAAGCATCTCCACACTAAAAATAGGAGGGTATTTTGAATAAGCAAGAGGCATTGGAGGTTTCTGGATCTGGTCGTGATAACAGGCTAAGATTGGCCCTGAAATAGCCAGAGTACACTGGTGATGGCACTTTGTTTTCTTATGAGCCCCTCTTTCCATTTTCTGTTGCCTTAAAGTCAAGTCATAGAAAAACTAGGCAGGGTGCCTCAGTTTGGGCCAAATGACCTGTGTAATAGCAGTAGTTACAATTGATTCCAGAGGACACACTCTCTTTGCTTCTTTCATTTCTATGTTATGAGGCAAATAGAAAGAAGAATGAATATTTGGAGCAGGGAGTAAAAAAATCACCAACTGTTTGTTTGAAAAGGCACCAGCACAGAAATGTGTGAGCCCTTAACCCAGGGCAGATTAAAGTGCTTTCGACATGTCTCATAACCAAGATCAGACACTGCAATTCTGACAGCATCATTAAAAGATGTATCACTGAGCATTTGCAGCTTTAATCACAGGTGATGATGAGGGTCTTGCTATCATTAAGTATCTGTCATGCAGCAGACTGGCAAGTCTTCCCTGGCAGAATGATGGAAGGGGCTGAAATCATAAAACAATGGTAGTCAAGTGCTGCTTCAGGACCGCCATCCACTGTTGTTGAAGAAGCTGAGTTTAAAAGGCAGGAGAGTGTGTGTGGTGGTTCTTTTCTATTTACATGTCCCATTTCATGTTGTAGTGTTGATTTTAACTCAGGTTGTATTTGATAGAGGAGGAGCTAGTTTGATTCCAAACAGTATCAGGTAAGTGGCTAATGAAGTTCTGAGTTGATTTCAGTTAGCAGAGACTGGCCAGAGATGGTTTCCAGTGTACACAGGCGAGCAAGGAGCACACCCTGGACTTGAAACAGCTGGTCCCGGCCTGGTGGTGGTAGGATGGGAGACCTCTGGGAACATAGTGTGGTGTGGGACCAGGGCTGGCAATCGGCTACCCCTCCACACTGGAGGAGGCCAAGGCTTGCAGGCAAGGTGGTTCCTTGAAAATTGATAAAGCACTGGATCCATGTTGTTCTGTAATGGAACCATGTCCCAAGAGTCCTTTATTTAAGTGAGATGTGGGTGATACAATTACAAGGAGGATGAAATTTTGTCTCATTTGTCAGCTATGCCTTTCCCCTGTTTGGCTGTTCCTCCACTCCAGGGGTATAGTGACTACCCCATGTTATCTAGTTTTTAAACTCAGTGCCCCCTCGACCCCTTCTTTTTTTTTTTTAAATGGCTCCATCTGCTTTTTATTCAATATTTTGAATTTTTTCCTACTAAAATATTTAAAATATTATCTGTATTCTTAAACATAGGAAAAGCCAGATGAGCTTATACAAATATATATTTTCTTAGTCACAGAGATGGTTATTTGCTTAAGGTATAGGAAGGGAAACTTCAAAAGACTTTGGTTTGCCTGCAGACTCTATAATCCAGAATTTTTAAAGCATCCCCAAGTACCTCTCCCATAGTTCACTGCATCCTTCAGCTACAAGTGGCGATGGGGCGCTCCCTTGAAACTTGCCTTTTGGCACAGACAACATTAATTCCCCACCTGGATATATCACTAATGCTGTCTTTGTTCACAGATTTTCTTTTTCACCCAAGCCAGAATCAAGACTGTTCTGTTTTTATTTCTAGATTTTTTTTTTTTTCAACCTCTCCGGCCAGCTCTGGGAGTTGCCATTGGTCATTAACTTCAAATCAGCAAATGGCGTCTCTTCATTCAGCTCATTTTTCCTCTTGGGTAAAAATCCTGAGTCTCAGATCAGCCTGTAAATACTAGTGAGTACTTGGTTAAAATCTTCAAGTGGAATACAGAAATTCCCCATTTCACACAATAACCACCAGCTTCAGTCTCTACATTTTCGAAAAAAAGACCAAAACAACAACCCTCTTTTAATGGCTCTGGATAATTTAGGATCTCTAATTTTAAGTAGATTTGTGGTCATCTGTATTACAGTGTATTTCAAATGATTCCAGGCCAGAGGACAATAGTTCTGTGGAGGAAGTCAGAGCACCTTTATATTAGGATTGTTGTTTAGTTGCTAAGTTGTGGCTGACTCTTTTGTGACCGCAAGGAGTGTAGCCCATCAGGCTCCTCTGTCCATGGATTTCTCCAGGCAAGAATACTGGAGTTGGTTGCCTTCTCCTTCTCCAGGAGATCTTCCTGACTCAGGGATCAAACCTGCATCTCCTGCAGTGGCAGGAAGATTCTTTACAACTGAGCCACCAGGGAAATCCTTATATTAGGATAGAATTATTGTACTTTGCAGTTGCCTGCTGTAATATTTGGAACATACTTATACTAAGATATTATTATCTGAAATAATATAGTATGTTAGTACTTGAAATTCTAGTGTAACTATGCATCCTGTATTTTAACTGGAAACTCTGTATTAGAACAAAGGAGTAAGGCCATTTTATGTGACCACTATAGTGAGAATACGGTCCAGCACTGGATCTTCCATGCGAGGAGGTCATATCAAGAGAATAATCTGTTCAGGTTACATTGAACTGCAACGGCAAACTCTAATCCAAGTTTCTAGATCTGGGTCTAAGAGACCAGGCTTTGCAACAAGTAGAAAATGAGATAAGAAAAAAAAAAACACCAAAAAACGGACAGTCAGTTTAAAAATAAATAAAGTAAAAATCTATTGTCTCATGGCATACAATAAAACAAAATACAGAGAAAAACAAAAAACAAAGTAGATCTAAAATCAGGTGACCAGATTTGACAGTTTTCTCTGTGAGGATGTTCTCTATTACCCATGCATGTCTTTCTTCCTTTTTTCTCCCTAAACTGCCCATAAAGATGGATGTGATTTGCTATCCAGCAATGCTTTAGGAAGTTGAGCATTAATGAAGAAAATATGGCTATCTGTCCTGGCTCAGGACCTTCTCAGCACTTTATGTTAACCAGCTTCTCTCCTGGTTAGTATTAAGATGGTGTTGCAGGCCCTCTTATGCAGCCAGCACTTAATGCACATAACAGGCTTGCTAAACCGTTAAGGAAATAGGCATGGATCCACAAATCTGCCACCATGCCATCCTGACTCCTTGCTTTAGACTGCCATGCTGCTGGGGGAGGGGAGACACTTCTGTGGAAGATGGGACACTGGGCTAGAAATCAGGAGACCAGGGACACATGGGCCCCTGCTTCCCAGTTTATTTTTCAGTTTGCTTGCCCTTCAATTAGAGTAATAATGATCCTTGTCCTTCCTGTATAAAACAGTGGATGTAAGAAGCAGGCAAGCCAGTGAATGTGCAAGTCTCTTGAAATGGACAGAATACCAGATGAATATAAGAGAAGGCTGTTTCCCTTTGCTAGTTTCTGCTGCTCTTTTCTTATTGGTGGGATGGCCACAGGTCCTGGTTTGCCCAGGATGGCCTAGATTTATGCCTGTTGACCCAGAATGAGTATTAATAGCATCTCTTTCACTCACAAAAACATGGAAGAGGCACTATGATGTCACTTGAGTTATGGTAAATGTGTTTGTGAATCCCAACCTAGGGTATACTTGACCTCAGAGACAGAATACTGAAATTAACCCCTGGGGAGTTTGACTTGTTGGAGATCACACAATTGCAAAGCATCTGGGGTGAGTCTTCATCTTCCAATTCCAAGGCCAGGGCTCTTGTTACTGTACCCAGTCCCACTTGGACCTAGAGAGCTGATAATGAGGTCCCAGATAGAGATTGGGCTAAGAACATCCTTTTCTTTCCTTCTCATGATCTCACAGAATAGGAGTCTTCAACATTAGCCCTGCTGACAATTTTGGGTGGGATAATTCTTTGTTTGGAGGACCATCCATCCCATGCTTCTACCCTCTAGGTGCTAAGAGCACCCCTGCCATCTCCAGCCATGACAACCAAAAGTGTCTCCAGGCCTTGTTAAACATTTCCCGGGGTCAAAATCATGCCTCTTTGAGAATCACTGTTCATGGATAAAGGGATTCCTAGGAGAAAAAGTTGGTTTTGTGCACTTACTTGGTAGTGGTCATAATTGGACTTGGAGGAAGTCGCCAGTTGTATAGTTACAGTGTCAAGCCGTAGACTTAATAATGCCAATGAGAATCACCAGTAATTTTTTGAAAGAAAGTGAAGTCGCTAAGTTGTGTCCAACTGTTTGAGACCCCATGGACTGGGGTCTACCAGGCTCCTCCATCCATGGGATTCTCCAGGCAAGAATACTGGAGTGGGTTGCCATTTCCTTCTCCAGGGGATCTTCCCAGCCCAAGGATTGAACCCAGGTCACCCACATTGGAAACAGATGCTTTTAACCTCTGAGCCACTAGGGAAGCCCATTTGAAAGCCCTTTATATTTTACTAAAAGCATCCTATGCTTTAGACCAAGGTTGCCTGGTCAGCCCTGGGGAGGAGGGAAGACTATCTGTTGAGTGTGCTGTATTTTAATTCTCCTTGTAAAATCAGTGACTTCCATTTTAAAATATATTTGTTAAGCAAAAAAAAAAAAAACAAAAAACAAAAAACCACCTAACTCTCCTCTTGGAGAGCAATCTGATGGCTTGCTTTAGAGAAGTGTGGACACTGTGATTCTTACTTTGTGATTGTTAAACCATAACCAAGACTCAGGAGCGGAGGGGGAGGTTACCACTGTTTATCCTTTTATGCCTAAGAATCTGGGGCAGGGATGAACATCAAACTTCAGTATAGTTCTCCTGTTGTAGCTTCACTAGATTAGGGGAGATAAATAGAAGAAAGGAGAAGTGATTCCTTGGAGGCCTGATTATTGACAGGAAGCGCGTTTAGTCACTCAATCATGTCTGACTTTTCATGACCCCATGTACTATAGCCCACTAGGTTCCTCTTGGCTGTGGAAATTCCCCAGGCAAGAATACTGGAGGGGGTTGCCATACTCTTCTCCAGGGGATCTTCCTAACCCAGGGATTGAACCCAGGTTTCCTGCATCGTAGGCAGATTCTTTACCATCTGAGTCACCAGGGAAGCCCAGGAATACTGGAGTGTGTTGCCATGCCATCCTCCAGGGGATCTTCACAATCTGGGAATTGAACCAGGGTCTCCTGAATTGCAGGTGGATTCTTTACCAGCTGAGCTATCAGGGAATTATGAATAATTAACATGGATATTAACCAATAGCAGAAAGAACAATGATGAATCATTGTGTTTTGGAGGGAAGTTCAATTGGGATAAAACAAGGACCATGGGACATCAGTGAGAGATACTTCAGCATATCACAGAATTTTCTAACTTCCAGAAGTGTAGGACTCAACAATGGAAAAGCAGCATCTTGTTCGGTTTAGCTGGACATTTGATTGTCAGTTATGAAGAATCTCTAAAGTAGGAAATTCTAACAGCTTCATTTTTTTTTTTTTTTTGGCTAGAGTTAGCATTCTCAAATACTAAAATAATTGGTGTGTGCATGCATGCATGCTAAGTCACTTCAGTCATGTTCAACTTTATGTGACTCCCCCAGGATCCTCTGTCCATGGAATTCTCCAAGCAAGAATACTGGAGTGGGTTGTCATGCTCTCTTCCAGGGGATCCTTCCCCACCCAGGGATTGCACCAGTATCTCCTGCATTGCAGGCAGATTCTTTACCTCTGAGCCACCAGGGAAGCTCAAAATAATTGGTGCCCAGGATAAAGGCTGTGAGTACATATGGGAGAGACAGTGAGATTTCGCTGGAGTGACAGATGGAGCTGTGGTTCCAGGGAGCAGGTAAGGATTTGGACATTGAACCTACAGAGCCCCTCTGCAGTGTTGCCATGGAGGGGACAGTGGAATGTGAACAAGTACCAGGGGGCCCTCAAGCCAAACTCTTTCAGCTGAACGAATGAGCTAATTCTACCATATCAGCCAGTAGATGTGTCTATCTCTTCCGATTATTACCTTGGCCATCAGACAGTTCTGCTACATTACTCGACTGTACTGCCGAGAGGGAATTGACAGTATTAAAACGACTCCATTGCTTTTATGAACTGGCTCTAGGAGATCTGAGTCCATTTCCATTACTGAGATGTGTTGTGTGCCTAACCAAATGCTTTTGGAAGCAGATAATTAGGCATTGCAGGCTGTGACTGTTTAAAGAAGATATACAGTGAGGTTGCAGTCTTCATCTGTGGCTCTGTGAAATGTCCTCTCGTGTGAAGACCACGCTTACTTTCAAAAGTGCTTCCAGGATTATTTCAGTTGCAAGTTTGGAAAAAAAGGGGAAGACTGCCCTTCTGGAGCATACACTACATTAGAGGCAATGGCAGTATTTAAAATCTGAGAGGGAACCAGTGAGAAGTTCTGAGAAATTCCAGCCACATTCACCCCTGCCCCGGGGAAAAAAAAAATCACACCTTTATCATGTTTTAGAAATCAGGGCGTCGCTTTTGAAATTTTAACCTTCTTGTTCTTAAATACCAGTGCCAACACACATAGTTTGTATGTGCTGATATAAAGCATATTTGAAATCTGAAAGCATTTAAGAGTTAAATAACACAAGACTAGTATCTGGAATAAATTACTGAAAATGCTGGTGTAAAGGGAACACATTTACAACACCTTGTAAGACCCCAAAGAGAGCCCTAAAGAGAAAAGAGTCTTTTCAGATGAAATATATCCATGGCCCAGTGATGATAAAGGGGAAAGATACAAGGAGACCTTTCACAAACCTCCCCAGGTGGTCAGAAGTAAAGGTGGGGTGATCACTGACCCCACATCTGAGTGGGATCATGAGCACTGTCCGTTGAGACTCCATCAATGCTTGCAGAAGGTGCTAACTCTGGGATGGCCTTAGGAGGAAGAGTCTAAGGTACACACAGATAGCAATGGGAAGCCTGTTTCTGGCAGCCAGTTTTCAGAAGCTCATTTCTAGACCTATGTCAATTGACAGTCAGCTAGGACTCTGATATTCAAAGTGTGGACTGTGGTTCAGCACCACTTGGTGCTTTAGAAATGCAGATTCTCAGGCTTCCCCCAGACCTGCTGCATCAGAGTCGACACCTTAACAAGATCCTCAGGTGATTTATTTGCACGTTTAAGTTTGCAACCTGTTGGGTTCTCTTGCAGATTCTCTGGGAACAGAAGTTATGTCATTTCATCATTCTTTTATATGTCTATGTATTTAATGAGCATTCATTGAATGTCTACTTTGTGCTAGGCATGAGGCTAAGCCCTGGGAAGAATTAAAGAAAGAAAAATAGGATTCCTGCCTGCATCATATTTTATGCTTTGAATTTCTTTAACAAATGACATGTGTCTTACAGATTGTCGTTTTCTGAAGTACTTCATGTATATTGACTCACTGATCCTCTAACAACTCCGTGGAGCAGGTACTATCATTTTTTTCTTTTTTTTTTTTTACATTTTTGAAATAACAGAATGGAGGCACAGAGAGGTTAAGTAATTTTTCCAAGGCCACACAGCTTGGAAGTGACAGAGTCAGAATTTGAATCCAGAGAGTCTGGCCTCAGAGTCCAGGC
Source organism: Dama dama (assembly GCF_033118175.1). Classification (NCBI taxonomy): domain Eukaryota; kingdom Metazoa; phylum Chordata; class Mammalia; order Artiodactyla; family Cervidae; genus Dama; species Dama dama. The sequence goes on from NC_083691.1 coordinate 39,329,605, forward strand.
TCTTAACTGTGATGTTATACCAGCAAAAACTCAATCCTCTATTTATAACCTGTGATTTTGCTTTTAATAAACAGAATGCTAGTGATAGTTAAAAACTATGCTAGGATGATCAGGGAAGAAGTTTGTGAGGAAGTGATTTTTTTGTTTTTTTTTTGGCTTTCTCATGTGGCATGTGGTATCTTAGTTCCCTGACCAGGGATCAAATCTGTGTCCCCTGCAGTAAAAGCACAGTCTTAACCATTGGACCTCTGGGGAAGTTGGTGAGGAGGTGATATTTAACCTGAGACCTGTGGGAAGGGCAGGCCCCAGTCATGGAACTGGGGAAGCACCTTCAAAGCAGCATAAATAACAAGGAAAGGGGCTGGAAGTAAAAAGGATGTGATCTCTTCTCAGAACCACCTGGAGCCATCATAACTGGAGCACGTAGGTGGTGAAGAAAGACATTAAAGGTGAGGTTGGGGAGGTGGAAAGAGTAGATCTCATGGGGAGATAAGCGGGGTAAATGAGGGACGGGATGGAGTTGGGATAGTATTCCATTTGACCTGGGAAGCCAGTGAGGGTTTAAGCAGGAGAGTGAGGTGATCTGAATGCTAATTTGAGTGCTGAGGTCTGTGTGCACTAGAGGAAGCAAGTGTGGAAGTAGCAGACGCTAAGAAGCTGTCCAGAGTCTGTCTGGGCTCTGGTGGGGAGATGGCAGTGCTAATGGGCACAGACAGTGGAGCCCAGACTTGAAGACGAGAACACACCTCCCCAAATAAGTTTCTTTGACATGCGGTTTATTTTGACTTCGTTGTTCTTGAGAGCCAGCAGTCATAGGAGAAAACAATAGTGAAAACAGTAGAAAACAGCAGAGAAACAATATAAGTTATCCTTTTGTAAGGAAAATTTCCACTTATGAAGGAAATCTCCATTTATAAGGCTGCCTCCCTCCCTGTCCCAAGAAGCGAATGACTTTAAATCACTAGAAACATGGAGTAGTGATGAAGGCACCCACTTCAATCTGCATAACAACCATACGCTTGCTTCCTGTGTTTTTTCTGGTCACCTCTCAAGTAACTGACCTCCTCTCTCTCCCCAATATCTTTCTTTTGTCTTGAGCTCAAGGTGGTGACTTGGACCATTTTGGGGAGTTTATTCATTGTTCCTGGGTATCTTCCATGTATCCATGAAGTATATACGTTAACAAAATTCTGTTGCTTTACATCTTGTTAATCTTTTATTACAGGGCATCTCAGCCAAGAACTCAGCAAGGTGGAGGGAAAATTACTTTTACTCTCCTACAGATTCAAGATCTGATTTGGAGACTGGACTGAAAGGAATGACTCCTTGGACACGTGTGTGTGTGTGTGTGTGTGTGTGCTGTTAAAAGATAAACTGAAAGTGAAGTCGCTCAGTCATGTCCGACTCTTTGTGACCCCATGAACGGTAGCCTACCATACTCCTCTGTCCATAGGATTTTCCAGGCAAAAAGGGAATGACTCCTTGGACACATGTGTGTGTGTGTGTGCTGTTAAAAGATAAACTGAAGCACATTACATCTTTTAGGAGTTTACTTGATCAAAAACTGATTTGAATCAGGCAGTACCAAACCAGAGGTGACCAGCAGCACTCCATTGACAGGAATTGGAGAGAGAGTTTTCTGGAAAAAACAGAGGCAAAACAAGAAAATTGTTGATTGGCTCTAGTGTAAAGCCTACTTGGCTGTTTGTGACCAGTTGCCCTTAGGTTCTGATTTCATAAGCTTGAAATCTTTACAGGCTTAGATTCTGCATAGGTGGCACCTACATTATTATTATTATTAGCCACCTGGGTTTAATAGCCTCCTTGTTAAGTTAATTTCACAGTGCACATGTGGATATGTGTCAGTGTGTGTGCATTAGTGTGCATAGGGAGGTGTTGGTTAAAGGGAGGAACTGGATTATGTCAGGGTTCCCAATTTGAGCACATTGCTTACACAGCTCTGCTATCTTCTGTGATAAGGAAAACTGGGGATAGACAGGTTTGTATGAGTGGAATCATGGACGACTCTTATGGTGTATTCAATCTGAGATGCTTGTGGGACTTCCAAGTGGAGATGGCAGAGCAGCATCTATATCTTTTTAGCATTTAATTCTGGATCTAGAACAGAGTTAGCACCATCAGTATTTGTTAAATGAATTTCGGGGAGGAAGACCTCCTGGTAGGAAAAACTAGACAGCTCTCTAGGTGTTTACTACTTGCAAGTCACTCGAGCAGAGATCAAAGTTTTGCTTTTATAGTTAAGAATGACTTAAAAATGTAAACAATCACCACTACCATGAACAAACGAACTGCAAGTGATGGAGAGGTACATCATTAATTTAGTTTACACTAAGATATTTACATGACAAACACCAGAACCTTCTTGAGAGCAGACTTCTGTAAGTGCCTTGGAAGTGGGTTTGATTTAATAGAGCATCGATAGTGGCTGGCCCAAGTGCTCAGTGAATGCTATTTTGAATGTGATGTCTAAAATGTACTTTACTCAACGCCAGTGCTGTTTCATTAAAGTACATTTTGTGACTACAAATTCTCTAGAGAATGTGAACGTCGTCTGAAAGTCATTCACCACCTACAAGCATATCATCTGCATCCCAAAAATTGTTGTTTTAGGTTCATCTACTCCATGACTTCATTCATCTATATCAGGGTCACAGAGTTATTATCCTATACTGAGATGTACAGAAAAACTGTCGTGTCCAAATTTGTAGCCTGGTTCTAACTTAGTTCATGGGTAGATGATCTCTTTGAGTTATTATTCAGATTCTTCCCTACACCTCATCCTCTGTACTTTTTTTCTTTTAATTTTGTCTGCACCAGGTCTTCATTGTGGCAAGTAGGATCTTTTAATTGTGGCATATGGGCTGTTAGCTGTGGCATGTGGGATCTAGTTCCTTGACCAGGGATGGAACCTGGGCCCCTTGCACTGGGAGCGCAGAGTCTTAACCACTGGACTGTCTGGGAAGTCCCTCATCCTCTCTTAAAATGGTGTCAGAGTAAAGGAGAAAGATCTTCATCCTTTCAGGATGAAGGGTCGCCCCATGATTTGCCTTCGGTGGGTGCTGAATGATGTTCGCTGAGATCAGGTTTAGCTGACTACTTTCTCCAGGCATTTCTGCAACTGATGAATTTGTGATATGTGTCATAGCTCATGGTCCAGGTTTCCTGATTCCCCCTGCTTCCATAGTTCACTTCAAGTCTTCCAAAGGGTTCCCGGATCAAATCATACACCATGGACCTTACCTCCTGCAAAGGCTCCATGGCTATGCATTCAAAGTCTATGACACAGGCACCTGTAACTGCCTACTGCCCCATCCCTGTGGCCTTTCTTCTTCAGACCTCCAAGAGGAAAGAGAGAGCTTTATCTTGCCATTTGGTCATTTTTCTCAAAGTGGTCCATATCTCCTCTATATCAATGATATTGAAATGGAGAAGGAGTTTGAGGCATATGGAAATGTACCTTGGAAAGTATTTTGAATAGATTTGTGAAATATATTTGGAGTCTGAGAATGCTGATGAGAAGCCTGAGGTGGTGTAAAATAAGGTCAGGGGAAGTCTCAAAATATTCTTGATGACAAAGTGCATCTATCCAAAAGTGAGAGAATTGGCCCCTGGAGAAAAAATAACACAACTCTTTGTTCTTTTGTTGTTCTATGTTCTTCATTGGCAAAGAAAACATTGAGCGCAGTGTCTAGGAAAATGAAATTGAGTCAATTGAACCAGTACCCATGGAGCCTACTGTGTGTCCTACATTCTGCTTAGTGCTGGGGAGGAGAAAAAAGATGAAAGGCACATTTACTAGCCATGAACAGGCTTCAAACTTTTTGGGGATACATGACCCACACTTGGGGTTTCCCAGGTGGTGCTAGTGGTAAAGAACCTGGCTGTAAGGCAGGTAGACATATGAGACATGGGTTTGATCCCTGGGTTGGGAAGATCCCTTGGAGGAGAGCATGGCAATCCACTCTAGTATCCTTGCCTGCGCTGCAGGCAGGCAGAGAGGTGTGGATGGGAGAGAGCAGAGGGGGAGGGAGGAAGGGTGTGGAAGGTAGGAAGGCATGGGGAGCAGCAGGAACTGAGACCTTAAAGTATAACTTCCCCAGTTGCTCAGCTGCTAAAGAATCTGCCTGCAATGCAGGAGGACCCCAGTTCGATTCCTGAGTTGGGAAGTTCCCCTGAAGAAGGGATAGGCTACCCATTCCAGTATTCTTGGGTTTCCCTGCTGGTGGCTCAGCTGGTAAAAAATCCACCTGCAATGCGGGAGACCTGCGTTTGATCCCTGGGTTGGGAAGATCCCCTGGAGGAGGGCATGGTAACCCACTCCAGTATTCTACCCTTGCCTGAAGAATTGTCAAGGACAGAAGAGCCTGGTGGGCTATAGTCCATGGGGTCCAAAGAATCAGACACAACTGAGAAACTAAGAATATATATACATAACTTAATCACTTAGTTTTCCTCTTGAAACTAACATATTATAAATTAAGTGTACCTCAATTGAAAATATGAAAAAGGTAGAACATCTCATTAATAATTTTGAAAGTATTGATTACATGTTGAAATGTTATTAGCTTAGATATATTAAATTATATTATGAAAATTTTCCTGTTTACTTTTTATTTTCTTAAAAAGTGGTTATGAGAAAGTTTAAAATTTCATTTTTGGCTTGCATTAAATTTCTATCAGACCCTGGGAGAGAGAAAGATGTCAGGCAAGAGATTGCCTAACTGAAAAAACGAGCTGTAGACTGTAGGACCACCACTTCTCAAGGGGGATTTTTTTATATTAAAAAACAAAACAAAACTTCTACAGGAAAGTAATTGCTCCTTCAGTACTAAAAGCAAGCTAAAGTTCAGTAATATTTCTAAAGAAACTGTTATCCTATGGGCTTCACACAAACACTGGCAGTTTTATATATACATATATATGACAACTTTAATGTATCAGAAACTGTGGTCTCTTGGGCCGAACCTGAGGTCCCTTTGGTGCCTGCAACTGTAACTTTGGAGCTGCATCTGGGTGGTCCAGACGGCACAGTTAGCCAGAGAAAGCTGGCTTTGTTGGGTAGACCCTTGAGCATCAAGTTTAGGAGGCAGGATTTTATCTCCTGGGCAGCAGGGAATCTTAAATTGCCTCCACTCTTCCACCTTTTCCTTGCCTGTCTAACCGGTGCAGCCTTTGGAGGAGCTCTTATCTTTTGCTAACTTTCACAGTTTCTGCAGCTTGGATATTACTGGAAGTGCCCTTGATATCCAAAGGAGGAAACTGAAGGGGTTTCTAAAAGACAGGGTCAAACTTTTGAGGGTGTCCTCAGACCTCTTTTGGAATCACTGTGGATTTGTGGTCAAGTCTGCAGGCTTGGATGACAGCTCTGGAACTTCTCTTATCTTGTAGCCTGTGACCCTTCTACCCTCTTGTCCTCTAAGTCACTTGAAATCCTTTTCCAGCTTATGCTAAATGCCTGACTTCCTTTGTCAATGTCCAGCCCCTTCCTGAAATATCCGAAGCATGAAGCATCCAACTCACCTGTCAGATAGAAGATAACCATGACCTCTTGTTCAAAACCTGCTGTGTTTGAGTCTGTTCCCCAGGAAGCAAGGTCTGGGGCAGTCCTTGTGGTAGCAGGAGACAGGATGCTACTTAGTGTCATCTGAGGTTGGTGATAATTATAGTCAATAAGCTCATACCCGAGGGGTTAAAAGGAGACATAATAAACTTGAGTGACCTTGCTACTGTTTGGGACACACAGATTTATTTTCTGGATTCCTCAAGCCTTTCTCGGGAGATTTTGTCCTGTAAGTCTCGCTGACAGATTTATCCTGGACTCCTGTCATCGGTGGCTGTTTTCTCACTAAGCAGGTGGAAGGCAAAAGCCTGGGAAGGGAACTGCCAGCTGAGAGGTCGTTTGTGAATTGGCGCCATGGAGTGGACATAAATTATATGGATTCTGCAAGGCCTTAGCTATTGCTCCGGCCTCGGCTTAGGTTTTTTTCTTTGTGATAGTGCTTCCCACTGGCTTTAGCATTGTTGTCTGCAGAGGTAAATAGAGATTTAGGCCTTGCTCTTACAGAGACAAGAGGCCATCACAGTTCTCTCCCTGGAGGAAGGGTTCAGTTACACCCACTAAAACAGGCCAGGAGAAATCCCATGATCCTGGGCTTTCTGACAGCATTTTCAGGAACACTTGAAATTACTGGACACACCCAATGTTCTCCCTTTTCTGTCATCATCACCCATATCCAAGGGAAGATTCCTGTTTGACTTTGGTTCAGCTCCAAGGCTTTTGTAGGGTGGGAGTGAAGGGATAAAGACAACAAGGGGCGAAAGGTCGAAAAATCATGGAAATTCAGTCCTGTGCTGTGCTTAGTCACTCAGTTGTGTCCAACTCTTTGCGACCCCATGGACTGTTTCCTGCCTGGTTCCTCTGTCCCTGGAATTTTCCAGGCAAGAATACTGGAGTGGGCTGTCATTTCCTCCTCCAGGTGATCTTCCCGACCCAGGGATCAAACACATGTCCGTTGCATCTTCTGCGTTGGTAGGTAGATTCTTTACCACTGCACCACCTGGGAAGCCTTAGTCCTAGGGAGACCTTTAAAGATATCAGGTCCAGTGTTTTTTCAGCCTTTCTTTTGCTGTGGAATTCATTATCCAACAGGATTATTATAATTAACATTCATTGAGCTTGTCCTAGAAACTGGGGAGTGAGCTAAATATTTTACACATTTGACCTCAGGCTGCACAAAGACTCACAGCGTATATAGTGTGATCATTTTTCTTTTCCAAACAAAGGAACTTAGGCACAGATGTTCAAAAACACATGTGAGGTCACACAGTTAGGAAGAGGTGGGGCTGGGATGGGACCCTGGAAACTGGTGTCAGAGCTAGTGGAACCCAAATGGAACATGGTGGGGCTGTCCTCTGTCACCTCTGTGCCCTAGTGGGGGAATAAAATGAAAGAAAATCAGGGAGCTTCACTTGTTGGAACTAGGGTGGGGTGCAGCCCAGACCTGATCCTTCACCAGTTACCCTCTTACCCCAGGGCTCTTAAGAGGAGCCAACTTCCTGATTTAATCAAGTTTTCCCAGGTTCTTGGCTGATGAAGCTGAGAAGTTATGTTTGAAGGTGCTGGGCATTGCCTCAAGGTCACATAGCCCCTTGGTGTCACAACCCAGTTATCTTGCTTCCCTGGCCACTGCCAGCCTAAACTCCCCAAATGCAACACCGAGACACCTGCCTGCACCTGAAATTCTGTTGTATAAATTTCTCAGAGCTAAGAAGTAACTGGGTAGGCCAAGTCCAAGGAATAACTAGAATGTTCTATGGAAACATACAATTAAGTTCAATTGGGAAATAGCACCAGACCTTCAATGTCCCTGCCAAGAGCTGATGCCACAGTTTCCACAAAGCCTGATCTCCCAAAACCTTGCCCACAAAATGCCTGAGGGTCTATTCTTAGAATTTCTCAACTGGTTTCAGTTGTTACCAAGGACACTGGTTTCAGTGTCCTTCAGGGTCTAAGCTAACCCAGCCTCCCTGCCTTATTGATCCATTGGATCTGGGTTCTTTTGCTTTGCTGTGCTAAGGCCCTTCTAAGAGAGCTATTCCACCCTTTTCTAAAGAGGAATTCACTGCCCTTGTTTTCCTCCTTTTAGTGGTCTTCCCCTTCTCAAAGAAAGGGATTTGACATTTTTAATTCAAACTCCCCTAAGGAACTTCAGCTGAAGCTCCAATACTTTGGCCACCTGATGCGAAGAACTGAATCATTAGAAAAGGCCATGATGCTGGAAAAGACTGAGGGCAGGAAGAGAATGGGACATCAGAGGATGAGATGGTTGGATGGCATCACCGACTCGATGGACATGAGCTTGAGCAGGCTCTGGGAGTCAGTGACAGACAGGGAAGCCTGGTGTGCTGCAGCCCATGGGGTCACAAAGAGTCGAACATAACTGAATGATTGAACTGAACTGAACTGAAGGAACATAAATCTGCCCTGAGGTTAAAAAGGTGCAGGCAGTCCTATTGAAATTCAGCCTTAGTTACTTATTCATGTGCCCACTATGGGGGCCCAAAGGGTTCATGCCTGAGCAAATCTTCCCTCCTCTGGGGAGGAAGCAAAAGTGCACCTCAGGATGCAGGGGTGGCGGTAACACCTGGAAAGTTACCTGGTGGGATGGTTGATGTTCTCTCTCTCTCTTTTTTCTTTTGATGTTTATAGCAGCTCCATTCAGAATTGCCAAAATTTGGAAGCAAAGATATCCCTGAGAGGGTGAATGGGTAATTAACCTGTGGCACATCCAAACACGGAAATTTATTCAGCACTAAAGAAAAAAAAGAAATGTGCTATCAAGTCATAGAGAAATATAAAATGTATATTAGTAAATAAAGAAGTCAATTTTAAAAAGTCACATAGGGATTTCTCTGGCTTGAGACTTCGCTTTCCCATGAAGGCGGTGCAGGTTTGATCCCTCGTCAGGGACCTAAGATCCCACGTACCTCGGGGTCAAAAAACCAAAACATAAAATAAGCAGTATAGTAACAAATTCAATGAAGATCTTAAAAATGGTCCAGATTAAAATAAACTTTAATAAATAAAATATAAAGGCCACATACTATAGGATTCCAGCTATATGACATTCTGGAAATAGCAACACTATGGAGATGGTAAAAAAATCAGTGATTAGCAAGTGTTGGAGGGAAGGAGGAGTGTATAGGTAGAGCGCAGAGGTGTTTTTAGGGCAGTGAAACTACTCTGGAAGCATATTATAATGGTGGGTATATTTGTCCAAATCAATAGCATGCACCACACCAAGAGTGAATCCTAGTGTAAACAACAGACTTGGGCAGTAATGATGGGTCCATGTAGGTTCATCAGTTGTTGGTTGGTTCTCTTTTGTAGCCCCAGGCTCTGTTCTCAAGTATGGATGTTGTCTTCCCTAAGACTGGATACAAGGATCTAGAAAGAAAGGCTAAATGGCTTTTATATCTTTGAAAGGAGGAATTACTTTTTTCCCAAAGCTTTCAAAATGTCTTCCTTGCACCCAGGGCTGGTTTCATGGGCAGCTGACCCGGGCAATTGTATAAGTCACTGGGCTCAGAAGGACTCCTACCTTGAGTTAATGCTCCACAGTCACCATCTTGAATTCTTAGTCATTTTTGAACCTGGAGTCTGGCATTTTTCTTTTGCACCAGGCCCTGCAAATCATGTTGCCTGTCTTGGCTACAGCCCAGTTTGGGATATGTGTGTTTGTGGTGACGGCAGGGTAGAAAAGTTATGTTTGCAAAAGAGTTATGATCCATTTTGGTTTGCAGCCTTTTTATAATAAAACTTCTTCTATCATAAGAATACACACTTAATTTTGAATAAAAGAATCTGTACTATATGAGAAGCATGTGGTTACACTGAATTCATAAGTTAAAAAACTCGTCTTTTTTCAGTGCCTTGTGCTATTTTTGGCTTATAGATCCTGAGACTTCAATGTATGACCTTTTCTAACCAATGCTTGCCTCGCTGGCAGTCAGGTTACCATGGGTCAGGGCCCAGATACTTCATCTGTTGTTTTCCCCGTGGGTACAGAATGAGGCATCCTAATGAAGTAAGGAGTTTCAGTTTTGTTTATCATCCTTCCACTTGATAATAATTAAAATAAATCATCAAATTACTTCTAGAAATTTCAGGTCATTACATTCAAAAGACCCAGTGTTATTTTTCAAGGTAAATGCTGAAAAATGCCAACATCATAACAAATTAGTTTATCCATATAATCCTTGGTAAAGTCATAGTAAAATATATATTGAGTATTTGAAAGAAGACATTAGAAAGTAAATGTTCCATAATATAATTATAATTATTAGTAAGATTATCAACATCAAGTTTAAGACAGTATAATGAGGAAAACAACAATAAAATAAGGGAAGAACATAAGTAGTTAAGTTGAAAAAAAAGGGGGGGGATAATGTAATTCTTAATCTCATTTGTCAAAGAATGTCAAAAACCAGAAGTCTACTTTATTCTGTAATTTAGAGTGAGGCAGGGGCTAATTAAGCCCTGTCATCTGGTTCTGTGGCTCTTTTGTTGTTCATAAATGTGTATGAAGCACCAGGCTTGACTGGGTGATTTTGACTTGTCCTCTGCTCTCTGCCTTCTCAGAGAAGCAGATTAGAACACTGACCATTGTTTTGAAAGGCTGAGTGATGTGTTTAGGGATTTTCATGCTTTCTTCATGGACTTCGCTAGTGGCTCAGTGGTAAAGAATCCTCTTACAATGCGAGAGACACAGGTCTGATCCCTGGATCAGGAAGATCCCTTGGAAAAGGAAATGGCAAACCGCTCCAGCATTCTTGCCTGGGAAATCCCCTGGACGAGGAGCCTGTCAGGCTACAGTCCATGGGGTGGCAAGAGTCAGACACGACTTAGTAAGTGAACGGCATCATCAACAGCAATGCTTTCTTCAGCACAGATGTCAAAAACTCAAGGTACTACAGGGGGCCAAGTAGACAACAAAATGAGGACTGAGATGAATTGAAGAGCCACGTCCAGTTTCAAGTGACCAGCCTTCTGCACTTGACCAGAGGGAATAGTGTTGTCAGAACTATTTTATTTTCACAAAACATAGATCATCTTCACAGGGAGATTTGGAATGTTGGCTAGGGAATAAAAAACTACACTTTAAAATTTTTTATATTTTATAAAAAATTAGAAAATTCCACTTATTTGCAAAAATGCAAATAAGTACCCATGGCTGCTTATTAGCAAGGATTACCCACTTCCAGCAAGTGCCCTGTGTTCTTGTGTGGGCTGGGGCACGGGGGAGTGTAAAGGGGAAGGAAGACATCTTGGAGACCTTGTTTCCAGACTCAATTTACATTTCATCACCTACAATAAACAGATTTCTTTTTCATTAGGTGATGGGGCAACCCTTTTCTTGTTCTAATTTAGTTGACATGAATTTCACATGGCTCCTTCCTCATGGACTCCATTTGCCTAATTACAAAATCAGAGTGAAAATTTCCTGATCTTTACTTCACATGGAAGATCAGAAAATAAAGGAATAGACACAGATGACTCTGGCTGAGCAATGTGCTAGGAACAGGGCCACATGGAGAAGAGGAAAAGCATAACATCCAGGCTATTATTTGACTTAATCAACATGAAAACTATGCATACCATTCTGACAAATACTAAGGAACTGAAGCATATTTGAATGGGGAAATGACCTATGTGACCCCATCAATCTTCACTTTCAATTCTGAAATTTTATGAAATTCAATAACTGACTTAGGATTTATGAACTATTTTCCTTATTGGTGAGCTCTAAGTTTAAGCTAAGAATTTTTAATCAAATTAGTAAATAAGGTATCTTTTAAAGCTATTATCATTTATCTGTATGTAGAATTATAATCACTCATGTTCAGTTTATAATTGTGAATGTTAAATTTTATGGAGTCAAATAACTAGAATATTAGAAAAATCTGTGTCTCCCACTAGCAACTTTCTTAGATCACTCATCTTTATTTCAGAAAGGGGAAGAAAATTTCTTCCCCTTCAAAAAGGGGAAGAAAATTTCTTCCCCTTCAAAAAGGGGAAGAAAGGGAGCCAAAATTGGTTTATTTTGATGGAAATGTGTGTGTGTGTATTGTATTGGGTGTTCATGTGCACGTATTTATGGTAAGGTGTGTGCCTGTGTATGTGTGTGTGTGTTTTCCCAGGGAATAGCTTTTGGTGTTTACAGACTCAGTGGTGTGGCCAAAGTTCCCTTCTAAGACACCCACTTTGTAAGATGCGAAGTTCTTGTGATTACCCCTAAATCTTTGTCTTTCTCCTTGCTTGATGTTTTGGTTTCACGCCTAGCTCCTTTCTTCTCTCACAAGCTTAGTGACTTGTCTCCTAGGACTCTCTTCAAAGCCAAAAGTAAGTCTGCTAACAATTGACTTCTATTTCAAATCCTTTCTTCGTTTCTTACAGTTTAGTTTACTCTTCCATTTTTCAACCCCACCTTGTTATATCATTTCCTGAATTCTTAGATCTTTTTCTTTTTTCAACCCATTTTTCTTCCCCATTCAGACAATGCTTTTTTCTTTTGCTGCATCATCTCTCCTGAGAAATGAACTCACAATTTCTTCCTCATCCCTCTCCTCCCCATTTTGCCTCTTTCTTCTTTTCTCTTCTTTCTTCAAGCCTTTTTACTTTCTCAGTGATATTCAAACAATATTTAAGGCAGCTAGCAAAGATATTTACAGTAGAGTGAAAAAAAAAGAATGTAGAGAGAAAAAAAGAATGAAAGAGTGAAACAAATGGTTCATGCAGCTCAATATATTAGAAAAAAAACAACCTAATAAAAAAATGGGTGGAAGATCTGAATAGACATTTCTCCAAAGATGTACAGATGGCCAAGAGGCACATGAAAAGATGCTCAACGTCACTAATGATTGAAAGTGAAAGTCACTCAGTCGTGTCCGACTCTTTGCGACCCCTTGGACTGTATAGTCTATGGGATTTTCCAGGCCAGAATACTGGAGTGGGTAGCCTTTCCCTTCTCCAGGGTATCTTCCCAACCCAGGGATTGAACCCAGGTATCCACATTGCAGGCAGGTTCTTTACCAGCTGAGCCATAAGGGAAGCCCAAGAATACTGGAGTGGGTAGCCTATCCCTTCTGCAGCAGATCTTCTCAACCCAGGAATCAAACCAGGGTCTCCTGCATTGCAGGCAGCTTCTTTACTGGCTGAGCTATCAGGGAAGAGAGAAACACAAATCAACACTACAATGAGGTATCACCTCACACTGTCAAAATGGCGATCATCAATAAGTCTACAAATAATAAATATGGAGAGGATGAGAGGAAAACGGAACCTTCTTATGCTAATAGTGGAAATGTAAATTGGTACAGTGACTATGGAGAACAGTATGGAGATTCCCTAAAAAATTAAAAATATAGCTACCATATGATCCAGCAATCCTACTCCTGGGCATATACCCAGAGAAAATCATAATTCAAAAGGATACATGCACTCCAGTGTTCATTGCAGCATTATTTCCAATAGTCAGGACATGGAAACAACCTACATGTCCATTGACAGAAGAATGGATAAAGATGTGGTACGTATATACAAGGTAATATTATTCAGCAATAAAAAAGAATGAATTAATGCCATTTACAGTGACATGGATGGACCTAGGGATCATCATACAGAGTGAAGTAAGTCAGACAGAGAAAGACAAACATCATATGATATTGTTTATACATGGAATCTTAAAAAAAAAAAAATAATGGCACAAATGAACCTATATGCAAAAGAGAAATTGAGTCACAAGTGTAGAAAATAAATCTATGGCTACCAAGGAGGAAAGAGTGTGGAGGGATAAATTGGAAGACTGAGATATACACAGTACTATATATAAAACAGATAACTAATAAGAACCTACTGTATAGCCCAGGGAACTCTACTCAGTACTCTGTAATGGCCATATGGGAAGGGAATATTAAAAAGAGTGGACATGTGTATACGTATAACTGATTCACTTTGCGGTACAGCAGAAACTAACACATCATTGTAAATCAAATATAGTCCAATAAAAAAGTTAATTAAAAAAATGAAAGAAATTTAAGAGTGAGACATGAAGAGAGTTGGGATAGAGAATGTGACATGAGTGAAGAGTGAGTTTAGTACACAGCCTCAGCCATGAGTTGGATTCCCCAGAGACTCCTTGCTCTTTTCTCTTGCTCATCTTGTTGATCTTTCTCCCTGGAAGCAGGTCAGAGATAACTTCTCATAGCTCAGGGTCAAAAGGCACTGTGATCACTTAGTCAACAGTTTGTTGGTACCATTGCTAAAGGCTGGGGTGACAACAACTGGCCTTCGGAGGGTGTCCAAATACCAGCCATTTTATTACTGACACCAGCCTGTACTGACAACTGCTTTTCAAAGGGAAAATGCCAGTCATGAGGGAGTTGGCTGTCAACCTCCATCTGCATTTAGGCCTCTCACATGGTCACCCAAGAACGGCTCTTGGTTCATCCCCAGTTGCTATCAAACTGCCTCCCTTGGACTGCTCTTGCCTTTACCTTTCTAGTTTTGCAAAAGCCCTGAAAGAAGGTTCCAGAGACCAGTTCCACCATTTCCCTTCAGGCCCTGGGCTGGAGGTCGTTTCTGACTCTGGAGATTTCTGAGGTTTGGAAACATGGAAATTTCTTGATGACTGGCCCCACTTATTGATCTTGAGATCCTTAAATATTTCTTCTTGCTTCTTCTGGAAATTTATGCTTGTTTCTGGCATCTGTCCTGTTCTCTGTGAACACTCAGGCAGAGTATTCATTTAATTTTCTTTTTTTTTGCTTCTTCTGGCAGTAAATTTCCCTTGCCATTTCTTTGACCCCTTGTTCTTTATGTACTTAAAAATGTCTTATTTGTTTCAACGTCTTATATAATTTATCTTGTGTTCATTCTGCACCTTTGCTTGTCTTATTTTTTACACTGCCTTGATTTTCCTCTGTAATAGTCAAGGATCTCCTCCACCTGTGTTTTACATCTTGCTTAAATGCTCCTTTGTTGCCTTTGAATGATCTTCCCAACACCTACTTCCTCTCGCCTCATTTCCTTCTTCTCCCTTGTCTTGCTATTTATTACCAAGCATTGCCTATTGGCTGGCAGTCACTTACATTGCTTTTCCATTTTTTTCTTCTCCCTGCCATCCTATTGCTTTATCCCACTGTCACTCTTGCCATAATTTTTCAGCCACCAAAGACTATTGTGGTTTGAGATGATTTGCTGCTGCCTCTACAGCAGGCCTTAGTATGACACAGAAAGCCAGCCCACCCATCTCCGCTTTCTTCTTACAATAAACAGCCAAGTTAATTCAAGTTCCTATCCATCGTATAAGAAATCACTCTCCAGCCATATGGGATAACTTATGGCTGCAAATAAAAATTCCCCGATGTTTTGCTCCTCACAAGTTTTCACTTCCCCAGCACAGCGTGGGAAGTCCAAGATGTTAAAATCCCCAGGGAGTGCATATTTTCATGAAAATTCACTTTCTACATCTAGAATGTTTCTTCCATTCACAGAGACGTGACTTTCAACATTATAGAGCACCACAACTTTTCTAGCCCAATGCCCACCTCTGCATGTGCTTCTTTTTTAAGAAAGTCAATTTTGAGTTGTTGACCTATTTTGTTTTCTTCAATTCACGAGCCAGAGGATTAATCTTAGTACAAATATAAACCTTAGGCTTTATTTCTCTGTAGCCTATGAATAAAAGATTACATTAAAACCAAAAGGCATGTTTCATTTAAGTGGATTCTGTTTCTGGGGTCTTGTGTGAGTGGGTTCAGGGCTACTTTCTACACCGTTCACAATGGCAATGCTTGGCTCTGCCTCAAAGTAATCCACTTATGTGCAAATTGACTCATTCATTGATTCATTCTTCACTCCAAAGACTTTTTGAGGACAGGGACAAAGCTGGCCATATCATTACTTTGACCCAGTCCATTTTCACACAGTTTGGTATAACTCATTTTCCCATAGCTGTCGTCCATACCTGTTTGTTAGATCTTGACTGATTACTGTCGACTGAGAGGTTTCTTGAGTTGTGGTGTCTTACATAGTCATTAGTACACCCAGTGCTTGTGGAAAGGAATCAGCAGGCATGGGCTATTCTCTGGGCTTCACTGCTGGATCACCCTGGGGTAAAGGAATTGACTGTTGATGTCTCTTTTTCAGTGTATATATCTTAAGGACAATGTTTTTCATTCTCTCTGGATCCCAGTGATGCCTTGAGTGTGATATGATGTGGCCCTAGAAATCAACAGAAAGGAAGAGCCAGGTGCTGGTTACCATCACTAGTTAAATAGATTTGCATTTATGATGTTAGGTTTAACAGGCTTGCTCGTAGATTTCCAGTCACCAGTCCTCCAAAAGCTCTATTCTCTGAAGTCTTCTGGAATTAAAGATGATACAGAAGATGATAGCTTTTACCTGTCCTAGCCTTTTACAGACTGTTCTAGAGTACAAGAACTTTTACACTTGTTTGATAGCCATCACTTCCATTTTTTTTTTCTGTGTCTCAGTTATACATCTTCAAAATGATCATCTTTGAAATACATTGCTGAAGTGTTTATTACCCTTTAAGGCAATGGCACCCCACTCCAGTACTCTCACCTGGCAAATCCCATGGACGGAGGAGCCTGGTGGGCTGCAGTCCATGGGGTTGCTAAGAGTCGGACACGACTGAGCAACTTCACTTTCACTTTTCACTTTTATGCATTGGAGAAGGAAATGGCAACCCACTCCAGTGTTCTTGCCTGGAGAATCCCAGGGACGGGGGAGCCTGGTGGGCTGTTGTCTGTGGGGTCGCACAGAGTTGGACACGACTGAAGTGACTTAGCAGCAGCAGCAGCAAAGTATACCTTGGATATATGCAATGCTGTGTTATTACCTTCAATTCTTGGATCATCTTCTAAAAGGTGGCTATGTGTGGCATACAGTCAGGATTTAGGGTAATTTTCCCTTTCCTCCCCTAAGAAAATCAGTAAATAACTTTCCCATCCTTTTGCAGTTCCTGATTTTTTTTTTTTCCAGAAAAACATTTTATTCCACTAAATACAGCCTTGGTAACAAAATAGCTCTAGGAGGAGTGATATAGATTTATATTTAACCCAACGTTTAAACAAGTGATACTGTACTCTTTCCTGGGCAGATTTGGTTGTATGATGGAAAGATATCCTGGGTTCCTGAACAGTAGGAGTGGAACTGAAAATAGATTCTGTCACCCTTACAATTTTGTCTTTGCATTTTCTCAGTCCCTCTTATCACTCGATCCCAGCTACCATTAATTTTTTCTAAATTGAGATTTAGTTGATTTATGGTATGATATACCTTTCAAGTATACAGCATAGTGACTCACAATTTTTAAGGATTATACAAGATCTCAGCTACTTTCAAAACGCCTTAATTTGTTGTGCAGTGCTCTTGATTCTTCAGAGTCCATGATATTATGCTTTTTGACTAAGGTGGAGACAAGAGCCACAGAACAGACTGGTGGAGATGGGTCCAGGGCTGTGGGAAAATCATCAGGAAACAAATCAGCTTTCCCCACTCCCCTCTGCCAGGAGGGTGTCAGAGGACCCTGTTTCTCCAGTGGCTTCTGTTCCTGCCACTCAGGGCAGAAGTTTCAGGTGGGGCAGACACACCTGGAAAGGCCAGCATTCTCCCTTCTTACCCCTAATGATGAGCTATTTTGTTTTCACCCGTCAGCTATTGCCTCCATATGATTCATAGAAAACTACCACAAAACCCAGTGGCATACAGAAATAAATGTTTATTTCTTGCTTATATATGTGTTGGTTGGCTGATCCAGGCTCAGCTGGGTGTGGCTTAGTCTATGTCTGGGTTTAGATCTGCTTCATGTGTCTTTTGTCACTCTGGGATCTGCAGCTCCAGGAAGCTATTTTTATGGCCACACTTAAGAGAATCTACCTGCAATACAGGAGACTTGGGATCAACCCCTGATTGGGAAGATTCCTTGAAGTAGGGAATGGCTTACCCACTCCAGTATTCTTGCCTGGAGGATTCTATGGACAGAGAAACCTGGGAGGCTACATCCAGTGATACACTGGCCTTTAAGTGGGAGATTATAAGGAAATAAATTCCCAAGGTTGTTTTGGAGCTTTCCAAGTGGTGCCAGTGGTAAAGAACCTGCCTGTCAATGAAGGAGACAGAAGAGACGTGGACTCGATCTCTTGGTTGGGAAGATCCCCTGGAGGAGGGCATGGCAACCAACCCCTCTATTCTTGCTTGGAGAATCCCATGGACAGTCTGATGGGCTACAGTCCATAGGGTCACACAGAGTTGGACACGACTAAAGTGATCTAGTATACACATGAGATGGCAACCTCGCTGAGCAAGCCAATTTCCAGTTGTTCTAGCAAACTCTGATAAGCCAAGGCAAATGATACGACCAAACCCAAAGTCAAGGAAAGAGAAAGAGAATTTTTTTGACCAGAAGGGCATGTTGGGGGAGTGAATATTTAACACAAACTGTAGGAGGTTGGGGCCAATAATTAAGTATAATATAGGCTCCAATTAACCAATATTAAAACTATTGGACATGCTTAAAAGCTCAGGTGTTTAAAAGATGGTTGGACTTTTAAAGGGTAAATATTAATAAGAATAGCATATGTTTATTCTTATGATAAATTATAAAATAATAGAATATTTTATTTTGTTCCAAGTTCCTTCATATTCAATTTTATTTGCGGTCTCAGACTAATTATAGAATATATGTGAGTGTGCCTGTTTTTAACCATTTATTGAGCACTGACTAGAAGCTAGGCATTATGCTGAGTACTTTTATGTCCATTATCTTATTTATCTTCTCCCTGTTCTCATGGTGCTAGTGGTAAAGAACTCATGTGCCAGTGCAGGAGATAGAAGAGATCTAGGTTCGAACTCTGGGTTGGGAAGATCCCCTGGAGGAGGGAATAGCAACCCACTGCAGTATTCTTGCCTGGTGAACCCCATGGACAGAGGAGCCTGGCAAGTTACAGTTCATGGGGTCACAAAGAGTCAGACATGACTGAAGTGACTTAGTACACACACACACACACACACACACACACACACGCTGTTCCCACGAAGATGGCATTTTTGTCCCCTTTTGAGAAGTCTGAGCCTGAAGGAGTTTATGTGACATAACCAAAGTCACAGTTATTAAGAACTAGAAGCAAAAACATTTCGCGTGGCTTCAAAGCGTTTTCTCCTCTTTGCTGCTGTGTCCTGCCCACCCATCATGTGAAATCAACAGGCTATGACATCGATGTTATCATTTTCATTTCACAGATCTGCAAAAAGAGAAACCAACAGAAAAATGGATCATGCAGAGAAACACACAAGGAAAATATATCGTGCAGCTGATCTGGCGCACAAGGGGTGGTGCCCACCCCAGAACTGTCGTATCCCAGACACAGCCCCGTGGTGGCTTCGGTGCTGGACTCAGATTGCCTGCTGGGATGTGGTTATTTTTAAACCACTAGTGCCTGTTGGTGCCCTGTCCCTTCTTCCTTCTGCCTCTTTCTCTCTGGGTTCTTTACTCTCACCTAGAGCTGCCTCTTTATAGATCTCTTGGGAGGATGGTGCTATGATGAAATCTCATTGCTACACTCCCTACCTCTCTGCCAATTTGGGTTTATTTCTGTTCAGACACGGATTTGGCCAGCAGGGCTATTGAAAGTTATATGCTGAATTCATTTCAGGTTGTTCCCCAAGCCTGGCCCACAAAAGGAAATCAAGCAAAGGATTCTCTGGCTGTTTTTAGGAGGCACATTCTAGAGAATGGAGAATGCTGGGCTTTAGTGCCAGTGCCTCCAGGGGTGCGGATGATGACAGCTCAAGGCTGATGTGTGTTTACAATTGATTTATATATTTATATGAAATGATTTTCTAGAGCAGTTTTGGAAGGGAAAAGAAGCCACTGAAAGCAATTTGAGGGAATGAATAACTTGAGGGAACAGCAGCGTGACTTACTTCACTTTGATTATAGGAGGTTTTTGTCTCAGAGTATTGACAGCCTAAATCTCATTCTATTATACCTCCTTTTGCATCTCTGCTTCAAAGTTGTAGAAACCAGTGATCTGCCTGAATTTGGTGACTGTTAGAGTAACCTGGGCTCCAAAATCACTGCAGACTGTGACGGCAGCCATGAAATTAAAAGATATTTTCTCCTTGGAAGAAAAGCTATGACAAACCTAAACAGAATATTACAAAGCAGAGACATTACTTTGCCACCAAAAAGGTCCATCTAGTCAAAGCCATGGTTTTTCCAGTAGTCATGTATGGGTGTGAGAGTTGAACTATAAAGAAAGCTGAATGTCAAAGAACTGATGCTTTTGAATTGTGGCATTGGAGAAGACTCTTGAGAGTCCCTTGGACAGCAAGGAGATCCAACCAGTCCATCCTAGAGGAAATCAGTCCTGAATATTCATCGGAAGGACTGATGCTGAAGCTGAAACTCCAATACTTTGGCCACCTGATGCAAAGAACTGACTCATTTGAAAAGACCCTGATGCTGGGAAAGATTGAAGGCAGGAGGAGAAGGGATGACAGATGATGAGATGGTTGGATGGCATCACCAACTCAATGGACAGGAGTGTGAGCAAGCTCTGGGAGATGATGAAGGACAGGGAAGTCAGGTGTGTTGCAGTCCATGGAGTCACAAAGAGTCAGACATGAGTGAGCAACTGAAGAGCAACAGAGTCACTTGAATGACAAAGCTCTCCTTGAATACTTTCTTAGTACCTTCCAGGAGCCAAGGGAAGGCAGGCCCTTCTTTGCCCCAGCCAAGATGTTATTCTGGACACCATGCCCTCTGTCATGTGGAACACCTTCCGCTGTGGTTAAAAGCTGGAGCCAAAGAGCCAGCTCTGAGGCCAGGATTGGGGAGGAGGAATGCCAGGGTCTACTTCTCCCTCTAGGCATTAATGGAACACTGGCCGCCGTAATCACTGAATCTCAGTGTTACCAGGTTAATAGTGGTTAAAAGAAATAGTGACCTGAGACTAGCATAGTCTTGAATGGGACGCTGGAAACAGACAACTTGTCGCAAAGTTGGATGTAAGAAGGAAGGTAATATTAAGTGGGAAAGGCGTTGCAAATGCAGCTTCTCAAATTGATGCTCGTTGTTTAATAATATCAGAGTGGGGAAGGGAGAGAAACCCAAAACAGATGGAAAACAGGATAAACATGTACAGTGGGAAAAGCAGTGAAATGACACTGGGGAGACTGGGCATTGTCCTCTTCTCATGGGCAGTGATGTAGTTTGGGGAAAGTCACTTACTTTGCTCTGCCTTTTGTGAAAAGAATTACAGCTGAGCCCAAATTGCTTCCTATATAAAGTTGATTTAAGAATCAAATCAAATCAAACATGTGAAAGCATTTTCAAAATGGGAAAGTCCTACCCAAATATCAGGGTTTATTAAACTTTCTTAATCCTGCCATTCCACTGCCCTCTCCCCTTAGAGAACAGAAAACATGTTGGCACAGGATGATGTTCACAGTTTTGAAGGAGGAGTAAGTTGTTGCCTTTGCACCCTTCCTGCTAACATCTGTCACCCCAGCTCTGACAGCTGCTTCGAAGTTTTCACTCTGAAAGTAAGAAAACAGGGTTGGGTCAGCCTCCCATCTCTACTCTGCTACTATCTAAAGTTTATTAAAAAATTATCATCTCTCCTTTTACCATATGCTTGGAAAGAGACCATGAAGAAAAGCTCTTGACAATCTTCTTATCCTATTTTTCATCTGGTTTGAGTTTCTCCCCTCCCCCATCCTGATATTAGCAAATTATAGAATCTAACCAACGTATAAATACGAGAAGAAACATTTTGGAAATCTTCCCCACTTAATATGTTATTCCTTCTCACACAAAACTTTGTGATGAGTTATTTTGTTTCTCAGTACCACTTCCAAGAAAATTTCCCATTCAGTAATATTAATAATAATATATTTTTAAACCTTGACTTAAAATTACAGTAAGTGCCAAGAGGCTCTAGTTGCTATTTTGTTGAAATAATATCAAGTTCCCTGTGATGCTTTACATAGCTGTCATCTCTGTGATATGATACATCCATGATTTATTGACCTACTAAAAGTGCTGTCATTGACTTGTCATAATAAACTTTTCTTAAAATATGAAAGCATAGAACATTGAGTAATAGCTCAAACCAGGACAGAGCTTCAGTTAGGTTGTGGGATTTGGCAGCCTGAAGTTCATCTTTTATGCCTTGAAAGTGAAAGTCCTGCCTTGGCTCCCTCACACTCCTTACCTCCCTGTCCCCACTCCCGCACGCTTCCTCTGCACCCAGGGTTAGTTGTCACCAAACAGATTGGCAGAGAGGAGGGGACAGCATGTGAGAAACTCTGAACATGAAGGACTGACCATAAGCTTCATCCTAATGGTCAGTGCTGTGTCTGAAAAGACTTACTGGTCTCAGCAGAGAGAAATTCAAACTCAGGAATGCTCACCCAACTAATGTGTATTCACTGGGATGGGGGAGGGGTTAATCTTTTTTCACAAAGGGAAATGTATTTAGCCCTGGAATCTGAATTTATTGTCCATGGATAGGGGAAGAGGGAGGAATTTTGAATTAGGGGGTACTCAGATAGAGCCACGACAGCACGGAAGCTTCAGAGGTAGGTTTCTGCCTCCCTTCAGGGGTCTTGCTTCTGCCCTGTCTTGCCTGCTGGCTGGTCCTTTAACTGGTTCTGAAAGAGGTTGATCCTTAGTGGCTTGATTACTATTATCCATTGAAATGTTCATATTCTGATCTCCTTAGGTTCAGCAGGCTCTTCTGATCAGTTTGCGGTGATAGGACAGGGCTGGGAGATCCTCCCCGTGTCACACACATGTATTTAAAATGGGGGTTTAGGCAAATCAGTAAAGGTACAAGTCCCAGATCCCTGGAATGTAGGAGTGGGGTAAGGTAGGGGGACAAGGGAATAAGAGAGGTAAGGAGGATAAAAGGGAAATCTAAAAAGAAATGAGAAAGGATGGATGAGAAATTCAAGTGATAAACCACAATCCCAAATAAGGAAATGCAATAAAGCATTTATGGGTGCGTATTTTTATAAATACATGTGCACAAACACACAGCCAAAACCCTAGCAGATGGATTAACTGTCACCAAATTACCTTTGAGAATACAAACTTGAAAGTAACTTTTGACCAGATCAAGTTTTATATAAACTATTAAACATTTTCCTTCTTTCTTTTTTTTTGGTTTTCTTTAGCTGCAGAAATTACATTTGCAAAGAAGGATTGAATGGGAAATTGTCACCATCATTTTTTCACTGGGAAAACACATTTTGAGACGATCAATGTGTATCTGTAGCAATAAATGATACATATCTTTGAAGTTTTGTTACACTTTAGCATTATTTGTCAGGTTAAAGTTATAAATATATAAGTATATTTAAATAAATGAAGAATTTTGAATGTTTACCAAATGACCATGCTTGAATCATCTGGAGATATGAATCACCAACTCAGTGGACATGAGTTTGAGCAAATTCTGGGAGATGGTGATGGACAGGGAAGCCTGCCATGCTGCAGTCCATGGAGTTGCAAAGAGTTGGACATGACCTAGTGACTAAACAGCAACACCAAATGACCATGCTTGTATCATCTGGAGATAAGAGGGCTTGAACAAGGCTCCAACAAAAAAACCTCAGCAAACAAAGTAAGCTCAACAAAAATTCACCAACAGGTAACAAGTTGAGATTTGTGTAGTAGGATAAACAAAATTTATGTAGAGAAAAATGCTTGTGTTTTAATTTCAGGAAACTAAAAATGCACTTGAGAAAGACTCCTGACTTTGTTGTTGTCATGATTTCACATTTTGAGATTACAGAAGAAAAGATGTAGAAATTAACTTTCAATATTCAGCCACTCCTTTTGAGGTTAATGTTTGATGTTGTCAGTGCTAATGGATCAAAAATATTGAGAGTTGTTCAATTATATTTTCCCAGAGTAGAATGCTAAGAAAGAAGTCACTAAACCTATAACATGGAATTGCTCAGAGAATGAGATAAGGGCTCACCATGACCTCGGGGTCCCTGGCATCGTCTCCTGCGTCCTCTCAAGCTTGTTGTTAAGACAGGAAGATAGGCCACGCTCAGGGATAATAAATCTATTTTAATAACAACAACAAAAAAAAAGCATTTTGAAGGAGGGGGGATTTCAATGGCTCTGTAAACTTAAAATAAAACATTTTCAGTTACCTGTTACTGGAAAGACATTAGAGATGGACCTCTTATGGCTACTTTAGATCTTAAGCCTCTTGAGAATAGGTCTGAGTTAATTAGACAGTCAGTATACTACAGGGTGCAAGAGATACACTAGGCACTGTGAGGATTCTTTAATTTTTTTTCTCATGCAAAAATTTTTATTGAGCTCATGTTATCTTCTAGGTCCTCTGGGAATTGCAACCAGCACAGCAGTAAAGACATCTTAAGACTTTTCATGTTGTTTACATTCTAGCAGAAGGAACTGATAAAATATGGAAGACTTTTTTATTTTAAACCTCAAATTGCTGGATTGGAATAAAAAAAAAAAACACATTTGAAAGAGCAACATGATAGTATATAATAAAAAGAATATATGCTTAGACACCAGAACTTCTAAAGGATAGAAATCTATGGAAAACTTTGCAAGAAGATCCAGTGATTTTTGGCCTTGAAAGATGAAGGAGATTGAGAAGAGAAGAAAGAAGGGGTTCTTGACAGAAAGAACATCAGTGGGTAGGGAGGAGAATAAAGGGATCTACATCCTCTTTATCCTCAGCAGGTCCAGGTGGGTACCAAGAACAGGATGGGCATCTGCCAGGAAGACGCCTCCCTGTTCTTCCTTTAAGCTCTTATTATCAACAGAAGGAGGGAATGGCTGACTTACAACACATGTTAGCATTGGTAATATTCCTTCAGTATGACACACCAAGGGGATGCCTTTACCCATATTTGAAATCAATGCCTTGTTGGCAGAACCCTTCTTTGGAGCTGGAATGCAGGTCCCATGGGTCTCATGTTGCTCTTCCCTGGAAAAGCTGGTAAGAAAACAGGACTGGACTTGTGACTCACAGGAGCCTGGCATAGGACACAAGGAATTTGGTGTGGCTCATTCAGGAAGCCAGCTGATCGAGACTCAGATAAACCAAACTTAAAGTGCAAACCCCTATGCTCTTCTGAGGCTATTTCAGGATGAAATTTAGAAATTTAAAGGATTTTTCTTTCTCCTTGGAGAGGGGTTAGGTGGAGAGGAGACTATGTAGGGAGGTGGGGGTGAGTAAGTTCTTTTTTTTTCACATGGACTTTCACATGGTAGGAGAAGGCAAAGGCACCCCACTCCAGTACTCTTGCCTGGAAAATCCCATGGACAGAGGAGCCTGGTAGACTGCAGTCCATGGGGTCGCTAAGAGTCAGACATGACTGAGCAACTTCACTTTCACTTCACATGGAAAAAGGGATTGTAGGTCCAAATTGAAACATGATTAGTTTAGAGAAAGTCAGTCAAATCCTTTGTTTGCTGTTATGGAAACCAAACAACTGCTGAATTGAATGATCCTAATGTTACAGTTTTCTTTTTCAGCCGTTCTTAAAAACTTGTGGAGACATTGTCTGACTTTACATGTCTTAGACTAATTCCATAACCTGCATAATCTGTAGGAAAAAAATTAACTGCATCAGAGATAGACCTAATATTACAGAAAAGGAAATGTCTGGAGTGTACGCAAACAACTGCAGAAAAATAAACTTTACATTCAAAAGAGCAAGAAAAGCATTTGAAAAGTAAAATTACAAATTTAATAAGCTGCACAGTGGCTTCTTGAAGGACAAGCATGTGTCTTCTGAAGAGGTCCGGTGCGTCTTTGCAACACAGCTTGAGTTAATGAGCTTGTTATAATTTGACATGAAACCCAATAGAGAGAGAAGCAGCTAGGAGAACATGTTTATTTAAAATAAGTGAGGGAAAAGATTGAATAAATAAACACATGGGAGAGAGGATGCAAATCATCCTGGAAGAAGAACTCTAAATACTGTAAGTTGATTTTCCTTCTCCAGGAGATAAAGCTTAACTCCCTTCTTCCCTCTTGAGTGGGTATTAGATGTAATAACTTTCTTCCAAGGAATAGAGTATGAAAAGGAGAAAATAGGAACTTTACAGTGGAGAAAACTGGCAGGTCTCATCTTCACTGAGTGAGCAAGATGAAATATCAACACTAATAAATCATGTTGATGTCCATAGACCCTCTTATATGATGCAATGAGAAGGGTACTTGACATCTGTGGTATTCTTTCCCAAAATCCAAAATACCAGTCTGATCATGAGAGAACATTTGTTAAACTGAGGAATATTCTACAAAATACATGACCAGTACAAATAATAAATGCAGGAGAGGGTGTGGAGGAAAGGGAACACTCCTACACTGTTGGTAAGAATATGTTTGGTATAATCGCTATGGAAAATAGTATAGAGGTCATCTAAAATAGTGTTATCATATGGTCCATCCATCCCACTCTTGGGCATGTATCCAGAGAATTCTAATTCAAAAAGATACATGCACCCTAGTCTTCATATTAGCACTACTTACAATAGCCAAGATATGGAGGCAACCTAAATATCCACTGACAGATGAATGGATGAAGTAGATGCAATGTATATATGTATATACATATATATGTGATATACATACATACACACACACACATAGTGGAATATTACTCAGCAGAAAAAATAAGGACATAATGCCATTTGCCGTGTCATGAATGGAACTAGAGATTGTCAGACTTAGTGAAGTAAGTCAGCAGAGAAAGGCAAATATTATATGATACTGCTAATATGTAGAATCTTTTAAAAAATGGTACAAATGAAACTATTTACAAAACAGAAACAGAGTCACAGATGTAGAAAGCAAACTTACGGTTACCAAGGAGGAAGGAGGGGATGATAAACTGGGAGACTGAGATCGACAATACATACTACTGTATATAAAATAAACAACTAATAAGAGCCTACTGCATAGCACAGGGAACTGAACTTGACATATATGTATATATATATATATATGTATGTTTGTATATATATATACACTGATTATATATATATGTATGTATATACACACTGTGTTTATATATATATGTGTGTGTGTATATATATATATATATATACACTGATTACATGTATGTATATACATACACACTGTGTTTATATATATGTGTGTGTGTGTATATGTGTGTGTATATATATATATATATATATACACTGATTATATATATATGTATGTATATATACACTGTGTTTATATATATATGTGTGTGTGTGTATATATATATACACTGATCATATATATATGTATGTACATACACACTGTGTTTATATATATATGTGTGTGTGCATATGTATATACACTGATTAACCTTGCTGTAGACCTGAAACTAGCACAACATTGTGAATCAACTATACTCCAAAAAAATTAAATTAAAAAGTATTTGACTGTATTTCTCAAAATGGCCAAGGTCATGGGAAACAAGGAAAGACTGAGTGGGTGTCACCGGAAGAGACTAGGGAGGCATAATTAAATGCAAAATGGCATCCTGAATTGAATCTTGGAATGGTGAAAAGGATACTAGTGGAAAAACTGGTGAAATCCAAATGAAGTGTGGAGTTTACTTAATAGTAACATACCAATAATGATTTCTTAGTTTTGGCAAGTATGTCATGGTCATGTAAGATGTCAGTATTGAAGGAAGCTGGGTAAAGTATATGTAGGAACTCTCTATTATCTTTGCAACTTCTCTGTAAATCTAAAATTACCACAAATGTTTACTGTTCTTTCTTTTTTCTCATGTCTCTTCTCCATCCTAATTTCCACAAGTGTAGGACTTGTACCTTTACCTAATTCCTCTGTTTCATGACAGGAGAAACCATTCTTTGCTAAGTAGAAGCAGATTAAAAATACTTCTTCATTTAAAGCTCTTTGGCTTTTTTATTTTTTTGGCTTTCTCTTTGGTGCCATGAGGTCTCAATATATTTATAAAGCTCTTGAATTATCTTTACTCGTAAAGTCATGAGAAAGTAAATTTTCAAAAAATCTAAAAGAAAGTGATATTATCTCCCAAAGATTAGATTCAGAAGACTGTAAGTAGCTAGATTATCAAGTAAGGCTGTGTTTCAAGTGAAAGACCAACTACATTTTAAAATGCCACCAATCATTAAAGTTCTGTTATATAAATCTCACATCCTTAGCACAGTATTTCAGAATATCCAAGCAAAGGACAAAGGATCAAAGATACTCTTTCTTCTTATTTAAGGGTCTTCTTTCATTTTATTGCAAGGCCCTAGGGTAGCCTCTCAGCTTAGCCCAGTGTTCACCAATCACTTGCTAATAACTGGAGCTGAAAGAGGGCTCTGCCCTAATGCCATTATGTTCAAGAGCCATGATTGATTGTGTTATAGTATGTTTTTGAAACCTAATTACTGTCTGAGTGAGTATCTGAACTCATTAATCTTTAGTCCTGTAAATAAGTAAAATTGACTAAATAACTGGATTTCTCTAATGATGGCTTAGGTTATCTTTGGACCTACTGCCTTGCCCTACCCTCTTCGGGGCAGCAAATTATTTTGCTTAATGGTAATTGCTCCCCAGTTTTGAAATCAATTTGTAAAAGTCAGCTTATAAAACAATTTTCTGTGTTGCCCTGTGATTGCTTGGTCCCTATTCTGTCTTTGTGGTATAATGAGCACATCCCATGATGTGTTCACAGGCCCTTGTATCTGCTGATGACCCTCCTTTGTGAGGAGGGTCACATCGCTTAATGAACTAAGAGGCAACATGTATACACAGAGAAGAGGGATGAGTTGGAAAAATGGCTTTATTTTTCCTTACTAACTTTACCTTGATTTTTTCTTCCTCACCAAATAGATGAGAATTTCATGTAGCAAGGCCTGTTTCATATACCCCCAGTAATGTAGTAATCAGTAAAGGTGATTCCCTTCTCTTTTTGATATCTTTCAGCTCCAGCATAACTAAGATGTGGTATTTCACTGCACATTCTTCCTTCTCTTATTTTTTTTTTTCATGTTTTCCTAGTTGTTACCATTTTAATATACATTAGACCTGTTCCCCAGATAGTAGCTCTATAAGAAGGAGGATTAAGCGATGCTCACATGCATTTCTGGGACTTCTGCTTCCAGTCAAGATGGAGTAACACAGGCCAGATATGGTCTCCTCTGATATAAATAAAAATCAACCCATTGGACTTCAAGCATCAAAGGACAGAGATGCTTGAGAGATGAGACAATTGAATTGAGCCCTACAATTGCTACAGTTTATAGCCTTGAGAATAATAATAGGCTGTGGCTCATGGAGAGAGGTCTCCCTGAATAAAGAGATGAAGCTTAGACTCTGGAGAGACCAAAGCAGCTAGAGGTCACAGGACAGAATGCCACAGAAGGAAAAACTAAATAGAAAGAAAACGCTGGATATCTGTAGAGGGTTCTCTTTGAAAATTCAGCTGAGCACTAATCAGCAGATGTGAATGAAAAAATTACCCTGGAAGATGAAAGAATTACTTGTAAGTGTTACATGGAACAGGATTTGACGTTCATGCAAGGTAAAGTATAGTGCCTCTTTACCCCAGTCAGATCGGAAAACACCACTATTCTTTGGACATTCTGCAGAATTTTAGGAGGTTTTTTGCTTTGGTAGTGAAGAACAAATAGCCTTGTAGCTAAGGCTACCTAGCAAATCTGAAAAGCAAGCTAAACATGGACCAAAATTTCCAAATAACTTAATATCTCAAAGTCTAGTTCAAAAATATATACAGGAATTCAAGAATATCCAGCACCCAACAAAATAAAATTCACAATACTTGGCATCCAATTAAAATTTATCAGGCATGCAAATAAACAGGAATATGTAACCCATCTGAGGTGAAAATCAATTAATCAAAATCAACCTAGAACTAACAATAAAATTAGAATTACCAGACAGGACGTTAAAGATAGTTCTTATACTTCATATGTTCGAGAAACTAGAAAAAAGATTGAGCAAGTTAATTAGAGACATGGAAGATGTAAAAAAAGATCTAAACCAGACTTTTAAAGATGAACACGATTGACATGAAAAACACATTTGATGAGGTTAACAGCAAATTAGATATTGCAGAAGAAAACATTAGTGAACTTGAAGCCATAGCAATAGAAACTGTCCTAAGGGAAACACACAGAGAAATAAAACTCAACGTAAAATAGAGAGCATCATTGAATAGTCAAACAACTGAAATCAGCCTAGCACGCATGTTACTTGAGAGGGAAGAGGAATGAAACATAAAAATACTTGAAGAAATAATGGCTAAAATGCTTCCAAATTTGATGAATACTGTGAATCCACAGATGTAAGAAGCTCAATGAATTCCAGTCTCAAGAAACATAAAGAAAACCACCCCACAAACTGTAATCGAATTGCTCAAAACTAGCAAAATATTAGATTTTAAAAACAGAAGAAAAGCCAAACAAACAAACAAACAAAAAACAGATTATATAGAGAGGAACAAAGGCCAAATGATGGCATATTTCTCATTAGACCTGATGTTAGCATGAAGGTGGGGCTTCCCAGGTGGTGCTAGTGGTAAAGAACCCACCTGCCAATGCAGGAGACTTAAGAGATTTGGGTTTGATCAGTGGGTCAGGAAGATCCCCTGGAGGAGGGCATGGAAACCCACTTCAGTATTCTTGTCTGGAGAATATCCTGGACAGAGGAGCCTGGTGGGCACAGACCATAGCTTTGCAAAGAGTTGGACACATCTTAAGTGACTTAGCATGCATGTAAGCAAGAAGACAGTAGAACAATGTCTTTAAAGTTGTAAACTAACATAAGCTAAAATTGTATACCCAGTGAACATAGCTTTCAAAATGAAAACAAAATAAACACTTTTTCAGACAAATGAAACCTGGAAAAATGTATCATCAGGAGAACTGTATTATAAGAAATGTTAAAGCAGAGACATGATATCATGTAGTAATATAGATCTAAACAACATAATTAAGAATATTAGAAACATTAGCTACACAAGTAAATATGTAAGGTTCTTTTTTCTTATTAGCTAAATCTCTTTAAAAGACAGTCAACTGTTTTAAAAATGATGATACACAGTGTATGGTGTAACATGTGTACCAGTAAAACACATGATAACAATAACACAAAGGCCAGGAGGGGAGTAATGGAAGTATTGATATATGCATTGTGAATACACTTGTAAGTTAACATTTGTTGTTCAGTAAGGATGCAAAAATTGTTTATTTAGCATCTATTATGTATTAGATACATAGTGCCTACAGATATTATGGAGAACAGAACAGATAAGACGCCTGATTTCATGGATGGTACATTTCACTGAGTCGGCAGTTAACAGAGAAGTGTACACAAATAAGTGGGATAATTATAGACTGTTGTAAGTGTCACAGAGGAAATAAACAGGATGCTATAATAAAGGATAACAAGATAGATAGGAATAACTTAGAGTGATCAAGAAGATTATGAAATGATAAGGCCATTTGTCCTGAGACCTGGGAGATGAGAAGAAGCCAGCCCAGTTGAGCATCAAATGAGAGGATTCGAGGTTGAGATAACTTCCAAGCAAAGGCCCTGAAGGCAGGTAAGAACTCAGCCATTTCTAGAAACTATCCAAGGGCTAATGTGGTTAAATTATAGTGGGAGAGGGATAGAGATGCTGCTGGGGCAGAGGTCAGATCACAAGGGCCTTGAAGCCACGGTCAAAGATTTGGACTTGATTCTAAGCACAGTGGAAAAACATTGAAGAGTTTGAGCAAGGGAATGTGATGTATGAAAGTGAAAGAAAGTCAAGTTGCTCAGTCGTGTCCGACTCTTTGCGACCCCATGGACTGTAGCCTACTAGGTTCCTCCATCCATGGGATTTTCCAGGCAAGAATTCTGGAGTGGGTTGCCATTTCCTTAAACAAAAAGATGATTTTGTTGTATTATGGAGCATGGAAGGCAAGGAGCAAGAGTGGAAACAAGGAAGCTGGTCGCAAGTCTATTCCGGTTGAGGGAAGAGGTGGTGGTGGTGTGACTAGAGGCAATGGCAGTAAGAAGGAAAGTAACTGGATTAAACACATGTTTTGGAAGAAGAAAAGGGCTTGGTGATTTAATATGGAGGCCAGGGAAAGGGAAAATCTAGCAAGTAGTGGATCTGGGGTTTGACCCAGATCTGCTTGAGTCCAATTTTTTAAATTTTTTGTTTTCAGTGCTGCCATTAATATGCCGTTAAAACACTCCTTATGAATGGCATAGCTCACCAGTCACAAAAATATCTAAAAGTAAAAATCCATAGTCTTTGCCATTAAGGAAAAAGATAAATGACAATAAAAGAAACATGTTAGGAACTAAATGATACTAATAGGTCCAATGGAAGAGGAAGAGGATGGATGCGTAGGGCAAAGAATGCAGACCCAGAGGAATGTATTTTCGTAGGGAAGTAAAGAGAACTATATGCAGAGTGGCCGGAGCAAGGACCTGTGGTTGCGGATTCACACAGACTTTTCAGGGAACAATAGCTAAACTATGATGGCTGAATAGCAAAACAATAAAACAAAACCCTGAAGAGAACTGCTTTTTAATAGGCAGTTGTAGGTGGAGTTGGACAGCTTAGAATGATTGAATGGTACTGCAACATCTTTAAATGGAAACCTTCAGATAGACCAATTTATCATCATTGCAGAGCTATTGATTAAGATTGGAGAATTGATGTTATATATTACATACATATAGCAGTCATTTTAAGTAAAAGTTAGAAATAGCAGTCTTTCATTGCCAAGCATGTACACACAGCCTGAGACAAATGCTGAAAGCAGAAATTTGAAACTTTTCTCATTGTTTGAGGCTTTTCTATCACGTCATATAAATGAAAAGTACCTTCTTTTCCCCTTCTCTTCCCTTGACCTTCTTCTTTAAATAAGAGTGTACTGGTGGTTTCTTTGACTGCGGCAGATACCTGGGAACTGTGAGCAATATCAGGATGTACAGATGTTGTAAATGGCAGTAGGCCTACCCATTGAGAGTTTTCTGAAATCTCTGCCAGACTCTAAAGCAACAAGATTAACCCAATTGATTGGTCCAGTGGAAAGCAGCCTCAACTTTGCCAGTCTTATAGAGTCAAGGAGAGAATCCTCAGCTGACACTAGAATTCTTTGGTTTGGTTCTGTAACCAAAAGGTGGCCATTGCCAAACTTGAGCCCCAACTCGAGCACTAGAGGTATGAAATTCACAATTTACTAGCTCAAGTTACTTCCACCTGAGTCTTCTGTAGTGAAAACCTTTCCTCTTTCCATGTGTTTCCAGCTGTGCAGTAAGAAAAAATGAATCAGTTCTGAAAAAATAGCAACAGAATCGTCTTCTTTCTTTTTTCCAGATCAAACTCCCAACTGTTTCAAACAAGGAATATTTGGTTTCAGTGAGCTTTCTTTTCATCTCTTCTTGCATCCCACTTCCAGTAGTTTGAACTTATTTATGTTCTAAAAACTTTTTTTTAACCTATAAGTTACTGGGCAAGTGTGTTACTCATTACACTCTGGCTTTGTATACACACACACACTTTACAATTGCTATATCACATGCTCAATTTAATCAAGTGATTCCTACTCCATCAAAGAATTTATTTGGAAAGTTTATAGCTTGAAAGTTAATTATAGTTTTAAAGAATTTATGACTGGCTTAATGATAGTAGTGGATAGTAATGAGATAGTATTTTAACACTCAAATACAAGCAATAATATTAGCTCTATACAGCCAAAATACTAGGGCAAATGAATAAAAGAATGCATTTCTACAGATTGGTGGTTCTATATACAAACCTCTCACCTCCACATAGGGAATACATTTAAATTTCTATCTTGCCAAAGATAATAAGATACATTTCTAACATTTGATCCATATCAGCTTTCAGGCCACAGTTTCAAGTGAGGCCAGTGTTCAGCTAATAAATTATGTATATATATATATGTACTTATGAACATATTATATATATATGTTTACATTCTGTATGTATTTATGTATATTATGTATATATATATGTAATACAAGGTGCTTCTCTTTGGGAGAAGTTTGGTTCACTGGCAATTGCTAATCCCCCTTCTAAGAGCTGGGTGTGTTCAAAAATGAAGTTTGGACACTGGTGGGGGCCCAATCTTCAATACTAATCCCGAGTGATATTCATCTGCTTTGGTCCTTGATGATGCCTTGGCTTTTTTAACCTCTGCATATTTGCTGGCCCAAGTCCAATACTGCAGATCTTCTGTTCCCCTCAATCCATTTCCACTGCTTCTAACCAGCCTTCCAGGACCAGTGAAAACCCCACAGCCTTTGCAAGGTCCCCTGACCACACCAACCTGACCTGATGTCTTTCTTTTTGAGGTCTCTATTTTGGGCTCTTTGTTGATTTGAATTGTTTATGCCCTTCTCATGTCTACCGGTTCAGCCTTCCAACTAACCATAGATAGAAGAATATGAAAGATGTTAGAGAAGGTGATCATTTATTGCAGATTTCTAAGTTTTCAAACTTCTGATCCAGAGCTCTTTTGACTGTCATAATACCCCTGATTAACATGACCATTCCCATTAACTTCTGGGGCTTCCCTGGTGGCTCAGTGGTAAATTCAGGAGATGCAGTTTCGATTACTGGGTCAGGAAGATCCTCTGGAGTAGGAAATGGCAACACACTCCAGTATTCTTGCCTGAAAAATCCCATAGCAAGCTACTGTTCATGGGGTTGCAAGAAGTTGGATATGACTGAAGCAGCTGAGCGTGAGCATATTAACTTCTGAGGGAGATGATTTATACACTTACTGAACCATTTACGCATCATTAAGTAAATAGTTATTTAGTGTCTATTGGGGTGCGAGGCTCCATCCTAGACACTGGAGACATAGTGGCCACCTTAAGAGAGTGACCTTGACCACTCTTTCAAAAAACATGTATTTTTGTGAAGGATAAAGTAAATAAACAGAATAGTTTTTAGAGAACAAGTTCTATACATAAAATTGAAGAAGCTAAGTGAGGTGGTAGGCGACAGAGGATTGGTGAGAAGAGGATGCCACTTTAGCTAGGGTGGTCAAGCAGAAGAGTTGGTATTTGCACTGAGATTGGAATGATGGGTTGGGGGCCTTCTTGGGCAAGGGTTCTGGCAGAAGAGTTTTCCACTCAGAGTGAAGAGCAAATGCCAAGGACCTAGGTCAGAATGAGCTTGATATTTTTGAGGAGAAAATCATCAGTGTGGCTGGAAGGGAGTCAGAAAGAGGAAGTGGAACACAAGTGGTGAGAGATATCGAGGTAGGCTGGGCCTAAAACATGCATGACCCTGGTAAACCAAGTGAAGAGCTTGCGATCATTGTCATTGGAAGCAGAAAGTGCAGGAGAGCTTAATGTAGGAAGTAACATTATGTGAGATGTGCTTAAAACTGATGACTCAGGGGGAGGTTTTATCCTAACCCTAACCCTTTGTCTTTCTTTTTCTATTGCTTTTCCTTTTTGAGTGTTATACCATATATAAGGTTCATACATCATAACTGCTCAGCTGCATGAATTTTAGCATGTGTATATACCCATGGAAATACACCCATGGTAAGATACAGGCAATCCCAACACATCCCAAGGGCTTGCTCATGCCCTGTCCAGTCATTACCTCCATCACTAATATGAACACTTCTATAATCACAGATTAGTTTTGTCTGTTTTTGAACAAAATGTCAATGAAATCACATAGTATGCACTCTTTTTTGTGTATGCAAAGTATCACTATGTAATAGTTTATGAACTGAATATCTCACAATTTATCTTACACATGATGGACCTTTGGGATGGGGTTATTCTAAATAAAACTGCTATGAAGACCCTTGTACAAGCCTTATGGTAGACATACATCCTCATTTAGGTTGGATATATACCCAGGAGTAGAACTGCTGGGTCTTAGGATTTATATATTTAGTATGTACTATCAAACAGTTTTCCAAAGTGGTTGTACCAATTTATGCTCCTACTTAGAATGCATGAGAATTCTAATTTCTCCCATTCTTACAAACACTTGCTAATATCAGTCCTTTTAATTTTAGCTGTTTGGGTTGGAATATTATGGGTGAGGGGTCTCATTGTAGCTTTTTGCAAAGGAGTGGAAGGGGTTGTTCCTTATAGGTTCTTATGATTATGTTGTTAATTATACAGTTTGGTTTCAAAAGATTGGTTTTCAGGCTTCCTGGCTTTCATTCTCTTTTTCCAACAGTACATTATTACTGTTTTTTTTTTTTTTCCCCTTGAAATACCCCCAAGAGCAGCATAAAGACTAAGCAGGCTGATATGACATCATCAGTTCATTGTCTTTTAGGAATGTGAAATTTCATTTTTTATAGAGTGACCTTATTCCAAGCTAGAAGGAAAAAGAGAAAACAGGGCTTAGAACTTGAAAGAGAAAATTTGGGTCAGGCTCTGGCTTAATGCAGTTTCCATTCTTGGAGCCAAAAGGCCTTCTAGTCTATGCACAGAGGGGATTGCTGGGGTGGGACTGCTGGTTTCATTACATGTCATTGTAACCACTGCATCAGAGTGTCTAGGATTCTACTCTAATGATGAAATTAAGGGTGTTATGCTTCATTTCCTGTTTTGGAAAACAGTCTCTGGCTTAAAAAAAAAAAAAAGACTAATTGAGTATTGGTTTTAAAAATTGGGTTGATAATTCATCATATCATAATTAAACTAATTAGAAACTATTATTTTCCAACAGCTTTAATGAGGTCTTCCACTTGGCAGAGAACTGTGAGACTCAAAAATATTGCCATTTGTTAAAAGATGGAGAAACTCTGATGACAAATGACTCTATTCAGCTGCCTTTCGGTTAATAAGATTTATGCATTAATCTAGTTATACTTTGTTCCCTCCAGTTTGGCAAACTTCAGAAGTTTTCTGATTTTCTACTCCTACTTCTGCTCCCCACCCCCATCTCCTCCGTAGAGAATTCCTGGCGTCTGAGTTAAAATAGGTGGAAACATTTTCTGTTTCCAGCCGAGGCTCCCCAGCTTGGTTGGAATGCTCGTCTGGTTGTAATAGAGCCTGCTTTTCGGCCAGCAACTCTTAAAATAGCTCCTCAGCTTATGAAGCAGAAAATAGAAGTTTGGGCAGCCCAGTGTCAGTTTACAGGATATTTCTGCTGCTTGCTTTGGGGGGCACTGTTGCTCTAGCTTGAGAGCTGAGAGCAGGACTCTGGTGAGTGATGGCTCTCCATTGCGCAATTTCGTATCTGCACTTCTTGTCAAGTAATCATTACAAATGTTTCTTGGACGTAGGAGTTGGCTCTGAGCAGAGGTCTACCTCTCCAAAGAAGTGAGGCCCTGAAGGGTGGGCACTGATCAGTCCAGGGTAAAATTTTCCCCTTTGACAGTGTAATTAAGTGGTAATTAACCAAATAAGTGTAAATATTGAAGGCTGAGATAAATATCCACATTTCCTTAATCTATTTTTCCCCTCTAAAATTTGATAAAGGAAATTTGGATTTAATGGAGGATATATGTCAATTTTTTTTTTTTTTTTTTAAGATTGCAAATCTTTTTAGAAGGAACCTGGGTCCACGAGTTTGGATTTCTACGGGAAAACTTCACAGCATATAAAGATAGAAGAGGTACCATAAAATGCAGACGTGCTATTGCAATAATTATGTTAAGAAGGCTTAGTGGAGCTACCTTTTGGAAACATCTGGTTTGTTCCTGCTCTTTCCACATCCTGCAGATGTTGCTGAACCCATGAAATGTACTGACAGGAGAACATATTAGCTCACCAAGTCATTCCAATGAATAAAGCAAAGAAGAGCCTCTTAACTTTCTAAAAAAAATCTAGTTAGGAAAGAATTCTGCTTTCAGAGCAGGCAGAGATTAGGCCAATAATTGAGAGGGGCCCAGGGCCTTCTAAAAGTGTCAATAGTGATCTGTTCTTGCCAAAGGGGAAAAGAGATGCTTTGTGGAGGGTCAGCCAGAGTAATAAATGGGAATCTTTGTAATTCAAGTACTTTCTCATTACCTTTCTTGGTTAGTGATTAAAAATAAGGCTGCAGATAGGCCAAGGGAAGCCCACTCCTTCTGTGATCGGTATCAGAGCTCAAAACTCCTAAGTTGGTCTCGAGTTCAGCTACTCTGCCTCGCCTCCTAGCATCTGGAGCCGAAGTAAGACTCAGAGGCAGGTAGACTGCTCGTGTGGCTGAGGCAGGCGCCCTGGGAAGGGGATGCATAATTGAGGTACCATCTGTGGCATGGGGCTGATGACAGCTGCATGATGCCCTGACACTGCTGTGTCAACACCCTAGGCAAGCGGGAAAAGACAGGGGCAGGCACATTTATGCTGAGCCTTTGGGAGAGCAGACATAGGCATCCCTGAGGGGGAGGGCCTGGGGAGTTTGAGTTTATTAAATAGGAGTTGGTTGCCTATGAGATTAACACCCTGAAATAAATGCAAAGTTAAGAAATATTTTGGCCTCCAGCCCACTTGGCAGGAAGATTAGAAACCTGGAGTGGTCAGAAGGACAAAGCCTTAAAGGGCCAAGCCTTAAAGGGCCAATGTCACATTTCGTTTGTGGCCAGCTGTGATCTCTAAATTTCCCTATCATTTACATCACTCCTTTGGATTATAGTGTCATGTGATGTGTTCCGAAGACCCTATTAAAATGTGTAACAGATGTTTTTCTGGCCACCAGCCTGGCAAACATGAAGAACTCACTCAAATAAACCCATCTATGAGAAACTAGTATTTTTCTGGTTCAGCTCTGAATTGTTGAACTCCAGGAACTGCTGTCTGGCCCTCTTTGCCCTTTTTCTTTCAGGGCAAAAAGGATAAATCTCTGGGATGTCTGAGAAAAGACCTTGCATGCTCTCCAACGGTTTCTGGCTTCCTTCAGATCACTGAGAAGGGGGTCTCTATTGCTTCAGCCAAAGCCTTTCATTTCTTCAACAGGTTTTCATGTATGTTTCCACCAGGAGCCTAGCTCCTGGCTGACTACCCCTGCCCCTAGGTCAGGAGAAATCTCTTACTGAAAATTATATGAGAGCCCCGCCTCCTCCTTGGAGAATGATTTTAAATTCTCCTTAACTTTTCTCCCCACTAGCTTTACATCTTCCTTCTTCTCTTTTGTGGCTGGCAGATTTCTGCTTTTTAAAAAAATTCTTATTTATTTATCATTTTATTTTTGGCTGCACTGGGTCATCATTGCTGCCCTGAATTGGTGCCCTGAACTGGGCATTTGATAGTTGAAGCAAGAGGGGGCTACTCTCTAGCTGTGGTCCCTGGGCTTCTCACTGTGGTGGCTTCTCTTATTGTGGAGCATAAGTTCTGGATCACATGGGCTTAGTTACCCTGTACATGTGGAATCTTCCCAGACCAGGGATTGAACCCATGTCCCCTGCATTGGCAGGAGGATTGTTAACCACTGGACCACCAGGGAAGTCTGCAAATTTCTGCTTTTGATTCTTTAGCTGTATTTCCCTAAACCCAGGTGATAGATTAAACTCAATATGACTAGTTTTTAAGCTTCTTTGGGAACTTTTGACACTAAAGTAAATCTGTAATTTAAGGAGAGAGGTTCAGCATCATTGTCATTACCATCATAGCAATTTTTAACATTTATACCACTTTTTTAGAGTAAATGACATGCTTTCATGTCCATTATTTCTGCCAGTCCTTAAAGCAATATTGATATAAGCAAGGCAGGAATTATGATGCTGGGGTTACAGGTAAAGAAACAATGCTCACAGAAAGTAAAGTTATTCATTCAAAGTCAATGAGATTCAACCCATTTTAGATTCCAAGCTCACTGGTTTTCTAGATGTAGTGAGCCCCTATTAATACTTTAACATGGTAGGAACTTAAAAAGATAGTCCATAGAATGGGAATGTTTTTGTAGGGCAGTGTAAGTATGCCAAGAATTTGAGAAGGTCAGGGATCCAGACAAAAATAGAGATACAGAGTCTAGAACTACTTTTTCCTAAAATGTATGCTGCAAGATTTCAATAGATGTTATTGTCAGGAAAAGAACTCTATAACCAAAGAGACTTGATAAATATTAAATTAAACAGTGTCATGAAAATTGTCTGATTACAGCACTCCCAGAGCCTTTGACACACATCCTGAATTGCCAAGGCAGAGATCAGATGTGCTATGAGCATTTGCAAACATGTTTGACACAAGGCCCTTCTTGACTAAAGCAACTCACGAGAACACACTTGGGGGCTCACCGTCATTTACTACCTAAATTGAAGGTGAGTCAGTCAAAGAGGGGAAGGGTGGGAACTGTTCAGAGGTCAGGAAAAGATCTAGAAGTCAGGTTTATTCTGCTAATTACTGAATCAAAAATTCGATCACTCAATTTAGTTGATTTTGTGTTAAGGTCCTAGAAGGCATAAAACTGGTATGTCAATATTACAGATGTAAGATTTTATTGAAGAGAAACTGACAGGACTAAGGGAGGGGACAATAGAGTGAGAAGACCGCACAGAAAGAAGATGGAGAGCAGGTCCTTGATGCGAATGCCAGTAAGTAGTCCTGGCTGTGTGACGTTGGCCAAGTCACTATGCTATCTAGACCAGAATTCCCTCAACTATAAAATGAGCAGAACAGACTACGTGGTTTCTTCTCAAGGTTTAATAACTTCATAAACAAAAGTTACATGTTAAAGAGGGAGATAGTGACTGTTTAAGGTGGAGATGGATTGGGGAGTTAATATCTTGATGAATCTCTATTTCTATGAGGTGCTAGGTTAGCATTTCTGGAGGGGAAATCTGAGAGGACAAGTGAGATCAGAAGGAGTTTGCCTTGCCGTCAGTAGCGGAGAAAGGGCGTGCCATGTTACTCACATTATTAAAGTCAAATGACCCCAGGATTCCAAGTTGAAAATCAGAGAAGCTAGATAGCTAGTCTTGAAGGGAAAACAGGGATTACCTTGCCATCAGGCTTTAGAGGAAAAAAAAGGAAGAATAGAGGTTAATCAGAAGAACTACTGAGAAGGAAGACAAAAACCATTAGAGAGTTGAGGAGGCTCAGTATCAGGGTTTTGCTGAAGAGTCAAGAAAATGGAGGATAATAGGTGAATCAAGTGTGGAGGGAGCTCTTACAAATGGAGAGGGAGAGACACTGGATGGAGGATGGAAGAAACATAAAAATACCTGAATGAATGTGGCTTCCTGTGAACATATCTGGACACCCATGACACAGGAGGGGACTGATATTATATACATCTCCACTCAAAATCCAAAATATATCAAAATTGAATTCCACAGTGTTTCTTTCAAAGAGGAACATGAGAAATACTGGAATAAGATTTCATAGTATAATAGATAAATGGGTAAAGAAGATGGCATATATGTTCACAATGGAATATTACTCAGTCATAAAAAGGAATGAAATAATGCCATTTGCAACAGTGTGAATGGACCTAAAGATTAGCATACTAAGTGAAGTAAGTCAGACAAAAGCAAATACCATATAACATGGCTTATGTGTGGCATCTAAAAAAATAGATACAAGTGAACTTATTTAAAAATAGAGAGAGACTCACAGATATAGAAAACAAATTTATGGTTACTAAGCGGGAGGGGGTATAGGGATAAATTAGGAATTTGGGATTAACATATATACATTACTATATATAAAACAGATAACCAATAAGAACCTACTTTACAGCACAGAGAACTATACTCAGTATTTTGTAATAACCTATAAGGGAAAATAATCTGAAAAGGAGTATCTATCTATCTACAATTGAATCAGTGTGCTATACACCTGAAACTAACATGATATTGTAAATCAGCTACATTTCAATAAAAATTTAAGAGTTCACAGTCTGAAAGCAAAAGTGATTCTGGCCCAAGAGCCCTTGAGTCTTGGAGTGTGATGATGGATGTGAATTTGCCATCTATCCACCATTGACACCCTGGGTGATCTGAAAGTCATTTTTCTCCCTGAGATATTTGGACTCACTGGGAAGCAGAGGAAAAGAAAAACTGAATGTGAAGGTCAGTACTGTCAGGTGGACATGGTTAAAGCCCACATCCCTAAAATCCGTGACTGCTTAACTTCTCTGTTCCATAGATGACCGTCAACCCTGTGCTGATTGGGCATAGAAAGCAAGGCAACACAAGGTTACC
Organism: Dama dama; assembly: GCF_033118175.1. Taxonomy (NCBI): domain Eukaryota; kingdom Metazoa; phylum Chordata; class Mammalia; order Artiodactyla; family Cervidae; genus Dama; species Dama dama. The sequence goes on from NC_083691.1 coordinate 39,371,346, forward strand.
TTAAGTCTTTGTGATGACTGGATATGAGAAGGAAATAAGACATGAAATTTACAGCAACATTACAGTGTTGGGTTAGATCCTGCCTGGGCATCTCTGCCTGTGTCAGGAAGCAAGGTACCTCAGCCATGACCCAGCAGGTCAGTCCAAAGCAGAGCTGTTCTTCATTCTGCTCCTCTCTAATCTCACTAAACTCTGCAACATTGAAATGAAACAAATATTAGGTGGGCACATGTTAAAAGGCTCCTGAGACTTATTCCTTGGTTGTAGAAGCTCTAGGATTCTTTGATGCTTTGGAATTTTCCACAGCAGCAGTGTCTACAAAGGGCAGCACAAAATTTGACCACACAGTTTAAGAAAAGTGGCCTAATAGAAGGAACACAAACTAAGAAGAAGGCCTTGTGCTCTCTTGCCATCGTCACTCATCACAAACAGAAAGGTTTTCCCATGAGTCTGGCCAATTGTACTGAACCAAAATGGCTCAGACAAGGCCATGTCTATCTTTGTGTTCTCAAGGGTGATTCTGTTATTTAAATAGGGAACAGCATTTTCTTAGGAAGTCCCTTGGTGATAATACACTTGTTTTGACTTGTGTAGAAATCATCTCATCTTAGCTGTTTCTAAGGCATGCCAAAAGTAAGCTGAAAAGTGAAGAAGTAGTTAGTCAGCTGGACATTTCTAACTATCTGGATCCTTAGCAACATACATAACAAACATCTATTTAGCCAATTAGCATATCTTTCTTGGAGGAAATAATGGTGTCTTGCCACCATAGATGTTTGAGTCCCTGTGAGTACACGGGTAAAAACAACCCATCCAAACTCATATCATATGAGATGGCTAGAAGGTCAGCCCTGTCCTACTCTGGAATTACAAAGCCATCTTTAAGGAAAGACTGGTTTTTCCTTCCTGCCTCTCATGTGTTCAGTGGCTCAACAAATATATGTTGATGCAAAAGTGGGCAATTCCAGGCAGTTCAGATCTCCTTTTCCGTCAAGGAGCAGCATGACATTGATTTTCTTCTCTGTAGAGCCTTACTCCTCACCAGCTATATTGAATACTTTTTCTTCCTTTTCTCTCACAACAGTCTCTTCTTTTTGCTTCTTCTCAGACTATCTCCTCCAGGACAGAATTCATATCCTGTTGCCTTGTTATGCTGAGCCTGTCTGGGTATTGTGCACGTAGGAGGTGGCTTATATTGACTGAGTGAATAATGATTTTTTAAGAAACCACATAGACTTCTCCTTAAGCCAGAACAGCCTGCTCCAGGCCCTTTGCTTTTCTTCTTTAGATAACTTTAGTTTCCTCTTTTTATCTGTCACCACCTTTTCTGCCCCTTGAGGTTCTTCTCCACGCAAATTGGATTAACATACAGTGCTCCAGCTCCTCCTCTCTTTTGTTTCACTCTTGCTATAGACTGAATGTTTGAATCTCCTTAGAATTCATATGTTGAAACCTAATTCCTAATGTCGTGGTGTTTGGAGGTGCAGATCCGGGGAGGTGATTAGGTCATGAGAGCAGAGCCCTCATGAACTAGGTTGCTGCTGCTGCTGCTGCTAAGTCACTTCAGTCGTGTCCGACTCTGTGCAGCCCCATAGACGGCAGCCCACTAGGCTCCCCCGTCCCTGGGATTCTCCAGGCAAGAACACTGGAGTGGGTTGCCATTTCCTTCTCCAGTGCATGAAAATGAAAAGTGAAAGTGAAGTCGCTCAGTCGTGTCTGACTCTTAGCGACCCCATGGACTGCAGCCTACCAGGCTCCTCCGTCCATGGGATTTTCCAGGCAAGAGTACTGGAGTGGGGTGGCATTGCCTTCTCCATGAACGAGGCTAGTCCCCTTTAAAATACACACACACACACACACACACACACACACACACATATATGGGGGTTTCCCACTGGCTCAATGGTAAAGAGTCCACCTGCAATGCAGGAGCCACAGTAGATGCGGGTTCCATCCCTGGGTCAGGAAGATCCCCTGGAGAAGGGCATGGTAACCCACTCTAGTATTCTTGCATGGAGAATCTCCATGGACAGAGGAGCCTGGTGGGCTACAGTCCATAGGTTCGTAAAGAGTCAGACACAGCTAAAGTGACTTAGCATATGTATATATATATATATATATATATATGACTATTGTTCAGCCATAAAAAAAAAAAAATGAAATGATGCCATTTGCAGCAACATGGATAGACCTAGAGATTATTATACTAAGAGAAGTAAGTCAGACAAAGACAAATATCAGATCACTTACATGCAGGATCTAAAAAATGATGCAAATTAATTTGTTTACAAAACAAAAATAGACTCACAGACACAGAAAACAGATTTATGTTTAGCAAGAGGGAATAGGGGGAGGGCTTAACTAGGAGTCTGGGATTAATATATACACACTACTATAAATAAAATAGAGCAACAATAAGGACCTACCATATAGCAAAGGGAACTGTATTTAATACCTTGTAATAACCTATAATTGAAAACAATCTGAACAAGAATTATATGTACATATGTGTGTATATATATGTATATGTGTGTATATATATATGCATATATATAGCTGAATCACTGTTCTTTACACCTGAAACATCGTAGAAAAGAGACACCCCAGAGAGCTCCCGTGTCCCCTCTGCCATGTGTGGACACAGAAAACAGATGACTGTCTAAAAAGCTGCCCTCTCTGAACACACAGTCTGCTGGTGCCTTGACCTTGGACTTCCCAGACTCCAGAAGAAATACATTTCTGTTGTTTATAAGCCACTCCATCTGTGGTATTCTGTTATAGCAGGTGTAATACAGCCTGCTATAAGACAGCCCCTGAAAATAAGCCCTCTCTCCTCATGAGGTTTTCCCTTCTGATTATTGTAGGGAATCACATACAAAAATAACAAATGAAATCACAGAGTTCTGATAGTCTTGTTTCTATCTGTAACTCTAACCCCTGTGAAGTATGTGTATGTGTGTGTTTTTTAGTAATTTCTTTCCCTGAGTTTGAAAGTGTGTTCTATTCACTGCAAGGAAAGTTAAAGTGCAAAACTGTATCAATAAGATCACCTATAATCCCATAAGCAGAGATAACCAGTATTAACATTTGGGTATGTTATTTTATCTGTTAATGTGTATGTGACTCTTCCACACACACACATCTATAATTGTGAACTCAAATTTTTGTTTTGAGTGTATTCTTAGTTTTCTGTTTCTTTTTTATCTGGTGCTGTATCCTATGTCCTGCCTTTTGGATTTGTATTACTGTACCCTGCCTTGTAGTTCTATTTCATTCTACTCAGAAAATAGTTTTCAATAGTACTCTTTCTGTACTCCTAAGTGACACTGGTGGTGGTGGGAAGAGAAATGAGGTTGAAGAAAGGAGAAGAAGAAAAACAGAAACTACTCCTGTACTCAGAAATGTATGAACAGATTAGAAAAGTCTGGTTTCCCCTCATGAAAGCAATTATTCAACTAAAAGGCAAGCTATAATAGTACAAACCCCACAACCAGGACACGGGATATATTACTAAATGAAAAGAGACATAAAACTAAGTATACGGTCAAAACAAAAATTTGATTTAACAATTATACATATGTGTGTGTATGTGTGTGTGTGTAAGGGTCACATACACACTAGTTAGAGTCATGTCCGACTCTTTGCAACCCCATGGATGCAGCATGCCAGGCTTCCCTGTCCATCACCAACTCCTGGAGCTTACTCAGACTCATGTCCATCGAGTCGGTGATGCCATCCAGCCATCTCAGAATAATTATAAAATCGCATCCCCAAATGTGGATACTGGTTATCTCCACTTACGGATGATGGGTGATTGTTTTCTTATTTATACAGTTTTGGACTTTCCTTGCAGTGCATAGTCTGGTTTCCCTTCATAAAAGCAATTATTCAGCTTCCTCACCTCCATTCCCATTCCCATCATCACCAGGGTCATTTCAGAGTACAGAGGAGTGTTTGCTAAATATTTTCTGAGTATAATGGACTAGAATGATGTGCGATGCACCCATAGGAGGAAACCTGAGTGCTTGATCTTCCTCTCTTGTTCTTGCCACACAGAGAAAGTCACAGCTTGAAACAAGCCGTGAATGGTTCTTTGGCGGGCATGCAGCAATACACCTGCTGAGTTACGAGCCTGATGAATCATTTGTCTGGTTATCTTGCTAGTCATGCTGAACTGAATGCCACTTTTCAAACCAAACAGGCCAAACCAGGGATCTTCCCTTGCTTTGGGCTTGGGTGAGTGTTTTTCCTGCAAATAGTCTCCCTCCCCCTTTTAAAAAATCTATAATGATGGACTTATAGAAACAGTATTCATAGAACACTTTCCCACCACTCTTGCTTTTGTAGTAAGGGTTTTATTCTATATGGAGAAGTGAATTCGATTTGGTCCCTTATTTTATTTATGTATAAAACCAAGCAAAGATATCAACCATGGGATTAATTAATAAGGAAGCAGGACCCTGCCAGGTATTTCCCTTGGGGGATGAAGCAAACAACAAAACCACCCCTATACTTGTTTTTATCTATTTCATTAAATGCTTTGGCAAGTCTCAATGACCCGCTTGTTTAACTGACCTAATGATTTTTATGTTTTTGAAATTGACTCTTTTGTGAAAGTTAATGTCCCTTTACTTTAACATCCAAATTTCTATCCTCGGTCCCAGGCTTCCTTACAGACCATCCCCCCTCCCTCTTCCTTAGATGAGGAGCTGCAAAGGTCACTGAAATTAATGAGAAACACAATCCCAACAACATGAAACTAGAGGCCCAATTTGGCTTGAAGGTGCTCTGTTTAGATGTATCACATTGCATTAGATGATGTCAGGGCTTCATGTGGGTTAATCAAAACGTAACCTCAGCCTTACTCAAATCACCTGTTGGACTGCTGTTTGCCAGAGGTTGAGCCTTCCTGATGCTGCTGGGTCTGTAATGCATTTAGGTAATGATAATCCCTTCCATTTGGGAGAGTGCCTTCTGCTTTTCAAAGCTCTTTCACATCTATTCTCTCATTTGATTCTTACTTAGCCCTGGAAACATTTCCCATTTTATGGATGAGGAAACCCAGAAGAAATTGAGTTGCTCATGGCCAGTCAACCAGTTTTTCCTGTTTTTTTTTCTCTCTCCTTCCCTTTTTATCTTTCTCTCAACTATTATAAACAAGTTACTAAAGTTTAAGCATCTTTTTAGTGTTTCTGCTTAACACCACTCAGTGTATTTTCTTATAGCTGTTATGATTGGGATTAACAGATGGTAAAGAATCTGCCTGCAATGCAGGGTACCTGGGTGCAATCCCTGGGTTGGGAGGATCCCTTGGAGAAGGAAATGGCTACCCACTCCTCTAGTCTTGTCTGGAGAATTCTATGGAGAGAAGAGCCTGGTCTGGTATTCTATGGAGTCACAAAGAATCAGACACGACTGAGTGACTAACACACTACTATATGGAACATGGATAGTCAATAAGGACCTACTGTATAGCTCAGGAAAATATACTCAGTATCTTGTAATAGCTTATAAAGGAAAAGAAACTGAAAAAGAACATATGTGTGTGTGTGTGTGTGTGTGTGTGTGTATGAATCACTGTGTTGTACACCTGAAGCTAGCACATTGCAAATTAACTATACCACAATTGAATTTTTTAATATTTAAAAAAGAAAATGCAGTCATATCAATTGCCCAGGATTTTATATTAAATGTTGAATTCTTATTTCAAGTACCATATTCCATAATCCATGGTTTAAAGACACCCAATGCTGAAAAGAAATTTAAATGTTCCCTAGTCCACACCCTGACCTCTTGGTCCCCACTTCCAAACTGTCATAAACTGAGACACTCTGAGAGTGATTGCCCTCAGTTCCTTGGAACATTTTCTATATCCAGACTTTTTATAGCCCTTCTCTGGTCCAACTATCTTTTGAGTAAGAAGTCTCTGTTACAACTATTCAAGTCCTTTCCTCTGCAGTCTGAACCACTTTCACCTTACTCTGCTCTCAATAGAGTAAGCAAACAGTTATTCTCTTTCTGTATCCAGTATCAGATTCTCTCTTCTTGATGTAGCCTCTCCCCGAATTTGAGGTTATGTATCAGATCAAGATGATTTATGAACCAAGGGAGGTGAACACACTGGAATTTATTTTTCTGATAGAGTAGCTTCCTAACAAAAGACATGGAAGTATTTGATGGCAGGTTGTATCCAGAGTCAAAGCAAACTCTTGTCTCTTTGGGGTCATGCTTCCTGAGTCTCAATTTCAGAGAATCCAGGGACACTTGCAAGCTCTCCCAGGAGTGAAGAAGTGAGATGGCATCAGCCACACAAAGGCTTTCTTGTGGCTGAACTCAACTGCAGAGCTGTAAACTAGATGTAACTCAAATATCCCATTTTCTAGTTCCTTTTTATGTATCCCTCTTGTTATCCTAAAGATTCTAATAAATTCTTGTTTAAATACTTCTGCCTCATTATGGCTATGCTATGGGGAATTCAGGAAAAGATGATGTGTCCATACTTGGGACAGAATGTGAAAGAGGCAGATGCTCCTCTCCCCCTAGAGTTGGTTCATTGAGCTGATAGCCAAGGGAGAGCTGAATTTCCAATGTAAGGGACAAATCAAGTGTCCAGATCACTTATCCCTGTTGGAGGGCATCCATCCATTGTCCATCTTAAAGGATCTATGTTTTATTTTACTGAGGATGATAGTAGTTTTTTTTTGGGGGGGGGGCAGTGATAAAATTTTTTTTGTTAACTCATTTAACAAATATATGAGTTTTCCACCTATGCAATACATATGAAGATTTGAAAAGTTATGTTGTACTTTGCCCTCAAGGAGCTGATAATCAACAAGTGGATAAGACCTAAACATCAATGACTATAATGTTGAGTGCAGTTGGGAGGTACAAGGCAGCCACATGACAAGGGGGTCACTTTCAGGTTCATGTCCATGCAAGTTTCTTAGTACCATGGCGTTTGAAGTGGGCTTGGGCTGCAAGACATTTCTGGTCTCAGCAAAATCACAGGGCCAGGGCATCTTCAGGGGTCAAAGAGTTTATGGAAGAGAAGAGTGGGAGAGCAGCTGAACAGTAGGACTGAAACCACATCATGAGTATCATGGAAGGATATAATGGAAGGCCTTGAATGACAGTGTCAAGATAACCCACACGATTCATAACCAGGCAAGAATATTGGAGTGGGTTGCCATTTTCCTCCTCCAGGGGATCTTCCTGACCCAGGGATTGAACCTGTATCTTTTGTATCTTCTGCATTGTAGGCAGATTCTTTACCTGCTGAGCCATCAGTGAAGCAGCATAGCTTGGCTTCTACCTAACAGCTCAGAGGTGCTTTGTTACATATTTTAGAGTAGGGATGGAAAAACACAGCCCAACAGTCCAGCCGGTTGCTTGTTTTTGTATGGCTTGGGAACTCAGAATGTTTTTTACTGACTGAGAAAAAAAAATTTAAAAGAATATTTTGTGATATGGAAAAATTACATGATATTGAAATTTCAGTGCCCCAAAACAGAGTTTCATCAAAGCACAGCCATATTCATTTGTTTACATTTTTCCTGTAGCTGCTTTCTGCCTACCATGGCAGAGCTGAGTAGCTAAATTGGGCATCACTTGGCCTCAAAAGCCTAAAATATCTACTATCTGAATCTTTACAGAAAAGTGTGCCAATGTCTAGTTTGGATCATACCCTACATATTTCCTCTTCCAAGAGTCATGATGAATCTATACAGTATGAGTACCTGATTTTCCATTTTAGATCTTATAAGTTTGCCTAAGGAAGTTTTATGTTGAGTAATGTTTACTTATTTTCCAGAACGACTTTCCAATGTCACCAAAGTCATGTGACTTATTAGCCTCTTTCCATGGGTAATAAATAATGTTATTTTAATCTGCAAAGTTGGACCAAAGTTCCAATATTAGAGAAAAAATTGCTGTGAAGTTCAATTGAGAAATATATTTAAAAATTAAAAAGCATCAAAAGTTTAAAAACTACAGAGAAAGAAGGAAAAGAAAAAGCCCTGTTGCTTTCTAAGTTGAATTCAAGCTTTGAAGCTTAAGATAGTACTGATGATTATTTTTATAGGAATGAACCAACCTTCTCCTTTGAACAACATTAAGGACAAACGTCTTCAGGTTGCCTGTCCGTGTTGCTGATTTAGAATCTGGTTCCATGCAAGTCTGTCTACTGTTGCGTATCCTTGGATGAATTTTGGTTTAGGAACCAGTAAAGAAAGAGGTTGTGCCACCCAAATCTGAAGAGTCAGATCTTCCCTCCATCAGCACTAGAGCTACTTTTGAAACCTGTAGTCAAACTGGAGTTTTCATGGTCTAAGTTATTGAAAGAATGACAGTAGACAGGACTTGGAATATAATCTGTGAACATTGTAGATACTTCTTTGAGCCACTCAATGCCACTAACGGCATCTTGCGACCTCATTCATCTATTACATGTGCTGTGCTTAGTCACTCAGTCATGTCTGACTCTTTGTGACCCCATAGATTGTAGCCCATCAGGCTTGTCTGTCCATGGGGATTCTCCAGGCAAGAATACTGGAGTGGATTGCCATGTTCTCCTCCAAGCGGTCTTCCCAATTCAGGGATCAAACCCAGGTCGCCCACGTTGCAGGTGGATTCCTTACCATCTGAGCCATGAGGGAAGCCCAAGAATACTGGAGTGGGTAGCCTATCCCTTCTCCAAGGGAACTTCCTGACCTAGGAATTGAACCAGGGTCTACCACATTACAGGTGATTCGTTACCAGCTGAACTACCAGGGAAGCTCCATTTATCACATATTTATCAATTAAATAATTATTGATTCTCAAGCCTGGTTGAGATCTGTGGAAGGTGTGGGTTATATAATTATTTACACAAAATTGTTATTTATAGCTTAATAATTACCTATGAAACAAGTGTATTCCCTTCCTTCCTTCCTCATTTCTTCTCTTTCTTCATCTCTCCCTAATCCCTTTCTTTCTTTCTCTCTCTCTTTGGACATGGTGATCACAATACCCAAGTGGTATGGATCATAGCCACTGCTGCTGCTGCTGCTAAGTCGCTTCAGTTGTGTCCAGCTCTGTGCGACCCATAGACTTCTACAGGCCTTCAATAACTTACAATCCAGAGTTAAGGTAAACACAAGGTGCTCCTGTACCAAGAAGAAAAATACCAGACCCAGATTGGAAGACTCAGAATGACTGCTTTAAAAGATATTTGGGTTGAGTTCTGAAGCTTCAATCAAAATTTGTTGTACAAAGAAAATAAGGAAGAACTGTCAGTGAAGAGAGCCATGTGGATGAAGACTCAGAGGTGAGTGAGCCCTGAGTATCTGGACATCCACAAAGAGATCAGTGTAGCTGGAGGACAAGGTTTGAGGTGGGGCTGGTACTAAGAGAAGTGGGTAGAGGACAGATGGGACTTTTTATAAATGACTGTATATTATGCCACAGAATATGTGCAAACTTGAAGGCAAGGGAAAACATTGTCAGGTTAGTATTTCAGAAAAATCATCATGAACAAGTGTAAAAGATGAATTTGAGTGGAACAGAATTGAATTGGTTGTTAGGCAGCCAGTTGTGTAATTCAAGCTATAGAAACAAACCTGGATGGAACTCCTGGTGGGAACTAGGCTTTCTCCTTCTGATCACAGAAACTTCTCTTCGCTCTTACCTTCTCTCCGCATTCTTAGTGGCTGTTTGTTTCTCCTACTGACTTGTGAGAAGAGAGATTATACTCAGCTTATTCTTAACAGTCTTGTAGACAGTTGGACACAGCGAAGACACTCCATGAAGTTGCCTAACAAATAAATTATTGAATCAGTCTTCTATCTCAGATCCTACCCATTCATTGTTAAAACAATGAATAGGTTCATCTGTACCATTTTCCTAGGTTCCACATATATGCATTGATACATAGAGATGCACAGACATAGAGAACGGACATGTGGGCACAAGGAAGATGGGAGGGTGGGACAAACTGGGAGATTGGGACTGACATATATACATTATCATATGGAAAATAAATAGCTAGTGGGAAGCTTCTGTAAAGCAGAGAAAGTTCAGCAAGATGCTCTGAACTCTGAACCACCACCACCTTGCTGCTCTCAGACACCGGGGTCAGGGTGGTCAGGCCCCTGACATCCGAGTCTTGAGCTCTGTATTCCAGGTGGTGGAGGCCCCAGATGGGCTGCGTCAGGTGCTGCCAGCGCTCAGCCACGGTCCCCTTGGCCCTGAGGAGGCAGCCCAGGAGGTGGAGGGGCACACACAGCATGGAGGAAAGCGCAAAGGCCCAGCCCACGGCCTCGCCCCACCATGGGTACACGTAGGTGTTGTTGTAGACCAGCGGCTCGTGGTAGACCATGTTGAAGATGAAGATGCCCATGCACACAAGTGGGGTGAAGAAAGACCAGCACCATTTCATCCAGGGGCAAGGTCGGTACCCGATCATGCAGGCCACGTCGTCCATGAAGCGATCAGCTCCGTACACCCAGGCGACCACCACACACTCCCAGAAGGCCTGCCAGAGCAGCGTGGTGCCGCTGGCCGAGTAGTAGTCAAATAGCTGGAAGACATACATCCCGCCATGGGTCACCATGGAGAGGTCGATGACAAAGCAGAGGGTGCAGCAGAGGGCCACGGAGATCTCCCTTTGGAACCGGAAGTAGTAGGAGGCCGGGAGGAGGTCCAACAGGCCGGTGATGAAGCCTTCGACACCTACAAACTGGCTGTCGAGACCAAGCAGCAACAGCATAAAGAAAAACAGGGCTGCCCAGAGCGGGGCCACGGGCATCAGCGTGACGGCCCGTGGATAGGCAATGAAAACCAGGCCAGGCCCTGATTCTGCTACCTTGGAGATGTGCACGCCCTGTTCTGTGGCCATGAAACCCAGGATGGAGAACACCACGAAGCCTGCAAAGAAGCTGGTCCCGCTGTTGATGAGGGCGAGTATGATGGCGTCCTTGTAGCAGTTGTTGTTGAAGCGATTGTAGCTGCCCAGGGCAGTGAGGGCCCCCAAGCCGATGGCGTAAGAGAAGACCTAGAGAAAGGCTGAGAGGGTGGGATGGGAAGGATGTCCAAGAGGGAGGGGATATATGTATGCATATGGCTGATTAACCTTATTGTACAGTAGAAACTAACATAACACTGTTAGGCAATTATACTTCAATTAAAAAAAAATGAATAGTTATCATTCAAGTGAGAGCGGTGCTCATTTTAATGAGTTTAGAGCAACAGGTCATGTGCTTTTCAAGTCTCCCACTGTAGAAATCCAACATATGGGTCAGTAAAATAAAAGTGTTAGGTTTCTGTTGTTTTATCTCCTTCAAGCTTTCTGGAAATATCTTTCTTTTCAGAGATTTGCTTATCCTCCACAAATTAAACCAGGAAAACATTCTTAAAATAGGAGACTAATATCTAGGGCTACACTCACTTTTATTGAAGTGACAGCTTTAATAATGCCTCCTTCTGCCAAGCATTAAATCAATCAGTCAGTAAATAAATTTTAGTGTTTTATAAGGAAAAAACTTCCAATGGTCACTGTCATTCATGAATGGAATGACCTATCGGAAAAAGAGCAGGTCCTCTGACTTCAGTGCTGATGAGAAAAATCAGTTGGGCCTATTCTGGGTTGGTGTACAGGACATTTCTGCTTTAGTGAAGACTGGATAAATTGAACTTTACAATTACTTCCAACTTGAATATTTTGGAGTTCTATTTATTGAAAATCTATTATTTGATGTATAAATTATTATATTTACTCATTTGATAAGTACAGATGCCCATTGATTTTACATGTTGGCCATGTAACAGAAACCCTTTCAAGGAGAATGTATTTATAAATGCTAATCCAAGGATGAAGAGAAGCAAGGAGGGAGTGATTGTAATCTGGTCTTCCAAACTCAAAACTGGCAGATTCTTATAGAAAAGCTCATATATCTTTTTTGGTAGATTGAGCCACTATGAATTTATACTTTGGTCCTTTGTGAAATGCATGAAAGGTATTCTTCTTTATTTCTAGTAGACCTTTCACAGGATTCCTATTTCTATAGAAGTAGGAAGTAGATTAAATGAATATCACTCCAAGAGTTCAACCTTAGAACTTTTCTAATATGGACTGATTTGTTTGGTTCCAGGGTAGATATAATTTACTTTGGTTTGATATTGTGACTCATCTCATGGGCTACTTCAAAAGTTATAGTCAGGGTGCACCTGATATAAAAAAAGGATTTAGGCTGGGAGACAAGATACTTAGGCTCTCGTCCTAGTCAATCATGAAACAGCTGTTCTCCCTCAATGACTTCCTTCATAACTCTATACCTTTCTCTCCTCATCTACCTAATGGAGGAGCTGATGGGGAAAATTGAGAGGTCTCTCAGATCCCTACATTCTACAATGTGAAAATAAATTCTTTTGGGGAAAAGCTTTGACAAACATGAAATATCTTTATGTGGGCTTACCCAGGGATGGACTTCTAGCATGATCACTCATAGTTTTGTATTAACTCTGTCTGATGCTTGGTGCATCATTTTCGGTTGCCTTAAAAAATGTATCCAGTGAAAGACACATAAGATATGTAGTTCTCTTGGGAAATGCAATGTCTCAATGTATTAGTATTATTTTGGTGAGATGAGTTGGGAAGACCAAGACATTGGGTTTTAAAGTCATGAAAACACTGCATTTTTGTTGAATTTCTGTGTAGGAAGAATAAACATTTCTTTCTCTTCAAGTAGTGTTTATGTTATTCACCAGAAACATGATTGATAACACAAGTGGGAGGTGATAGTATATTTATGTGAGACCCACACAGAGTAATCCCACATGGAGAAATAGCCTTCCCATAACACAACCATTAGCGATGATCTGGCCAAAGTGTTCCTCTTCCTCCAAGGAAAAATATGTCTTTTAATAACTGAATAATTCATCTATTTTGATTCTTCAGACTAGATTATGACCTGAAGTTACTGCAGTACTACAGGAAATCAAGTTTGATTTTGTAATATAGTCAAATGAGTACTTTAGAGTGCCATGTCTGAGATCAATAAGGAAGCGGTAACTACATTTACTGTCATATGATGATATTGATGTAAAAACATAATGGTCAAAATTATAAAATCAATTTCATAATTTAATCAGAAATGTTTATTGATACTGTTAAAGTTGAATTCAATAGCTTCTGGTATGTAGTTAATTTCCCACCTGTCAGAAAAATGTATTGAAATGTTCTTTCTTGAAAATGATTGGAGTTAATTCAGTAGGGAAAACAGCAAAGTTTCTTGCTAACAGATAGAAATTTCTTCTCTCTCCAGCCCTTGGTGGTGAATCCTGGAAGTTTTCTGTTTGGTTATTTTAAAATGACAAAACAAGGAAATACTCACCAGCAGCCCAAGTGATTGGCATGGTCACCCCCTAAAATGTAATCAATTGCCTTCTTGGGATGAAGACAAACTTTTAACTTCACTATAAAACCTCAGAAATGACTAAACAACATGTGTATAAGGTGTAAGAAGAGTGTAAAAGTTCACGGGGCTCTTGTGAAATAATATCTAGTTGAAAAAATAAATAAGAAAGATAAAGTTCTAGAGGCTGGAATTCTTTGATACTTTTACTTTATCACTAGTTACCAGTTTTGATCTTTATTCACTTTAAGTTGAAGGTATATAAATTGAAGCAAAAGACACCTAAAGGAATATCTGTAAGTGCGACTTGTATGTTTGAGACAACCTCTTATGACTTATGAGAACCCATCTAACTCACCCAATTTTAATGAGATAAAGGCCAAATTCTGAAGGCCTAGGAGTTCATTCAGATGTATGAAATATCTGAATGTCCTGACAAATAATATAATTTTGACAGCCTTCATGTTTCTTTAGAAGTTATCATTTTCTTGTTTAAAACCTAATTATGATTTCCTCCTGTGTGGGAATGAATTCAGATTTCCTTATATGGGCATTTAAGAGTTTTCACTTTCTGTCCAAACTATTTTCTGCTCATCTTCTTACTCTTCTGCACACATTCCACTTTAGTCAGACTTGCCTTTAAACTCTTTCAAATGGTCCATGTCTTGTTCTTTGTCAGTGATTGTCCCTAACAATGTCTGCTTGGCACTTAAAAAAAATGATTCACTTCCATTTCACCTTGTAATTGCATCTTCTTTTTGATGTTGCTTCACCAATTTGACAATAAGCTCCCTGGGGATTGGTACTGGGTCCTACATCCTCCAGAACATTAAGCAATTGCACACAGAGTGGTTGCTCAGAGTATTTGGTCAACTGAATGTTCTGTGAAATTGTTAAGATTAGAGTTCCCAGAGGCAGAATTTTGGAATGCAGCCAAATTCACATTTTGGGTGTGCTTCAGTTCATTGCTATGAATCAGAATGGAAAATCATTCTTAATTAGAATCATAAAATTTATGCACAGGATAGAACTGCGGGTCTCGTTGTACAAAGGAGAGAATGAAGGCTCAGAAAGTTCACAAAGATGTTTAGCGTCAGAGTCAGCTACCAGATCCCAGGTTTCCTGACCCCCATTCACTCCTCTTTTTGTTATACTATGAGACTTCTGAGTAGCTAATTCTAATTATCCTTTGATAATAGAAGAGGAGAGACAGGTTCCTTTAAAAACAAATAGAATCCTTTGAATATGAGGTGATGCTCCAGAAATTTTAAGAACTGATAACAGAAGATACCAAGAAGTTTCACTTGGATAGCTAGTTGCTAATTTTTGACCCCTGGGTATAAAGCATTCTTACTGAAATTAATAAATCCAGTAGTTCAGCAAAGAACATAGCTAAACTATCTGAAAAAATATACTTCATTTTGAAACAGAATTCAGTGGATCTGTGTTCTAACTCTAGGCTTGCATGGGATCTGTCTTTAGGATTTCCCTCCTTTAGTCTCTAATTGGACTGCTCCTGACATCCCTGGGCCATCTCCTTCTTCCTGAAAATTGGCTTTCCCATTTATCTTTATTGTTCTTCTAATGTCAAAAATATTAAAGATCCAAGTTTAAGTAAGTTTTATTAAGTGTCAGCTAAGACTATGACTACACAAAAAGCAAAGGATATATTCAACTTTGAACAAATTAACACATGAGGAAATGTAAGGGTTCTTTAATGCCAGTGATAGTTTATCTGTAAAATAAATTTGTATATTCCAGCAGAACTAACTATACGACAAAACCTGTTTTCCTGTTAACTTTTATACAAGTTTCTACGGGGGAAAAACATCCAATCATTTGGGTTAAGATGACCAAAGCAGGCTATCGATGTACACATTAATAACATAGAAAGAATACTATAGAAGATATAAAGAATACTATATTGTTTTATGACATAAAATCCTTTATTTAATACTTATTATATATTGGTCCTCTACATGATTTACACATCTCATTTAACCATTGCAACAACCTTCCAATATCTGTATTATGATCTGCACCTAAATAAGCTTAAGAGAACAGTCTTTTAAGTCAGAGATACTTGGGTACAGCCCCCAATTCCTCCCTTTGTCAGCAGTGAGGTCTTAAGCAAATTCTTTAACTGTTAAACTTCAGTTTTTTCAGCATAAAAGTGAAAGACTGAAAGCACTCACCTCATGGGATCATATAAGTGTTAAAACAGAGAGTGCTAACAGAGCCCCAAGTACATTGTAGGTTCTCAATAACTATTAGCAGTTTTTGTTCACTATTAATACAGATGAGGTACCTGAGTCTTGAAGAAGTTAAATAACTCATCCAAGACCACATAGCAACTAAGTGGAAGAACTGAAATTTAAATGCTGGTCTCTCCCAGTTTTATGTGTGGGGGAATGTTGTGGCAGTCCATAAAATAAATGGGGAGTGATAAGCAGGAAGAGTAAATCAGAATAGAAAAGAGAAGATTAATTAAAAACACTTGCTCCTTGGAAGAAAAGCTATGACCAACCTACACAGCATATTAAGAAGCAGAGACATTACTTTGCAACAAAGGTCCATCTAGTCAAAGCTATGGCTTTTCCAGTAGTCATGTATGGATGTGAGAGTTGGGTTATAAAGAAAGAAAGAAGCACCAAAGAATTGCTGTTTTTGAACTGTGGTGTTGGAGAAGACTCTTGAGAGTCCCTTGGACTGCAAGGAGATCAAACCAGTCCATCCTAAAGGAAATCAGTCCTGAAGGACTGATGCTGAAGCTGAAACACCACTACTTTGGCCACCTGATGGGAAGAACTGACTCCTTGGAAGAGACCCTGATGCTGGGAAAGATAGAAGGCAGGAGGAGAAGGGGACAACAGAGGATGAGATGGTTGGATGGCATCACCCACTCAATGGACATGAGTCTGAGCAAGCTCCAGGAGTTGGTGATGGACAGGGAAGCCTGGCATGCTACAGTCCATAGGGTTGCAGAGTCAGACACAGCTGAGCAACTGAACTGAACTGATAGCTGTAACAGAGGGAGAATGGTCATGTGTGATCTCAAGGTTTTTACACTGGAACTAATGGAAAAGGAGGAAGCTTCTGGTGCTCTTGGACTGGAGTTCAAGAACCCAGACCTACTATTGCTGAAAGTGCCAGTGGGTGTTGCCTCAGTGTAACCAGAACCATGCATGAAGGGCTGCTTAATCTGGGGCTCTAGAAGATGTATAGTTCCTTTGCACCCACTGTCCCACACCACCAGAAATTCTTATCAACTGCTGTGCTCTTGAAATCAGAAGCAGAAGAAAACAATAAGTAAAAAACACTGCTTCTGTTTCTCCAGCTTTCTAATCTTCAAACATTTCCTCCCCCTGGCAGAACATGAAGAAGAAGCCAATTGGCTAGGCTGTCTGGGAAATGTAGTTTGTAGGCTTCCAGCCCCAGCAATACAGAGCAGAGCTTAGAAGGGAAAGTTGTGGGACTGAGAAACAAAAGATAAATAATCAGATGAGAAAAAAAATTACAAGAATTAGGCGCTTCATGAGGAAGATATGGTTAGAGTGAAAATAAGTTGTTTTGTTATAGATAACTTCTATCACAGATAATGGTAAATGCTTCTGCTCTTAGGAGTGTGTTAAAAGTAGATTACATTATTTGTTGGAACAGATGTAAAAGTTAATTAAATTCCATAACCTGTGATCATGTTTTAGCATTAAAAGAAGAAAGCTAATTGAAGTAAAATACAATAAATACAATAACTGGATAATAAGTATATATCAGCTTCCCCATATTTCTGCTGTTATCAGGTGCTACATAACAGAATTACATTTTCATTCTTCTACAGGTCTCTAATAATTGAGAAGTCACTCAAATATGGAAGATCTGTAAGTGCTTGAATTGTAGTTTTGTTCCATTTACTTTTCATAATACACATACAGTATCCCTAGGGATTGGAACACTGATGCTTTGGCATGAAAAGTTTTCAAACTACTAGACTTTACCCAAACTTTGTGGTAAAACCATTGACTTTTCCCTCATACCCTAGAAGAAAATATGGAAGAATTATTCATCATTTTCTGAGTATTTCTTTTCCCTTAGGTTCATTCCTTTTCATACTACTTACTTTCCTCCCCCCTTTTTTTGTTCAGTTAAAGCAGAAAGCACCTGTATCATGAGACTCTTAGACAGTTTCATAAGAAGGTTAGGGATGCTCTTTGGCAATTTTCTATATCCCAACTCTCCCATCATATGTAAACATGAAGCCTGTATCATCAGTTCAGAACTTATGGCTGAATAAGCTATCTTTTTAAAAATAACTTGCCTATAAAATTAAAAAATTTTTTAAATAGAAGGATGTTTTCTCATCCTATGATCATTTTCACTCTATGACCAAAAATTTTAGTGATCCTCCCTTCTTTAATTTTCATTCTCTTCCTTAGTAATTTGGGGACAAGAGAGCTAACAGCATATGAAATTTTTACCATTGTATTTACCATTATATCAATTATCTAGGTCTTTGCCTATTTGAAAAACATAGGTCAAGTTCTTAGCTTTCTTTGAAGGCTTTTCTGACTGTACCAATTTATAGTGATCTCTGCAGCTTGGGCAAAGTAGGCTTACAAAGATATCCAGGCTTCACATCATATTAGTTAGTGTTGGACTAAGGAAGGGTTACCACTCTCACTTATCCAGGAAAGCACTGGGTGATGATGAGCAGGCCCATTAAAATGGCTATATTTATCTCCTGTCAGCTCCCCATCTACAAAGAGGTTTCCTCCTAATTCCTACTACAGCATTCAGTTTTTAGATTCATATCCCGGTTTTGAGTATTCAAGATGCTCCATGCCCAGTTACACAAACCACTGCCAATAGCTAGATGAACTGCCTCCACATTGGTTAGGGCAGGTCCTAGCAATCCTCACCAATGTCTGTGTTTCCTCTCTTCTTCCTGGGACATTCCACTGAATGTAGGTAAAGCTGTGGAGCTGATTCTGGCCAACGTGGTATAAATAGATTCCTTGGCCCTTAAAACTCCATGAGATTCTTGGCTTTCTTGCTTTCCTCTTTTCTTGGGCAGATGCAGAGGACTTAATGGAGTTCCAGTCAGACCCACTTACAAGTTATAACCTGAATCCCAGCGTCTTGCTTGGAACAGAGCTGGCTGATCTATACCTGGAGAATATTAATTATTGTTGGATTAACTAGCTGACAGATGTCATCATCATTATCATCACCACCACCACCATCATCATCACCGTATCATCATCAACAGTCTTATATGCCTGTCTAATGAATACATGTATCTTGAAGAATAACTATTTGACAAATTTAAACCTCAGTCTTAAAGAAATTAAGTAGTTTGCTCAAGGACTTAAGTAAATGGGAGATCCATGCGCATTAACAGATTTAAGTTAATTTAACCTCATAGCTAATCATTAACCTGTAACCTGATTGCTGCCATAGCTCTGGCAGCAGGATACCTGAAAGTGTTAGGTCGGCTAAAAAGGTCTACCAGTTGCCTTCTGGCAGATTTAAGAGCAATAAGAGCTGGTATATACCTAACAGGCATCAGACAGAAAAAGAGGAAGCTGTGTGGGACCTCTGGCTGTTCATTTAGCCTGAAGTGCATTGTCTTGCATTTTTAATAATCTCTACTGAAGAGTATAGACCATATACTACATCTGATCATTTCTACCTGCACCCAACCTGATAAGACCAAGCCCTACGATTCATGCAGAAAACAAAATGGGGAACTCAAGGATGTAGTTGAAGAAGGTCAGGGTTAGTTCCTAAACTTGATGCACTGGATAAGGTTGAGAAGAGAGGTCAAGAGGTCAATCCAGCCTCCTACTTCAAGAATACTCAAATTGAGTCTGAGTTTTCCACTGGATAAGTTTAGAAAGCTCTCTCATTTTTCCTATGAGTTGAGAGAAACATCAAGAGGAGGCAATGTACTCCCCCCCTCTTTTTTTCTTTATGGCTTTTTCTATATACTGGTTTAAATCAGTATATGAAAGCAAGCAAACAAAATGGTTCTTTTTTAGACTGTAGCTTTTTAGTATTCGATTGGTCACTTTTGACCAGAGTTTCAGCTTCTCACTCTGGATTTCTACTTTCCATTCCTGCTTCTGGCCCCTTGGTTTTATCTTCTGCTTCAAGGACTGCTTTGAATTCTTTAGATTTATGGATTTACACCCAACTGTTTGCTCAACCTCTGATTTTTGGAAGGAAATTCCTTCCTCTATAGTGGCTCAGTAGTATTGCCCACCAATCCCTTCTTCACTCCCCAGAAAATTTCAGTCTTCTTTTGCCATGGAATGAGAGTTAAGACAGTAAAACACTACTAAACATAAGACCTGGTGGCCTTAAAGAGGTTCAAATTTAAGTTCTTCCTTATCTGCCAGAACCCATATTATTTGTCACGGACTTGGAGCAAATGACTACTATTCCATCAGCAATGAGGAAAGGAGGCTCAGCCAGAGGCTAGTGCCTTTATCCTCGCTCTCCAAGTGGAGCTCACTCTGTACTGATGGTGATATTTGGAACTTGATGGGATACCAGATGTTCCAGCAGCCTTTTCTTAATGTGAAGCTTCTCTGATCAGAAAGCTGAGTGGCTATATTTGCATATGAAACTGCTTTCTGTGGCAGTGCTGGGAATATTAAGTGGTGATATTCCATGGAGCTCTGGAGACTTGAATCCTTAGCAGTGATTTAGGAAGACCTGTTGCAAATGACTATAGTGAAATTGGCAAGCTGTGTAGCTGATGGCCTTGATGTGGTCCTGAGGAGTGTCTCTCAAGTCAGCTAAAACTTATGGTCTTGAATTATTCTCTGTGCTGCCAGAATGCGTTAAAAGAAGATAAAGACCATCTCCAAAATAAACTTACAGTCTAGTTTTGTAGGGAAGACATACACATAGAAACATTACAAGGTGACATATGTGAGCATGGTGATAGTATGCAACAAAATGTTTATATAAGCAATGAAGTCACTGAAGTGAAGCCAGGATCATTCTGCTTTTTTTTCCCTTCCATGGAAATTAAAAATCTTGTGATAAACTAAGAAAAGAGGCATCAGTATCTGACTACTGTTTGTTTATTTTCAATTTCCAGATGACTTAGGCATGATTTTCAAAGCTAACAGTAAACTGTGATTGCATATGCGGAGGTGAAAAATGAACTCTGCCTTCCATATTAGTACTTTTTATAATATAAAGTCCATCTTTTGCTTATTCCATTTATGAGTTTTGGACAGTCCCTAAACCTTTAGTGCTTGAGGCATCAATTGTCATGACTTATTTTATCTTCCTACCTTTGTTCACCTTCATATATGCTAGCATTTATTAATACATTCTCAGTAGAGGCCTTTATTTTTGTGGAAGAATCCAAAGTGCTCAAGAGGTTTATTAAGACTAAATTTTTATGGCTAATTTGACTGGATTGACAAGTATCAGGCAACCTGAAAATATTAGCCCCAATGAAGGTAGTTTTGGCTGAATGTAATTTTGCCTGTTTATAATTCTACTATAATCTTGGAATTTGCTTTTCAAACCTGAATGAATGCTATAGAGAAACACAAGGAATCTATGGATCAGAAGTGAAATACAGACACAGAAATGAGGTACAGTGCAAAAACACCACTCAGGTTCTGAAACAATGAGGAATTCTTTTGAGGGATTTTGGACAATGTGGAGAAACTGTTACCAAAGCCGCAGGAATGCCAAGCCTTAAGCCCAGGCTACAGAATCTGAGTTTAAAGAGATGATGATGGATTACCCAATTCTTCTTTAAGACCCTTTTCAGAATCCCATGGTGAATGAAGCCCTGGTCAACATGTTTTTCACAAGGTTGCAGAAGTTACAGAGAACGAGCAAAAAGAGGGAATAAAGATGAAACTAGAATGAAAGAGAATGAACTATGAAGATGGGCTCAGTCCCTTAATCTTTTAAAGATATTTTCCAGGTGGATCGACTGAGCTGTGTAACATTTCCAAACTTGTAGATAATTCTCCTCATCTATCATGATGTCACCAATGACCCCGAAAATCTACAATCTGTGGTTCATCGTGAAAACATTTCATGGATGCTTTATTATTTTTTGTGAAGAAGGGTAAACTCAGGTTTTTGGAATTTAGGGATTGCTCATTATGGGTTCAGGCTGTTTAAATTCAACCTTCAGCATGAGGATGTTTGAGTATAAAACTACAAGGTCCTTTATTAAATTTAAAATCATAGATTACGTGTTGAACGGCCTGCATTCCATCCCATTGTTTAAATTCATCAAATAGTCACTCTGGAATTATTTCTAACAATTGGGATGACTTCATTTGTGTTTGTTTTCCCTTTCTATTAATCCATGACAAACTGTGAAATTTCACATTTTTACCATAACCAGGCCATGAAATCTGTCATCTCTCTCTGTAATTTACATGGAGCCTTGGCTATAGATACATTTCAGGCAGGATGATTGCTTTCCGTCTGATGCAGAGGACAGAACAAAGGAGGGATACACACAGAATAAAACAGAAACAAATTCAGAGCAGATATCAGAAAGAGCTTTCTTCCCCCCTTTTTTTCTTTAATGCTGTAAAGTCCACTAAAATGTGCTGACTGCCTCCCAGGGAAAAGGGTTGATGGGACAAACTAAGGCACTGTGGTCAAATCCAAGAAACAATACAACGGTACTCTGGAGAGAGGAAACTTAAAAGACGAGATGTCTTGATAAACTGGAATGAGTTGGAGGGATGTGGGGTGAAACCACATAAGTAATATGATAGGGAGGTATTTGGAAATGGAGTTTCAGGGGCATGCCGCCATAACAGTATGAGAATTTTAAAGCTTGTTCACAAGTAGTTAATGTAAACAACACAATCAGTTGTTCATGGGATGGTGAATTTCCCCTTCTTCATTCGACTCCTTCTTTTCCAAAACTGAACATGAATTAGTTTCTTCTGTGTCTGATGAATGAAAAGTCCACCGAACCATTTGTGTTGACAATTAGATCAGATATTTTGCAAGGAAGTTCGTATATCTGTTTCTAAAGATCTTATTCTTGTTTGGGAGAAGGAAGAAAAAAAGAGGTTTCACTGATGTGCAACCATTTGTCTGATGTGCAAAATATAGCATAAACCTAAAACTGTTGACACTGGAAAGCTAGGTTATTAAAACTGCAGCAACAGCAAACTGACCTCTGAAAGGAAGGTCACTCGGCCACTGGATGTCCTGTTTCTCCACTATAGGTATGATTCTGGGACTGTGAGATTCCTCTGAAGGAGGAGGAGTACGGCTCTATTTGTGGGTGGCTTTGAGGCTAGAAACATTTACATTCAGAAAACTAAGATCATGGCATCCGGTCCCATCACTGCATGGCAAACAGGTGGGGAAACAGTGGAAACAGTGGCAGATTTGTTTTGGGGGGCTCCCAAATCACTGCAGATGGTGACTGCAGCCATGAAATTAAAAGATGCTTGCTCCTTGGAAGAAAAACTGTAACCAACCTAGATAGCATATTAAAAAGCAGAGACATTCCTTTGCCAACAAAGGTCTGTCTAGTCAAGGTTATGGTTTCTCCAGTAGTCACGTATGGATGTGAGAGTTGGACTATAAAGAAAGCAGGGCGCTGTAGAATTGATGCTTTTGAACTGTGATGTTGGTGAAGACTCTTTAAGAGTCCCTTGGACTGCAAGGAGATCCAACCAGTCCATCCTAAAGGAAATTAGTCCTGAATATTCATTGGAAGGACAGATGTTGAAACTGAAACTCCAATACTTTGGCCACTTGATGGGAAGAGCTGACTCATTTGAAAAGACCCTGATGCTGGGAAAGATTGAGGGTGGGAGGAGAAGAGGACGACAGAGGAAGAGATGGTTGGATGGCATCACTGACTCAAAGGGCATGAGTTTGAGTAAACTCCGGGAATTGGTGATGGACAGGGAGGACTGGTGTGCTGCAGTTCATGGGGTCACAAAGAGTCAGACATGACTGAGTGACTGAACTGAGCTGATGAGGCTAGAGGCTTATGGAAGCTTCTT
Source organism: Dama dama (assembly GCF_033118175.1). Classification (NCBI taxonomy): domain Eukaryota; kingdom Metazoa; phylum Chordata; class Mammalia; order Artiodactyla; family Cervidae; genus Dama; species Dama dama. Next base: position 39,394,759 of record NC_083691.1, read on the forward strand.
GATGGGAGAGACTGACTGAGGGAGAAATTGGATCATGTTCTGATGGGCAGAGCCATGCTCAGTAAATCTTTAATCCAATTTTCTGTTGATGGATGGAGCTGTGTTCCCTCCCTGTTGTTTGATCTGAGGCCAAGCTATGGTGGAGGTAATGAAGATAATGGTGACCTCATTCAAATGGTCCCATGCACACACTGCCACACTCAGTGCCCCGACCCTGCAGCAGGCCACCATCGGCCCACGCCTCCACTGGAAACTCCTGGAAACTCATGGGCAAGTCTGGGTCAATCTCCTGTGGGGTCACTGCTCCTTTCTCCTGGGTCCTGGTGCACACAAGGTTCTGTCTGTGCCCTCCAAGAGTCTGTTTCTCCAGTCCTGCGTAAGTTCTGGCAGCTCTGTGGTGGAGTTAATGATGACCTCCTCCAAGAGGGCTTATGCCATTCCCATGTTTGTAGCACCCAGTGCCCCTGCCCCTGTGGCAGGCCGCTGCTGACCCATATCCTCACAGGAGACACTCAAACACAGTTCTGGCTCAGTCTCTGTGGAGTCTCTGGGTCCTGGTGCACACAAGGTTTGTTTGAACCCTCTGAGCATCTCTGGTGGGTAAGGGGTTTGATTCTAAATGTGATTTCACCCCTCCTACTGTTTTGCTGGTGCTTCTCCTTTGCCCTTGGACATGAGTTATCTTTTTTGGTGGGATCCAACATTCTCCAGTCACTGGTTGTTCAGCAGCAAGTTGTAGTTTTGGAGTTCTTGCAGGAGAAGATGAGCATATGTCCTTCTACTCTGCCATCTTATACTATAAATGCCTCAAAATCTCTCCCATCAGGAAGCTTCCATAAGCCTTATCCTTATCCATCAGAGGGCAGAGAGAATGAAAACCATAATCACAGAAAACTAACCAAACTGATCACATAGACTACAGCCTTGTCTAACTCAATGAAACTATGAGCCATGCCATGTAGGGCCACCCAAGATGGCTGGGTCATGGTGGAGAGTTCTGACAAAACATGGTCTGCTGGAGAAGGGAATGGTATGCCACCTCAGTATTCTTGCCTTGAGAACCCCATGAACAGCATGAAAAGACAAAAATATAGGACACTGAAAGATGAACTCCCCAGGTTGGTAGGTGCCCAGTATACTACAGGAGACCAGTGGAGAAATAACTCCAGAAGAATGAATAGATAGAGCCAAAGCAAAAACAACACACATTTGTGGATGTGATTGGTGATGGAAGTAAAGTCTGATGCTGTAAAGAGAAATATTGCACTAAGCCATGAATCAAGGCCAATTGGAAGTGGTCAAACAGGAGATGGCAAGAATCAACATCAACATTTAAGAATTAGTGAACTAAAATGGACTGGAATGTGTGAATTTAACTCAGATGACCATTATATCTACTACAGTGGGTAAGAATCCCTTAGAAGAAATGGAGTAGTCATCATAGTCAACAAAAGAGTCCAAAATGCAGTACTTGAATGCAATCTCAAAAATGACAGTATGATCTCTCTTCATTTCCAAGGCAAATCATTCAATATCACAGTAATCCAAGCCTATGCCCCAACCAGTAATGCTGAAGAAGCTGAATTTGAACAGTTCTATGAAGACCTACAAGACCTTCTAGAACTAACACCCAAAAAAGATGTCCTTTTCATTATAGTGGGCTGAAATGCAAAAGTAGGACATCAAGAGATACCTGGAGTAACAGGCAAATTTGGTCTTGGAGTACAAAAAAGAAGCAAGTCAAAGGCTGACAGAGTTTTGCCAAGAGAATGTACTGGTCATAGAAAACACGCTCTTCCAGCAACACAACAGATGACTCTACACATGGACATCAATGGATGGTTAATACTGAAATCAGATTGATTATATTCTTTGCAGCCAAAGATGGAGAAGCTCTAGACAGTCAGTAAAAACAAGGCTGGGAGCTGATTGTGGCTCAAATCATGAACTCCTTATTGCCAAATTCAGGCTTAAGTTGAAGAAAGGGGGGAAAACCACTAGACCATTTAGGTATGATCTAAATCAAATCCCTTACAATTATACATTGGAAGTCACAAATAGATTCAAGGGATTCAATCTGATAGTCAGAGTGCCTGAAGAACTATGGATGCAAGTTCCTGACATTGTACAGGAGGCAGTGATGAACACCATCCCCAAGAAAAAGAAATGCAAAAAGGCAAAATGGTTGTCTGAGGAGGCCTTACAAATAGCTGAGAAAAGAAAAGATATACCCATTTGAATGCAGAGTTCCAAAGAATAGCAAGGAGAGATAAGAAAGCCTTCCTCAGCAATCAATGCAAAGAAATAGAGGAAAATAACAGAATGGGAAAGACTAGAGAACTTTTCAAGAAAATTAAAGATATCAGGGGAACATTTCATGCAAAAATGGGCACAATAAAGGACAGAAATGACATGGACCTAACAGAAGCAAAAGATGGTGGCAAGAATACATAGAAGACTACACAAAAAAGATCTTCACGATGGTGTGATCATTCACCTAGGGTCAGACCTGCTGGAATGTGAAGTCAAGTGGGCCTTAAGAAGTATCACTATGAACAAAGCTAGTGAATGTGATGGAATTCCAGTTGGGCTATTTCAAATCCTAAAAGAGGATACTGTGAAAGCGCTGCACTCAATATGCCAGCAAAGTGGAAAACTCAGCAGTGGCCACAGGACTGGAAAAGGTCAGTTTTCATTCCAATTCCAGAGAAAGGCAGTGCCAAAGAATGCTCAAACTACCACACAATTGCTCTCATCTCACATGCTAGTAAAGTAATGCTCAAAATTTTGCAAGCCAGGCTTCAACAGTATGTGAACTGTGAACTTTCAGATGTTCAAGCTCGTTTTAGAAAAGGCAGAGGAACCAGAGATCAAATTGCCAACATCCGTTGGATCATTGAAAAAGCAAGAGAGTTCCAGAAAAACATCTATTTCTGTTTAATTGACTATGCCAAAGCCTTTGACTGTGTGGATCACAACAAACTGTGGAAAATTCTGAAAGAGATGGGAATACCAGACCATCTGACTTGCCTCCTGACAAATCTGTATGCAGGTCAAGAAGCAACAGTTAGAACTGGACATGGAACAGCAAACTGGTTCCAAATTGGGACAGGAGTATGTCAACGCTGTATATTGTCACCCTTCTTATTTAACTTATATACGGAATACATTATGCAAAATTCTCTGTTTGATGAAGCACAAGCTGGAATCGATTGTTGTGAGAAATATCAAAACCTCAGATATGCAGATGACACCACCCTTATGGCAGAGAGTGAAGAAGAACTAAAGAGCCCCTTGATGAAAGTGAAAGAGGAGAGTGAAAAAGTTGGCTTAAAGCTCAACATTCAGAAAACTAAGACCATGGCATCTGGCCCCATCACTTCATGGCAAATAGATGGGGAAACGATGGAAACAGTGACAGACTTTATTTTACTGGGCTCCAAAATTACTGCAGATGATGACTGCAGCCATTAAATTAAAAGATTTTTGCTCCTTGGAAGAAAAGCTATGACCAACCTAGACAACATATTGAAAAGCAGAGACATTATTTTGCTGACAAAGTTTCACCTAGTCAAAGCTATGATTTTTCCAGTAGTCATGTATGGATGTGAGTTGAACTATAAAGAAAGCTGGGTGCTGAAGAATTGATGCATTTGAACTGTGGTATTGGAGAAGACTCTTGAGAGTCTCTTAGACTGCCAGGATATCCAGCCAGTCAATCCTAGAGGAAATCAGTCCTGAATATTCATTGGAAGGACTGAGGCTGAAGCTAAAACTCTAATACTTTGGCCACCTGATGGGAAGAACTGAATCATTGGAAAAGAACTGGATGCAGGGAAATATTGAAGGTGGGAGGAGAAAAGGATAGCAGAGGATGAGATGGTTGGATGGCATCACTGACTTGATGGACAGGAGTTTGAGTAAACTATGGGAGTTGGTGATGGACATGGAAGCCTGGCCCACCAAAGTCCATGGGGTCTCAAAGTGTCAGACATGAATGAGCAACTGAAATGAATGAGGATAGAAATGGGAGGAGGGCATGGCAACCCACTCCAGTATTCTTGCCTGGAGAATCCCATAGACAGAAGAGTCTGGTGGGCCAGAGTCCATAGGTTCGCAAAGAGTAGACACTAGTGATATGACTGAGCAGCAGCATCATGAGGCTAGAAATGCAGGGGATGGGAAGAAGACCTCCGAGTGATACCTCACTCCTCTGTGTTCCCTCTCTTTCTGACCAGAAGGGAATGAGAGAGCAGGTAGATATCACATAATTGCACAAGCCCCGGGAGACTGAAGGAGATGATGCCTTGGAGTCCATCATAGCACATTTAGGCGTTTTTGTCTAGTTAGAGGACACTTGTTTTCTGGACTACAGAGTGATTTATTGAAAGCGCATTGTCTCTTCTTTTTGATTTAGATATAAATTTGGAGGTGGTTATAGAGGATGAAATTGAGCCAGTTGGTCCTAACTTGAGTTGAGCTAACTTGTGATCCTCTTTCCCCCAGTGCACAAAGACTGAATGGGGAGTAGGAAGTCTCAGAGGCATGGTGAGTTGTTTATTTTATTTCCTCTTTCACTTTCATTCCTACATCACTGAGAAAATAGGTGGTCCCAATTCCTTCAGGGCTGTCATGATCACCTAAACCTCCTGTCAATAGGCTCAATCTTAACTCTTTCTCAAGTGTGGAAGAACTGCAATTTTATAACATAAGTAAATCTCTAATTTTAATGCTTGTTTCAGAAAATACAGAGAAGAGAAAAGAAGAAATCAGCAATCATGCAAAATCTTCCTATACCTCAGGAATTCAGTTCAGTTCAGTTCAGTTGCTCAGTTGGGTCTGACTTTGCGACCCCATGAACCACAGCACACTAGGCCTCTCTGTCTATCACCAACTCCCGGACTCCACCCAAACCCATGTCCATCGAGTCGATGATACCATCCAACCATCTCATCCTCTGTTGTCCCCTTCTCTTCCTGCCCTCAATCTTTCCCGGCATCAGGGTCTTTTCCAGTGAGTCAGTTCTTCGCATCAGGTGGCCAAAGTATTGCAGTTTCAGCTTCAACATCAGTCCTTCCAATGAACACCCAGGACTGATCTCCTTTAGGATGGACTGGTTGGATCTCCTTGCAGTCCAAGGGACTCTCAAGAGTCTTCTCCAACACCACAGTTCAAAAGCATAAATTTTTCGGTGCTCAGCTTTCCTTGTAGTCCAACTCTCACATCCATACATGACCACTGGAAAAACCATAGCCTTGACTAGATGGACCTTTGTTGGTAAAGTAATGTTTCTGCTTTTTAATATGCTGTCTAGGTTTACTGTTAAAATGTTGACATGCTTCCTTCTCGTTATTTTTTTCCATGCCCATGTATGTTTTCATGATTGAGTTCAGATTACATATGGAAATACAAATTATCTTTATTAACAGCCTTTTATCTTAAATGTGCTCCTATAACATAACAGCTTTTTCAAAGGTGTGGTTTTGGATAGCCTTATCTTATCCCATTAACTGAATACATCAACATTTCCTGTAGATTCCTTTGTGATTAAGCCGTTCCTTTTAATTGCATCTATTGTTTTTATGACTATAAATATTGTAATCATCGTAGGCTCCCTTGGTGGCTCAGCGGTAAAGAATCTGTCTGCCAATGCAGCAGATTCAGGTTCGATTCCTGGGTTGGGAAAATCCCCTGGAGAAGGAAAAGGCAGCCCACTCCAGTATTCTCGCCTGGGAAATCCATTGACAGAAGAGCCTGACAGGCTACAGTCCACGGGGTCACAAAAGAGTCAGGCACAACTTACCAACTAAACAATAACTAATAATCATCCTTGGGCATGTGTCTTTGTAGGCATTTCTGACTGCTTTCTAAGATGAATTCCTAAATAAAGAATGACTAGGTAAAAACATGTGATGACAAAAAGACAGTTTTTTTTTTTTTCAGCCAAATTGCATTCCAGAACAGAGGTACCAGCTTATATTAATAACAGCCTGCCCACCTCACCCTCACCAGCACTGTGCCACCCTCATTTTTAAAAAGAACTCTGATAATTTTAAACACAACAACAACAAAATGGCATGCTATCTTACATTTCACTTTTGTGATTACCAGTGAAACTGAACATGTTCTATTTCCTTTTTTGTGAATCACCCCCTAACCCTTCATGTCTTATGGTTACTATGGCCGTCATGAGAAGTGCCCCCAGGCCTTCTACTACAGCAGGAGCCCTTGACCGAGCACTCTGTCAAATGGAGCTCTCGGAAATCCCTGGTTTGCTCATGCTGAGGCCACACCACTGATGGGCTGCTTCCGGCCAACGGCCGAGTGTGGAGTGCACTGGGGATACTGAGGCAGATCCACTCCTAGGAGAAACAGAATTCCTTTGCTATCTGAATCTAACTTCTCTATGCCTTTCTGACCCTCCCTTAGACTAGAGGCAGTCTACACCCTTTCTCTCCATCTCTGATGACCCTCCCAGCCTAGGCTCCCTCCCAATTCCCTCTCACACAAGCTGTTCTCCTAATGTTATGAGTTAAATTACATTCCACCCAAATTCTTATTTCGAAGTTGTACCTCCCAATACTTCAGAACCTGACTTAATTCAGAAATAGTGTTGTTGCAGATATAAGTAGTTAAGCTGAAGTCACACGGAAATAGGATGGGGCCCTAATCCAAAATGATAGCCCTTCTTCTGTAAAGAGCACCATGTGAAGATACAGATGCTTACAGAAGGAAGATGGATTGAGGACAGGAGGGGAATACCATCTACAAGCCAAGAAACCCCCAAGACCTCTAGAAATTAGGGGGAAGGTATGGAACAGACTCTTCCTTAAAGCTCTCAGAAAGAACCAACCTGCTGACCCTTAGGTATCCAATTTTTAGTCTCCAGATCTGTGAGACAATAAATTCCGGGTGTTTAAGTCACCCAGTTTGTGGTATTTTGTATGGTAGCCTCAGGTAAGTAATATGCCTAATAAAATTGTCCCATTTTTAATTCTTATTGTCTGCTCCTTGGGCCCTTGAAATAAGATAAGCTTTACATGAGCTTTTGGGCTTCCTTCCCTCATAGCTCAGTTGGTAAAGAATTCACCTGCAATGCAGGAGACCCTGATTTGATTCCTGGGTCGGGAAGATCCCATTCCAGTATCCTTGGGCTTCCCTTGTGGCTCAGCTGGTAAACAATCTGCCTGCAATGTGGGAGACCTGGGTTTGATCCCTGGGTTGGGAAGATCCTCTGGAGAAGGGAAAGGCTACCCATTCCAATATTCTGGTCTGGAGAATTCCATGGACTGTATAGTCCATGGGGTTGCAAAGAGTTGGACACGACTGAGAGACCTTCACTTTCACTTTATATGAGCTTTTAATATTTTGAATATTAAACCTTTGTTATATCTTGCAAATACTCTTCTAGCTTATATGCATTTAAATTTAGTTTATACTATTTTCATGGACAAAAGTGATAATGTGTTTGAATTAAGAACATTCCCATGGGGTCTTTCTTTCCCTTTCTTCCTTCCCTTCCTCCCCCTTTCTTCCTTCCTTCTTTCTTTTGGGCTTGCTTTCAAGTCTTTCCATGCTGGAGAGATGATAGATATTCACCCATTTGGTTTCTTCCTGATTGTTAAGATCTGGCTTTTGCATTGAACTCTTGGGTATAGTAAGAACTTTGTATGCATAGTGAAATATGAATTCTATGGTATTGTACCCAGTCTTTTCCCTTTCAAAATATGTTTAGCTGTTCATACATATGTATTCTCCATATGAAATTTTGAAACATTTTTCAAGTATGCTAAAAGAAGAAAAATCTGTTGATGTTTTTATTGGATATGCTTTAAGCAAGCAACTCAGTTTGTCAATAATTAATATGATTACAACATTTAGTTTTTCCATCTGAGAGTATTCCGTCTCCAGTTATTCAATAATTAGTTTACATTTTTCAGGAACAATTTGCTATTTTTTTCCCATAGTTCTCTTGCACATCTTGCTAAATTTAAAGTATTTTATGGAGTTTGTTTTTATAAATATCACATTTTCCATGATATTTTCTAACCAGTAAGAAGAAACATTATTTATTTCTACATAATCATATCATGCTCAACCACTTTTATGAAAATTTCTCATTAATTCCAATTTTGGAGACTTAGCACATTTTTTAGAATAGCCTCCACAGAGGTAAATCTTACAGAAACAGGCTGTGAGAGCTGGAAGATTCTAAAGGTCATCTCACCCTTTCATTTTATAGGTGATCCATTAGGGAGCCCCAGCACCATGCTCTAAATATTGTGAAATTAAGGTCTTGGAAACGCCCCACCCCATCTTCTTGGAGATCCTTAAACTAAAGATTAAACAGTTCAATATACACAAATGATTTAACATTTGTGAATAATTATAGTAATAAAATAGCAGTAAACCTTTTTGAAGGTCCAGGCACTGTGCTATGTGCTTTACAAGGATCAACTTATTTTTTCCTTAGAGCAATCATTTGAAGTACAATTGTTCAAGATTACTGGTAGATGTGTTTAGGTGGAATGTCTGTCCTCTCCCCACTTTGGCTGTCCCTCTATCCAGCTATTTTTAGGGGCAAAAGAATATCAGCAAGTGCCTTATTAGGGTTCTTATTCCATCATTAAAATCTGGAAGAGTTGATTGAGACTTTTTGTCACTAAGAAAAGATTTCTTATCAGTGCTCCCACATAAAAAACAAAATACAGAAATAAAAAAAAATGTTAACAACTTAAAAGGTTTCATTGGCTAGATAAGCATGCCAAGTTAAAAAAAGTAGTTGAAATTTTAAGTATATTTTGAACCTATGCTGTGTACCTTATTAGAGACTTAAAAAAAAATACTATGATGATTTCTAACCAGAGAGAGTTTACATCTAGAGTGATGAAAACCACATGATGGAAAGGACTTTGATATTATCTGGTCCAACCTGCTATTTGATGCTCCCCTGATGAATGCTGAGCTAGTCCCTTCTGGAACAGCTTTCTAATTGATAGACTTCCTTCTGAAATCTGTCTCCTGGTATCTTTTACCTGCTTTTACTCAAGCACCTTTTGTAATCCCAAAAGATAAGTTAAATTTTAAAAATATTTGAAGACAACCAGCTTGTGCTATGTTCATCTTTCTGAGTTTTCATCTTTTCCTTCCTGGACTCTATTTTCTGAATGTCAATCTCTTTGTCAATATCCCTCTTGAACACAGGGTCTAACATTGAGCAGAATAGTTACAATGTGGTACAAACAGTTCACAGTAGATGGGATGTGTTGTGTCCTTTGAACTGGATGTTATATTTCTGTCAATATAGTCAAGGATCTCATTAGTTTTTTGGTGGTTTTGTTTTGTTGTTGTTGTTGTTGTTGTTTTTTAGCAATTTCATTTCATTGCTATTAATCTCATCACCCACATAACTTTTGATTCTCTACTCTACTATCAATTCTGTGCCTCCACCAACATTTCTATTCTTAGTAAACATCTCCATCATTTAATCAGTCACTCCAGCCAACACCTAGTTACCATTCTTGACTCCTCAAGCAACACACTGGCAAATTCCATCTGTAATTCCTTTCAGTGATGTCATCATCTCTACCACAACCTCCCTAGTCACCTTCATCTGTCTTCTGGGCTGATCGAATAGCCTCTTAACTTGTCTTAGGGTTTGCTCTCTGGGGTCTTATTTTAATATATGCTCCACAAAGCAGACAGAGCAATCTTGTTAAAGTGTAAATCACATCATGATGCTTCTCTGCTTTAAACTCTTCACGATCCTCCAATTCACACAAACAAAACTCAATCTTTACTATGGCTCCAAGACCCTCTGTGATTTGCTCACCTATTCTACTTCATTCTTTCCCTTCCTCTGCTCCAGCTACTGGGAGACTCCTGTTTCTTGAATACACTAAGATTTATCCTTACTCAAGACACTTTACATTCCTATGCCTGGAATATTCTAGATCATTTCTTGATTTGTTTCCTTAACTCATTGCTGCTCAAATGTTGCCTACTCAGAAAATTCACACTTGACCACTCTATCTAAAATAGAAAACTTACATCTCCCCACATTCACATTGTATTTTCTTATTTTTCTTTTTGGCACTTATCACCAATTGCCATTATATTTATTTGTTCATTTTAAAAATTTCTGATTCTATGTCTAGAAAGTTAGTCCCATCAGAGTGAAAACTTTTTTTTTTTGTATAAATGTTCCCAGAATAATTTCAGACACATATTAGGTAGCCCCTGGCACTAGTAGTTTCCAGACACATATTTATTAATGAATAAATTATTGAACAAATAGGCTATCTTGAGTTTTGTAGTCAGACAAGCTCTTTGATCCTCTTTTTTCCTAAGATCTTCTCTATGCATTTTGGTTTCCTAAGAAATTCAACAATTTTACTTTGAGTGTATAATTTCTTCTGAGCTACAGGATTTAAATTCATTCCCTCTAGCTTGCTAGTCTTATATTTGACTCTTGACTTAGACTCTATTTTCTATCACTGAAGTTTGTCCATATTCATCTTTCTAGATTCAACATCTTTATCTTTAACAGATAAAATGAAGTCTGGGACATTTTATTTAATTCTGATATACATTAATTACCAGTTAATGAACTCAGCAGTCTCTGTCTTCCTTCCAACTCTCACTTTAAAATAGCAAATAAATAAATAAAGCTTCTTTCTTCAGCATTTCCCCTGAAGTTTTCCTCTTTCTGGGCCCCAATTCCTTTGAAGAAGCAGGTGCCTAATAAAGTGAAACTAGGAGAGGATTGGATAAGATGTATTACAATTACGTAATGTGGCACACAGACTGTAAGCTTTTCAGAAAATGAAGTGACCACAGAAAGTTTGAAGAATAAGAAGCATTTTGTGTAGGAGGCTTCCCAATTTTTAAACATGCTGGTGGTATGTATTAAAGAGTAGAATCACAGATTTTTAGAAATAGTAGTGCTATCATTTCAGTTCAGTTCAGTTCAGTCACTCAGTTGTGTCCGACTCTTTGCAACCCCATGAACTGCAGCACGCCAGGCCTCCCTGTCCATCACCAACTCCAGGAGTCACCCAAACCCATATCCATTGAGTTGGTGATGCTGTCTAACCATCTCATCCTCTGCCATCCCCTTCTCCTCCTGCCCTCAGTCTTTCCCAGCATCAGGCTCTTTTCAAATGAGTCAGCTCTTTGCATCAGGTGGCCAAAGTATTGGAGTTTCAGCTTCAACATCAGTCCTTCCAATGAATATTCAGGACTGATCTCCTTTAGGATGGACCGGTTGGATCTCCTTGCAGTCCAAGGGACTCTCAAGAGTCTTCTCCAACACCACAGTTCAAAAGCATCAATTCTTCTGTGCTCAGCTTTCTTTATGGTCCAGCTCTCACATCCATACATGACCACTGGAAAAACCATAGCTTTGACTAGATGGACCTTTGTTGGCAAAGTAATGTCTCTGCTTTTTAATATGCTGTCTAGGTTGGTCATAACTTTCCTACCATGGAGCAAGCGTCTTTTAATTTCATGGCTGCATTCACCATCTGCAGTGATTTTGGAGCCCAGAAAAATAAAGTCAGCCACTGTTTCCTCATCTATTTGCCATGAAGTGATGGGACCAGATGCCATGATCTTAGTTTTCTGAATGTTGAGCTTTAAGCCAACTTTTTCACTCTCCTCTTTCACTTTCATCAAGAGGCTCGTTAGTTCTTTTTCACTTTCTGCCATAAGGGTGGTGTCATCTGCATATCTGAGGTTCTTGATATTTCTCCCAGCAATCTTGATTCCAGCTTGTGCTTCTTCCAGCCCAGCGTTTCTCATGATGTACTCTGCATAGAAGTTAAATAAGCAGGGTGACAATATCCAGCCTTGACGTACTCCTTTTCCTATTTGGAACCAGTCTGTTGTAGATAGTTTTAAAAAATAACAGAGCTTGGTTCTGGTAATTTTGTGAGACCACATCTTAGCTGCGCATGACCATTATCATTAGCCAAAAAGGCATCAGCGTCCATGTGAGGCCAAGGGCAGAGTGGCAGAGAGTGTTCAAAGTTTTCAGGTTGACAAACAGCCTTGGATGTACTCTGGGAGGTTAGGTCATAACATCATAACGCAAGCATAGGCTAACCATCTTGACAGATTAATTATTCACAATTTTCTCAAAATAAGTCCCCATAAAAAGGGTAGAGGGGCTTCCCTGGTGGGCTCAGCAGTAAAAAAAAAAAATACACCAGGCCATGTAGGACATGCGGGTTCGATCCCTGGATCGTGAAGATTCCCTGGGTCAGGAGGATGCCCTAGAGAAGGAAATGGCAACCCACTCCAATATTCTTGCCTGGGAAATCCCATAAACAGAGAAGCCTGGCAGGCTACTGTCCATGCAGTTGCAAAAGAGTTGGGCATGACTTAGTGAGTAAACAACAACATAAAGGGCAGAAGCACTGTGTGTGTGTGCTTGTGTGTGTGTGTGTATGGGCGAGTTTGTGAGTATATGTATGCCTGCTATGAACATACATGTCTGAGTGTACAGTAAGGGAAGGGGCTCACTCATAGCAATGCATTTTTATTTTCTTCTTTCTTGTTTCATGTATCAGTGAAGGCCTTGAGTCTTCAAAGGCCTTGCCAAATTCATTGTAATGGCTTTAAATAGTAAGGGGAAAGTAGTAGATGGAAGCATTTGAATGCGGCGACCCTTCAGATCTAGTGATTGTTGATATGGAGTGCAGGAAGGAAATTAGGAAGACTGGGAGGTGAAGGAGGTCTGACAGACACCTTTGAGGGTTTTTCCATAGTGACAGCTTCATCTGTTGGTAAAGTTGGCTGATTGGTGGTAAACATCATGGAGCATGAAAATTACACCACATGGCTAAGTTTTGCTTTTTCAACAACTGTGCAGTTGGGCTGACCTAACTCTCATTTCCTGTTTCCATTATGGTTGTTAGCCTCAATTCTTTTCACATCTGCACCCAGACATATCTTATTCTGTAGCCCGCCTGCCCATCTGGGCTCTGGGTGACCTCATTCTTGAGAAGAGGTCTGCAAGCTGTGCGCAAGATGGATGGCCCCTGATGCTGGGTGCAGGGGTGCTCAGCCTTGCCTTGCTCGTCGTGCTGCAGTGGGCTTTGCCAAAGGCTCTCAGCATATGTTTGTCTGGATCTTTTCAAGGCTCAGGCAGCTCTGTTTTAAATATTTAACCTTACATGAGGATGTCTTAGGCTTCCTGAAGTTATTCCTGTGATTTATGAAAGAGAAGAAATCTGATTGTACAAATCTGAAAAGAATGATGAAAAGACCAAATGGCAATCCACTCACTTACTATCTTCGTTTTGCAACTTTCTGGTCATAGAACTGAGCTCTCAGTTTTCCCCTTCCTGGCCAGTCTATCTGCCTATGTGTATTTACTGAACATCATAAGTGTTAGTCACAAAGGTAGATACAGAAAAGCAAGTCTTTGAAACCCACCCATGAGGTACATAGTCCTGCTGAGATGGGACCTGCTGAAATGGGGTAGCATTAAATAATACTAATAGCAAATAGTTCGGAGTGTTTATTATGTGCCAAGGTTTAGTGTCATCTTTATTTTGGGGAAGGGAGAGTCATATAGTATAAACTATTTCTTAAAAATTTTTATTTTCTACTAGAGTATAGGTGGTTTACGGGCCTCCCTGGGTTGTGTTAGTCGTAAAGAACCCACCTGCAAATGCAGGAGACATAAGAGACACTGGTTTGATTCTGGGTTGGGAAGATCCCCTGAAGGAGGGCATGAGGGAGTGAGAATACTCACTCCAGTATTCTTGTCTGGAGAATCCTGTGGACAGGCAGGCTATAGTCCATACGGTCACAAATAGTCAGACACGACTGGAGCAACTTGGCATGCACACACTCTCACACCCTCACGTAGGTAGTTTACAGTGTTGTGTTGGCTTCAGGTGTGCGACAAAGTGATTCAGTTATACATGTATCTTTTCTTTTGCAAGTTCTATTCCCATTTAGCTTATTACAGAATAGGGTTACCTATACGTGAATCATCTCATTTAACTCTCATAACAATCCTATTAGGTAGGTGCTATATTTCTCCCATTATTCAGGTAGAGAACCTGAAGCTGGCGTGCCTGAGGACTTGGCAGGACTGCTTTTCCAGGAAAGCCTGGATTCCCCCTCAGTTCTCTCTGAGACCTTAGCCAGTGGGGGCTCCCGCGCTCCATCTTCACTCTGTCCTGTGGCCTCGCTCCAGTGTCACCTCTAGAGGGCAGAGTCCGCTCCGTTGGAGTCGGGAGGAAAAGACCTGCGAGGGTTGGAGTCATCAGTGGACTTTTCCCACTTACACACAGAAGTGGGACTTGGGCCTTCATCCAGGTTATTTAGAGTGAGCTCGTTCCCTGGTGGCTCAGAGGATAAAGCGTCTGCCTGCAATGCAGGAGACCCGGGTTCGATCCCTGGGTTGGGAAGATCCCCTGGAGAAGGAAATGGCAACCCACTCCAGTATTCTTGCCTGGAGAATCCCATGGACAGAGGAGCCTGGTGGGCTACAGTCCATGGGGTCACAAAGAGTTGGACACGACTGAGCGACTTCACTTTCGACACTGGAAATGCCTCACATTGGCCCAAAGTTAAATTTCTCAGTTTGTTCCCAGTGTGTTCCTTCTAAACTAACATAATAATATGAGCACGTATGACTATATTCATAGTCCTGAATATTCAATGGAAGGACTGATGCTGAAGCTGAAACTCCAATACTTGGGCCACCTGATGGGAAGAACTGACTCATTGGAAAAGACCCTGATGCTGGGAAAGATCGAGGGCAGGAGGAGAAGGGGACGACAGAGGATGAGATGGTTGGATGACATCACTGACTCGATGGACAAGAGTTTGAGCAAGATTTGGGAGTTGGTGATGGACAGAGAAGCCTCAAGTGCTGCAGTCCATGGGGTCTCAAAGAGTCGGACATGACTGAACAGTTGAACTGAACTTATGACTATATTAAGACATGGGGACTTTGGTTTTTGTCATTGTTGTTTCTCATCCTGATTCCTCCCACTGAATCTACATTAGATGATGTGGATACTTTTCTTTCAGTTTACAAGTTAAATCCAGGTAGGAAATGCAGGCTCTATAAGTAACTTTTCACATTCTTTGTTTTCTTTTGTAATTTCTTTGTAATTTTTTTACGATAGTGTAGTGATTAAGAGCAAATGCTTTGGAGTCACACTGCCCCTATTTGAGTCCTAGCTCTTTCACTTACTGGTGATGGATGTACCCTGTCTGTGCCTTAGTTTCCTTATTTATACCTACATTATAGGATTGTTAGGGCTACCATGGTGGCTCAGATGGTAAAGAACCTGCCTGCAATGCAGGAGACACGGATTCAATCCCTGGGTTAGGTAGATCCCCTGGAGAAGGGATCAGCTACCCACTCCAGTATTCTGGCCTGGAGAATTCCATGGACTGTATAGTCCATGGGGTCACAAAGAGATGGACATACTGAACGACTTTCACTAGTACTTGTACTTATAGGATTGTTAAGAGGATTAATAGAATATATAAATCTTAGAAGAGGGGCTGGTGCATAGTTAGCATTTAGTGCATGCTGACATTTGTTGTCAGCTATTACTGCTGGAGGTGATTGGGCATATCTAGTCCTTTCTTAGTGACTAACAACATCATAGGTGTTCCCTAAATATTTGCTGAATAAAAAACACAAAGATTTTAGTTGCAATATGATTTGCGCCTTGAAAGTCAAAGGCAATAATCATAGAATGGGCCTGAATTCTAAGGATTCTGATTTTAAACTTATAGAATGTCAGAACTACAAGAATCCATACAGGTCCAGTTCTACCTCTGCTGATTTTACAGATGAGCGCACAGAAGTAAAAAATTCACACTACCTCAATGAGGCAGCCAGGGCAGAATTTTTATCCCCATTTAGGAGAAACTAATAGCAAGAGTTCTCAGACTTGTAATACTCCAAGATACTTTCAATTAGTTAATTAAATAACATGTAAAAATCTTGAGACACATGGAAAGTACCATTCGTTCATCTTGCTTCTTGGTTAGAAGTAAACATTGACCATACAGCATTTCCCAGGGGATGTAGATGATAATCAAAAAATCAACTAGGGCTGTCACATTAACTCCAGAGACCACAATTCCCATCATTGTCATGTATAAAAATGGTGCCCTTTAGAGTATACCAAACATAACTCTGCCCTGACTGAGAATTGTTGGCAAGGGTTGATTCCCAGATCTGCTGTATTGGTTATAATATGGTGGCAGGTATAGCTACCTTGTGAACCAGATATAGTTCTTATTCATTTAAAACAAACAAACAAATGGACATTCATTCAGCAAATATTTATTGAAGACCATGGTCCAGGAACTCAACCAGGGAACTACGGATGCCTTCGTGGAGCTTACATTATCATGGAGATGTTATGAAAGCTCAGAAACAATGGGTTGGTTTAATTTTTAAAAAATTAATTTGAATTATGTGATGCAAACAACTAGCTAGGCAGCCAGCTAAATTTCTTAAAGGGATCCTATGTGTGTCATTAAGAGGGCACAAAGTAAGTAAACCTTATACTGAGATGTACCATGCCAGGAATCTATTTTTTATAGTTACTTTGCTTCATTTTTCTTCTGAAAATAAAAGTCAATATTGTTTTCTCTTAAAGTAATGGTATTAGTCAACAGAATAATTTAAAGTCTTGAGTGAAGTAAGTTACTAACTAGGTAAAATTTGGAATTGCCAAAAAATGCCATAGTTTCAGAGGTATTTAAACATATGTTCAAAATTCTTAGTTCTGTGCACTATTTAACATTGAGTGATTAAGCCAGATTAAATCATACTGAAGACTAATATTTTTGTAACTCATTGGCTTTCTTCATTCAAGGTCACTCCCACCCAATTTGCCTAACACATCCACCAAATTTGTAGCCTTTGATCCACAAATATATCTTTAAAAAATATAGTATTTTCTTTTTCCTGAAGTGAGCCACTAATCCCTTTATTTTTCAAAAAGATATTTCAAAAGAGAAGTTGGCAATTTGGTAACCAAGATATGCTTCAGTAGGTGGACAGATAAACTGTGATACATTCAAACAATGGAATATTATTCAGAGCTAAAAAGAAAGAAGCTAGGAAGCTATGAAAAGATTTGCAGTAAACTTAAATGCATATTACTAAGTGAAGGAAGCCAATCTGAAAAGGCTACATACTGCATGCTTCCAACTATATGTTATGGAAAAAATCAAAACCATGGACACAGTTAGAAGATGAGTGATTGCCAAGGGTTAGCAGGGAAGGAGGGATGAACAGGAAGAACACAGAGGGCTTTTAGGATAGTGAAACTACTCTGAATGATACTATAATGGTGGGTACATGTCGTCATACTGTCAACTAAAAAAAAAAAAACACAACTTAAAAGCTTAGAGTTAGATTTTATTTGTTGGGAATGTTAGGACTTGAGCCTGGGAGACAGTATCGTAGGTGAAACAAGAGAGCTGACTCTGAAGAGGTAGGGGAGGAGATAGGCTATATACAAGTTTGCAGCAAGGGGCAGGTAATCTGAATATTAAAAAATTACTGTTAATTAAAAGAAAACTAAATCTCTCACATGAAGAGACTTAGTGTTCTTCTATGTAAGGGAAGATGCAAGCATCTGGGCTTGCTGACATCATTTCTTTCATATGCATCTAGCCATCTGGGGCCAACCGTGCTTTGTTTATTGTTCACATATGAAGTCCTTGCTTTCCATAAGGAGATGGTGAATGTGGCAAATGGCCACCTCTCATATCCCCTCAGCTCCTCAGTGCTTGCTTGCTGATGGCAACCAAATAGCTGGCTGTGCTTCACCTGGGCTCATGAATTTGCAGTTGGAAAAGTCTTGTTTACTGGTAAAGCTTAGAATAGAAAATATTTCTTTTCACAATACATTGTCCATACAGCATCCAACACCAAGAGTGAACTGTAATGCAAAGTATTGGCTTTGAGTGATAATGATGTGCCAGTATAGGCTCACCAGTTGTAACAAAGGTACCTTTCTGGTGGATGACATTGATAATGGGGATAGCATGTGTAGGGGCAGGAAGTATAAAAGAAATCTCTGTCCCTTCTGCAATTTTGCTGTGAATTTAAAACTGCTCTAAAAAAGAGAAGGTCAGTTTAAAAAAAAGAGAGAGAGGCTTTTGGACTATATCTATGTGTCATTTTCATCATTCCATTGGCCAGAACTTAAAAAACAATTGAATTCATGTAAATGTTTTGATTCTTAAATCTCAAATATGTCTTAGTAGATTAAGATTTTAGGAAACAAAAGCATGCTTGAGGTGACAATATGCAAAAGATGCTTCAGCCTAGAGGGATCTGAGTTGTCAGGGATCGTAAAGCTCATTAGCAGGATTCCCCTACAGAAACAGTCACATTCCTGGTCCTGCATTTCACAGTTCTTAGAAAAACCTTCTCATTGATGTTAGAGTGTTGCACTCCAGCTGAGAACCTGAGGTTTTTCATTGAAAGGCAAACATATTGGTTTTATATCTTGTGCTTTCTGGAGGGTGTAGCTTTTTTATCTTTAAAGTGACAAGAGCAAGAAAATAAAAAGCGTGGGGAGGGAGAAGGGTGGAGATCCACTCACCTGCAACTATATTAAACCGCCCACCAGCTGTTTATAACTTCCATCCTATAAGAAATCTTTAACTTATGAAAAGGACGTCCTTGCTGGGGGATTAACAAGTGGAACTGGGTGAAATGCTACACTTGGTTTTGATGGTTTGAGAGTTATCTTTTACAAGTTATTGACTTTCTTTTTCCACTGTTTTCTTAAAAGATTAGCCTTAGGTAACATAAATAATTAGTTATAAAATCTCTGGCAGGATATTTAATCAATCACATATTGGTTTCAGCTGCTATGAGGGCTGTGGTCATCTGTGGCAAAGACAGATGCAGTAAGGGCATGGGACTAGACTGCCCTCCTCATCAGCTGTGTGAGCTTGTTCAAAGGATGACCCAGAAAGTCCCAGAAGAAGCCAAAACTTGGGGCAATCTGGCCACACTGCTGACATTTGTGTTTACCCTGCAGCCTGAGGTTCTTTGTAGGCAAACTGACAAGGAATAAGAGCAAACAAATGCTACTTCAAAAGTCCACTCCCCAAGGAGAAATTTGGGGATCTTCTAAGTCTCAAGGTGCCAGGATGGATGGGGAGAAGTGAAGTAATTTGTGTAGGCTGGTAAAAATACCCAGGCTTGTTTCTGACATTTCAGTTCATGCATGTATTAGTCAGGGTTCTCCAGAGAAAAGAAGCAATAGGATGTGCATGTTTGTATACTAAAAAAATTGTGCACACACACACACGCGCGCGCACACACACACACACACACACTCACACACACACATATATAGTAAAGTTTTAGAGGCAAATCCATAACCTTCAGATGGGCCATCAGGCTGGGGACCCATGAAGAAACTGATGTTGCAGTTCAGCTTGAAGACTACCTGTAGGTAGAATTCTTTCTTTCTTGGGGAGATCAATCTTTGTCCTATGAAGGCCTTCAACTGACTGAATGAGGTCCACTCACATTGTGGAGGGCAACCTGCTTTCCTCAAAGTTCACCAAAATGTTATTTTCATTCAGAAAACATACTCACAGAAACATCCAGAATAACATTTGACCAAATGTCTGGGCACTATGGCCCGGGCAAGTGGACACATAAAATTAACCATCACAACAGGTTCCTATCAGCTAGTAGGTTAAATATTATACATTTGCATCAGGTCAAGTCACACTATTCGGGGAGGATAAGCCAAGGAAAGGGTATAATGAACATATAAGTCAGAATTTTTAAAATAGTATATAAAAAACTAGTTAGTAAAAATAGGACAACAGCAATAAGATGAATCTAAATAACAAAAAATAGTAGCTAACATTTCTTTGGTACTGTGTATCAGGGATGTTTGAATCCTCACAAAACTCTATGAGGCAACAAATATCCCTGGAATCTATAAGCTGGGTTCAAATTCCAACTCTCTCACTTACTAACTGTGCATCTTTGGCAAATCTTTTAGCCTCTCTGAACTTCAGTTTCCTTAATAGGAAAAAATAAGAATAATCACAGCAGCAGATGCTGAAGATTATTGGGAAGATTAAATGAGTTATCCTACAGCGAGTATGTAGAACAGTGCCTGGCTATTAGAAGCGGTAGGGATAGGGTTAGGGTTAGGGTTAGGGTTAGGGCAGGCTTCCTAGATGACAGGCTTCCTAGATGGCTCAGCAGGGAAGAATCCGCCTGCAACACAGGAGATGTGGGTTTGATCCCTGGGTCAGGAAGATCCTCTGCAGAGGGAAATGGCAACCCACTCCACTATTCTTGCCTGGAGAATCTCATGGACGGAGGAGCCTGGCGGGCTACAGTCCATGGGGTCATCAAGAGTTGGATACAGCTGAAGCAGCTGAGCATGCAAACAGGCATGACAGCCATCTGAAACCTAGAAACGGTGAATTTGCTGGGTATCCCTGCATGACAATATCCAGCATGCTTATAAGGAGACAAATGAACACATCCTTCCACTGAAGTCTTATGAGCCTCAAGTTCCACTGAAAACACCCTATTCCAGTCAAACCCACAACCAATTTTGCCAAAGGACAAAATGTGGCAGAGGCCTGACATGTGTCATGTGGACTCTTCAGTACAGTGTCTTTTCATGATCTTTACTGAGTGTGGATTAAATACAGCCATCTTAGGAATGATATTTCCCCAGACATGGGTGGCAGATAAAAGGGTGGGGTAGCCTGAAATAAAAATGAGCAGCCCAAGATAATTCAGGATGGGCTAGGGTGAACGACTCCCAGACCTGAACTTCCCTGGGTTTACTTTATTGTGTCCCAGGCTACAGGAATTATCTTGCAGAAATATTTTTTGACTTACAGTAATACAGATATCTCCATACTGAAAATCAATGTGTATTTTGTTTCCTTCTACAGCGTTTCAACAACAGTAGCCTAAAATGCTTTAGGATACTCATTGTGCCATTAGAAGTCAGCCACTAACAACAGATCTTAGATTTCCTGTAACTCAGTCAAGGGTATTTTGTAGCCGTGATAGCCCAAGTCACAGGGGAACCATTGGGAAGATCTTTAGGTTTAAGTGACTTCTTGATTTAATGTCTTATGGCTGAGTTTCTCAGCTTTTCCTACCCTTATTTGTGAAATGGAACTAATTTTTGAGTGTAGCTTGCTCGCTGTCTTTAACCATTTGGTTTCCTTTCCTTCCCTGACTTTGCTCATTGCCACTTCAGAGAGCGATGCCCTCCTTGATTTCCTTTGCTTGGGGCTTTGGTTAAATGAGAACTTTCAAAACCCTCACACAGTTGTTCTCTGATCATGATATAAGCTGGACTAAGAGCCTCCCCCTAGCCTGG
The DNA here is from genome assembly GCF_033118175.1 of Dama dama. NCBI lineage: Eukaryota > Metazoa > Chordata > Mammalia > Artiodactyla > Cervidae > Dama > Dama dama. Next base: position 39,416,151 of record NC_083691.1, read on the forward strand.
AAACCCATGGCATAGGCCCCCTATAGCTGCTTTCTGCTGGTGGCCTCAATCTTTCAACTCTAAGTATGGAAAACCGATAAATGGCAACAAATGATTTTATGCTAACTAGGTTGAAAGAGATTCTCCAGTCTGCTATTAAAAATCAGTCTGACCATTGCAATAGAGGCCAGCACATTGTTAGATAATCAGGGTTATTTACTAATGTTTTGACAGCTCCACTTAGCATAAAGGGCAACAGGAGACACTTTTGACCACAGAAGCCCCCACACAATGTTTTATTGACTTGGCTGATTTATAAATCCTACACCATGAGATAATTGGCAACTTACTCCTTCACAGATGTGAGTTATGCAATCAGCGTGGGAAAAAGATCCACTGAAGCTGACTTGCTGGAAATCTTTACTTTCAATCTATAATATATAATAAGGTTAAGAATAAAAAAGAGTGCCAAACTCCAGTGTTTTGTAAAGCAGTACACAAATGTAATTTGTTTCATTACTGTCTGCAATATCAGGATCAATTGATCAGTCATCTATCTATCTATGTATTCTATGACATCTAAACTGAGCACTCTATTAAATGTTAAGATAATCAATATTACCTATTTTTATTTTTTGCAAATAGTCCTCCAGACCTGCATAATGAAGTCCAACTTTGGTTTCAAAGACTGTTTTAGGGTTTTTTTTTTAATGAATAATTTCTTCTGCTTACCCATCCTTTATTTTGATACTGAGTCTCATAGATCAATTACTATTAGTAATCAACTGTAAGAGTAAATTAATACCGTAGACACGTGAAGGGTCACTCTTGCCAGCTGGCGGGAACTGGAAAAGGTGGCGTGTGTGTTTGTGTCATAAATTTTTCTGCATGATGATATGGCTATTGTTATTTGCAGAAAACTTTGTATTTTTGTTAGGTCAGAAAGCCTGTAATTCTCAAAGTGATCTCTGAACCTTATTTAATGCAGCAAACAGAAGGAGCTGAGTTGAACTTTGGTGTCTGCCAGTTGGAAAGTAATAACTTTCCCAACTCTCTATAAGTGACTTGTGCCTTGTGATGAATTCAGACCCTTCCTTCATGAGGGTTTCCCAATATTATACACTTGTAGCAAATAAGGTTAGAACCTTTAAAATATAGCATTTAGTAATGTGCTGGAAATAGCTTCCTCGATTCCTTTAAAGGTCACTGCATTTGCTTTCCAGGCGTCATTTTAGCTCAAGCCTCTACAGAGTGGAACTGAGAACATGCTTGCCTTCACACCTTCAATTTTCCCAAGCTTAAGAGTAAAATGGCAGGATAAAGTGCAGTGTGTGTGTGTGTGTGTGTGTGTGTGTGTGTGTGTGTGTGCGCGCGCGCATGCGCTCTTGTGAGTTTAGATGTAGAAATGCATTGTCAAGATAATCTCAATTATCTTGGTCATACACATGCACATATATATATTGGTTATATACACGCACATTGCTTCTTCAATTGGAGGTAAGGTTAGACTTGTATTTTCCTCCGTCCAGAAGCCAAGCTTCTAGGAGTGAAATTGTGGTAATAGCTACTAAAGGAAAAAAACTGTGCAGAAAGCATTCAGTTCTTTGTGCTTTGCCTGAGCACTCCATGTGTCCCCAACCAAAGTATATTAGTAAAACTCTGTATGTGTGTGTTCTGTTGCTCCTGACTCTTTGCGATTCTATGAATTATAGCCTGCCAGTTTCCTCTGTCCCTTGGATTTTTTAGGCAAGAATACAGGGGTGGGTTGCCGTTTCCTCCTCCAGGGGATCTTCCTGACCCAGGGATAGAGCCTGCATCTCCTGTGTCTCCTGCACTGCAGGCAGATTCCTTACTGCTGAGCCACCAGGGAAGCCCATGTAAATTAGCATCAAACCACAAGCTTTGCTGCTGTTCCACTGGAACAAATAAGTTCATTAAGCCATTGACATGAAGCACGAAATAGTCAAATGTAGCCTTGCTATCAAAATTAGAATTGGAATGGTAGATTGCAACAAAAGATGATTTCACACTAACTGACACAACTCAAGACTAAGCTGGCCAAAAGAGAAGGATTTCTGTAAAGCATGTCGCACTGTTTCTAGAATCATCAGTGTTATTCATCAGTACTGCCAACATTCTCATCTTCCTCACATTGTCAGCCTTCTCATTAACAGCATCTTCATCACGTTTATAGCTGGCAGTCATGTTTCCTTTTACAAGTACACTCAGGATGAAAAGTGGGTCATATCTGTTCTATACTGGGTTTCGGCACACCATGGCTTCAGTAGATTGATCAATGGGATATCCAGCAATGTCTTTGCATCTTTACAAAACAGAGTGCAGTAGGGTCTTTCAAAACCACTCTTGTGTAGTTTACTTTCCTTCAACTTGGAAATGTTAGCTGTGTAAATTTCAGAATAGCAATCTGCCATGTGAACTCTCTCCATTTGGGTTATGTATTTGTTGTTAATGAGATAGCAGCTTGGACTCGTTCAGGCACTTTTGAATATATTTATCTATGAGAAGATACATGAATATGTTTTCTTGACTGATGGTTCAAATGCCGTCCACACCTGCATCTTAAGATTCTGTATCTCCAGCTATCAATTTGCAGGAAAGAAGAAAGGAAAGTATTAGACTATTCTGTAACAGTGTGCTCAGCAGCATCCAGACTATAGAAAAATCTTCAGGGCGTATTAGTTGATTTCCTAACACATAATAAGAAAGACAAAAGAGAAGTGAGAAGGAACCCTTAGATGCTTTAAATGCTGATAAATGAGCTATAATATGTGGACTTCTTAATTTGCCTCTTAATTCAAACATACACATTTAAAAATTACAACATTGAGATGAGAACTGAATTACAACATGAGAACTGTAATTGTGAACACTGACTAGATATTTGATAATTATTTACAAAATATTGCTAATTTTAAAGGCTGTGATAATAGTATAGTGGTGCCTTAAAGATTCACTATCTTTTAAAGAGACATGAGTTAACATACTGAATTATTTACAGATGAAATGATACGACATATAGTTAACTCCAAAATAATGTGGGAGGAGGAGTTGCTGGAATCAGGACTAGCCAAGAGCAGATCATTGTTGAAGCTGGATTATGGCTACATAGTAGTTCATTGTATGATTCTGTGCTTGAAATTCTCCACAATAAGAAAAAAATAATGCCATCAATTTACATTGAACATTTTCTTTGGTTCTTGGAACTTTCTTAGCACTTCCTTGGTGACAAGCTGGAATATCCCTGCAAGAGTGGGATTATAGACACTGTTGCTTTTAGGTTAGAAGATTATTAATGCTTAAATGGGGGAAGAATTGCTAACATATACAAAATTTAACTTTTATTGTTCTAATGAAATCTCCCTTTCCTTCCCATGTCTAGTTTCTAAACTGGGATTAGGAGGAAAAAAACTTAATTTTTTCTAACATTGCTGCTTCTATCAGGCAATTCTTTGGCCGTTTTGTAGAGGCAAATTCCTAACTGAGAACCACCCCTATGCACTGACCACATCCATCAACTAGATTCAGACTTAGTTCTCTTAGATTCCATGTGATTTCCAGAAAAATAAATGTGCTTTAGAGAGACTTAGAACATTGAGAATCCAAATCAAATAGCTGTGGTTGTGAACTTTTTGGAGGCTATAAAGAGTTGAGATGACCCCTTGTCCTTTGCCCTCGCATCCCTCCCTGTATTGATATTTGTGGTGAACATTTGTTCTAAGAGCTTCCTAACTTCCATAGGTCAATTCTCTTCTTCTCTCCTCCCATAGACTTTAGAGTAAGCTGACCTCACTCCCTGCTCTGAGTGGTTTTGGATTGGCTTAATCCAATCAGTACAGTCCATTCCCTTGGTTATGGTTATAAATTCTGGGAAAGACATATGCCCCACATTGGCCCTATAAGTCTATATCTTAGCACTGTTGCAATACCGGGGCAGAAGGAATCTCTTTTACTGGACATGAGCAAGGATGATTGTATCTCTGACTTTGTCAAGCACTGATCCTGCTACAACTAGGAGAGTAGGTATTAGGGTAGAACTCAGATTCAGGATTACTGAGCAGAAAAATGAAAAGAAATTGGGTCTTTGGGGCCATGACTGAGAAGGTGGATCCATCAACCATGAAACTGCTGTTCCTTGAGACTGAATTGGTTTTGAGGACCAATATGTCTTGACTGGTTATCCAAATATAGTGTGTTTTATTTCATTTGTACCTAAGAACATCTTAGCATAAATAGAACATGCTTACCTACGGACATAAAAGTTATGGAGATAGAATATTTCAGTGAAGAAGGCAGGGGTGAGAATATACTGCTCACTTTGCCTCTTGAATGAGTCTAAGCTCCTTTCTGGATATATTAAAACAAGGTTGAGAAAATACAGTTGGAGACATAAAATAAATACATAGTAGGTTGTTAAAAAGCCAAATGACATGGTTTTTCTCAGTCTGATCCTGTTTAATAAACCTGAAAAATTCAAGTAAAAAGTAGAGGTAATAAATCTTTCAAGATTAACAGAGAACCTGAGTGACGTCACTAGATATCAGGGGCTAGGAGCAGAAGGAAATCTGAGTTTAAGCTTTTACTGTTTCTGTTGCCTCTTCGGAAAAAAAAAAAAAAATATGTATAGGCCAGAATGAATGTCCCAGATGACACCAGATTGCTCCATGAGAATGGACTACTGTTGACTTATTCACCTTTGTATCTATTAATTGTGGGTATCAACCAAGTGTCACATGTATGTTTTGCACTGTTTTAGGTACTAGGAAACATACTAGTGTGAGGAGATCAGATCAGTAAGCTACTGGACAAGTAAATATATAACCTCTCACATAGCAATATATTTTATGGAGAAAAAGAAAGTACAATAAAGCAGGTGAAAGAGTGCTGGGGAAGAGGGCTATAATATATAGTGGCCCAAAGGATGATATTTTAGCAGAAACCTGAACAACATGAAGGAGAGAGCCATGTGGACATGGGAGGAAGAGTTTCCAGGAAGAGGTGGCAGTCAGTGCAAAGGCCCTGTGGTAGGACAAAATTTAGCATGCTTGAAGACTGTTAAGAAGGATGAGAGTAACTGGGAATAAATAAGGGGAAGACTCACAGGAGATGAGGACTCAGAGGTAGTGAGAGGCCAGAACATAAAGGTCTTGGAGGCCAATCTAGGCACTTAGTTTGAATTATGGATTATTTTGAATACTATCACAATTAATTTTGGGAACAAACTCTGTATTACTCCTCAGTTTGAAGAAGGAAGTCAGTGCAAATTATAATTGCTTATAAAACAAGCCAAACAAAATTGAAGTAGGCAAAGAAAAAGGCAAAACCATCTTCCTCCCATGCCTCCCTCCCAGTTTCCTACATCTAAACATTAACCCACATGCCTCACTCCTAGAAACAGAAGTCAACAATTTGTTGGATAGTCAGCTATACATTTTTCCTAAGCTCATACAAATATATATCTTCCACCAACACACAGAGAATATATAAGAATGTTTATAATTATTTTCTATTCTTATTAAAATAAGACTATATTATGGACTATTCTTTGTATCTTGCTTTATTTCTGTGGTAATATTTCGTGTACCAGGTCAGTAGACATTTAACATAGTCTTCTCCATCTTGCAAGTTTTTTGTTCCTTGTTCTCTTACACGTCTCATGAGGCTGGCAAAGAATAAGACCTGTGATATCAATTGGCCCTCTTAAAATTTTGTCATATTATATTCCAGATCCTAGATGTCAGTAGAAATAATTAAGACATGCTTTTTTATAAGTGCAACTCCCTTTTGGTGCTGAATCAGAATTTTCTATCCATCCATCTGTCATTTGTTTGCACAAGCCTCAAAAGTCATTTTGCCTAGAAATTTGGGACAAAACTCATGAAAAGGTAAACATCAGAGAGAATCATGGAACTTTGGAACTGAAAAATACTTAAGATATCACCAGTTCTAATCTTCTTGTTTTATTGATTTGATAAATATTTACTGAGTGACTAGTGCTTTATAGGTACCAAGAAAAATATCAGAGACAAAAAGTTGTCTAAGACACAATTTTGGTCTTCATCTGAACATCAAGGTGACTGAAGGCTCAAAGAGATTGGCAGGCTTTTTCCAGACACATTAGGGAATGACAGAAATGATTGGAACACAGACCAATCTGTGTGCAGGGCTGAATTTTGACTCTGAGTGCAGGGCTCTTTCCATTATATCTCACAGCTTATGGAAGTTTCTAACAGTAAATAACTAAAGGCTAGCCTTGTATGCTGTCATTTGCAAAAAGTTTAGCTATTAGAGGTCCATGAAGTGAATGACATACTAGTTAGACAGCTCTCATCTATTGGGAGCTGGTAATTTACTCTGAAAAATTTTAGTGTAAAAATCTAATTTCAACCCACTTTCTCAGAGGGTAAATTTTATTCCATTTCCTTTTCTCAAGGCTCTGTCATTAGCATATTAAACTAATGAGTGAATCAATTATTTAAAACTGGCAATATTTTTTATTATGTCTAATTAAGTGTTTAATCAGGACATTCTGGTCTTTAATCCTCTGAAAGCAGCATTCTCTACAGGATGAATGAAATGGCTGGGTGGAACTTTACTAACAACCTCTTGTACTCAGAGGACTAGAGAGGAAGTTGAAGCCTTAAAGGTGAAGGTGAGCAAGAATAAGTCACAAAAGAGACAGGAAATGGTAACAAGCCTGAACAGCAACAGCTTAGGATGATAACCACATGTTTCTGAACAGACTTTTAATGGGGAAGGGGGTGCGGCAGGGAGGTAACTACCACCTCAACTGGAGGATATGGTTCCAGAAATCTCCATTCCACAATAAAAGTGAGAGGGCAAGAAGACCATACTTTGCTCTGCTCTGAATCCCTTTAACTCTCTGACCATAAAATTTAAGTATTGGTTAACCAAGTGCCTAATTAACCAAGTGCCTCAGTAGTTATACAATATTTCAAGGACCATCTGAAAATTATTTAGCCAATAATATAATATATTTCAGAGGATGTTATTGATTTGAAAAGTGCATATTTAATTTTTACCAAGTTCATTGTATCTCCCCACATTCCAACACATTACCTAAAGACCAAACCATCCTAAAACTAATAGTGAACTTTAGCAAAAAGATCCCAGAAAATGTCCAGGAGCTACTCAAAGCAGATAGTGTAAGTGGAAGAAAGAGGTTAATTTACATATGCATTCATTTATTCAGTGAATATTTATTCAGCACTTTCTCTAAACCTGAAACCACTGTGATCTTCACTAGAGAAATAATGAATAACAAGACAACTAAGATTCCCATTCTCTCAAAACTTGCAGTTTATCAAGAATGTGGACAAAATGCCATGTAGTAAATAGTAAGCTAATGTTACCATATCCAGATTTGTTCTGCTTGCCACATGTCTGGCCATGAAGTTGGGAGACACAGTGTTGGGACAAGGAATAAGTACTTTATCCCAAAAGCCAGGATTCTGAGAAGATGGTAGACTAATATTCTGGAGAACCATCTTACCTATGTCAAGGGATGGGTGTGGTTGGTACTGCACAATTGCACTCATCTCACACTTTAGTAAAGTAATTCTCAAAATTCTCCAAGCCAGGCTTCAGCAATACGTGAACCGTGAACTTTCAAATGTTCAAGCTGGTTTTAGAAAAGGCAGAGGAACCAGAGATCAAATTGCCAACATCTGCTGGGTCATCAAAAAAGCAAGAGAGTTCCAGAAAAACATCTATTTCTGTTTTATTGACTATGCCAAAGCCTTTGACTGTGTGGATCACAATAAACTGTGGAAAATTCTTCAAGAGATGGGATTACCAGACCACCTGACCTGCCTCTTGAGAAACCTGTATGCAGGTCAGGAAGCAACAGTTAGAACTGGACATGAAACAACAGACTGGTTCCAAATAGGTAAAGGAGTAGGTCAAGGCTGTATATTGTCACTCTGCTTATTTAACTTCTATGCAGAGTACATCATGAGAAACGCTGGGCTGGATGAACGACAAGCTGGAATCTAGATTGCTGGGAGAAATATCGATAACCTCAGATATGCAGGTGACACCACCCTTATGGCAGAAAGTGAAGAAGTACTTAAAGAGCCTCTTGATGAAAGTGAAAGAGGAGAGTGAAAACGTTGGCTTAAAGCTCAACATTCAGAAAACTAAGATCATGGCATCTGGTCCCATCACTTCATGGGAAATAGATGGGGAAACAGTGGCTGCCTTTATTTTTCTGGGTTCCAAAATCACTGCAGATGGTGATTGCAGCCATGAAATTAAAAGACGCTTACTCCTTGGAAGGAAAGTTATGACCAACCTAGACAGCATATTAAAAAGCAGAGACATTACTTTGCCAACATAGGTCCGTCTAGTCAAGGCTATGGTTTTTTCAGTGGTCATGGATGTGAGAGTTGGACTATAAAGAAAGCTGAGAGCCAAAGAATTGATGCTTTTGAAGTGTGGTGTTGGAGAAGATTCTTGAGAGTCCCTTGGACTGCAAGGAGATCCAACCAGTCCATCCTAAAGGACATCAGTCCTGAATATTCATTGGAAGGACTGATATTGAAGCTGAAACTCTAATACTTTGGCCACCTGATGCGAAGAACTGACTCATTGGAAAAGACCCTGATGTTGAGAAAGATTGAGGGCAGGAGGAGAAGGGGACGACAGAGGATGAGATGGTTGGATGACCTCACTGACTCGATGGACATGGGTTTGGGTGAACTCCTGGAGTTGGTGATGGACAGGGAAGCCTGGCGTGCTGTGGTTCATGGGGTCGCAAAGAGTCGGACACGACTGAGCGACTGAACTGAACTGTGGTTGCTTGCTGCAAACTTCTTGGTATTAGGATTCTTTGTCCTTGCAGCTGCCCGCATAGGTCATATCACAATGTTCCTGTAAACGTCCAATAAGAAAAATGTGTTATTTTTTGTTCTGCAGCTTTGTATCTCTCCTTGAAAAGAAAAGCGTTAATACCCTTACAGTCAGCATCTTAAGGATCCTGTATATTTCAGGTTATAGGCAACATTGTTAACTCAAAGCAAAACAGTAGAATACAAAGGCTGAAGTAAAAGGAACAAATGTAATATGTAATCAGATGTGTTCTTCCCTGTTATGATAAGAGTATGTTCCAAATGCTATAGGAGCGCTCAGGAAAGGCAAGTCAGGAGGCTTGTGAGAGGAAATCACATCAGGAAATGAGCTGACAGCATTCGACCAGTAGAAGTGAACTTCCTTTTCTAGCAGGAGAAATGAAATACTCTGGCTGACCCACTCACTGAAAACAACCCAAAATGGTCTATTAGCTATTTGAAAAATCTTGTGTTTTTTTACATGTGTCAGTGAACAGGAATTAAAATTAAGTCTGAAAACTAGATGAAAACAAGAACTCAGAGAGATCAGCAGAACAAAAAGCTAGTTTTTGCTCTAAGTGCATTCTCCAATCAGGGTGAACTTGAGCTTCATTTTTCACAGACTCACATGTATAGAGAATGGAAGGCTTCCCAATGTGGTCCCCACAGTGTGGAGAATCTAATAGGTCAACCATGAAGATTGTGCTTGGATACCCACCATGTAGAATAAATTAGAAATAAGCATACCTCAACTCTCTTTTTACTCCAGGAAACTGCAAATAAAGCTGTTATTTCTAGTCTTGGCTCTGGGTAGAAGAGGAAAAAGACTCCCTTGAGAAAGAGTAACTTAGGCCAGCCCCACAAAGTCTTAGAATTCTGAATGCTCAAAACTTAGGTGATTCTACCCTTCCCCCACAAAAATTGCTAAAGATGAGATGTTAGCTCAAATCAGTTTCAAGTTGGTAATGCTCTCTCTGACAGTAACAAACAAAGAAATAAAACACCATGAGTGAAAGCCAGCAGAAACAAAAGAGAGAATAATCAGACCCCTAGACACTTCCTAGATGAGAATTATTTAAGACAACTGGGTTTCCCAGGTGCCCCTAGTGGTGAAAACCCACCTGCCAATGCAGGAGACATAAGAGAAGTGGGTTTGATCCCTGGGTGGGGAAGATCCCCTGGAAGAGGGCGTGGCAACCCACTCCAGTATTCTCGCCTGGAAAATCCCACGGACAGAGGAGCCTGGTCAGCTCTAGTTCATAGGGTTTCGAGGAATTGGACATGATGGAAAGGACTTAGTACAGCACATCATTAACAAGTCAAAATAAATAGAACAGGACTAAAAATATGTTTTGAGTGCAGAAACTATAAAAAGTGACCTTGCAGATCTGAAAGTGAAAGTCACTCAGTTGTGTCTGACTCTTTGTGACCCCATGGACTATATACAGTCTGTGGAATTCTCCAGGCCAGAATACTGGAGTGGGTAGCCTTTCCCTTACTCCAGAGGAATCTTCCCAACCCAGGGATCGAACCCAGGTCTCCAGCATTGCAAGCAGATTCTTTACCAGCTGTGCCACAAGGGAAGCCCAAGAATACTGGTGTGGGTAGCCTATCCCTTCTCCAGAAGATCTTCCCAACCCAGGAATCAAACCGGGGTCTCCTGCATTGCAGGAGGATTCTTTACCATCTGAGCTATCAGGGAAGCCCATGCAGATCTGAAAAGGTACCAAACAAAGTTTCTAGAAATTAAAAATAGAACAAATGAAATTAAAATCTTAATGGTTGGGTTTTGTGGCAGAGCATATTCAGCTGAATTAACAGAATTAACAAAATAGAAGATATATTCAGTTACTATATCTCTAGTAGCTGGAACGCAGCAAAAAGAAAGATGCAAAGTCATGGAGAAAATGAAAGAGAAATTAAGAGAAGTGGAGGATAGAGCAAAGTGATCTAGCATTTTCTAGAATGAGCGGTGAAAGAGTTTGTCAGAAAGTACTACTAGCTCTTCAAAAGAATCCAAGCTCTCTATTTCCAAAACACTCACTTGCATTCCAATCAATGAACACAAAAATTATGTGTGCCTGTTCTAGACTGGTTCATAATACACCTTTCATGCATATTCTTACAGGTTCTTTTCTCCTTCTTGTTGACTTCAGTGAAGATGCTTTTGAAAGCTATGTGTTTAAGAAGCAGTAATCCTGTCAACTGGGACCCTGACTGACCATGCAAAGGAGATTAACCCTGCCTAAATTATGAATTTTCTCATGACTGTTAAGAGATAAAAAAGATCTACTGTGTTGAACCACTGCATGTTAAAATGTATAGTTCTGCTGACCACAATGAAATTCTTAGAGATCAACAACAGAAAACTGGCTGGGAAAAAAGTTATACATTTGGAAATTAAGAAGCACACTTTTCCACTAATTACAGGTAAATAGGTTAACAAATAAATTACAATGGAAAATAGATTATATTAAATTTAACAACAGAATTGCCAACATTTAACAATTTTTGACCTACAAAAATAGCAATTTTATGAAAATTAACCCAATATTTAGAAATTAACTATTACCAAAATATTCCTTTATTAAAACTCGTGGGGAGGTAAAACCGATACCATAAGAAAATATATAGCTTTTCAAACATTTTTTTAAAAGAAGGTCTGAAACTGAATATGTTAACCATTTAATTTGTGAAGATAAGACTCAAAGAAAATAAAGGGAAGAAAGTAATGACTGAAGACCAAAAAAATATAGTGCTTTGAGGGAATTTAAAACAAATGAACCAGTTTGATTGAATGCAGCACAGAATGGGTGAGAGAACAGTCTGGAGAGTTATGCCAGGATGAACTATAATGCATATGATGCATACTCAGTCGCTTCAGTTGTGTCCAACTCTTTGTGACCATAGACCATAGACTTCCAGGCTCCTCTGTCCATGGGATTTTTTAGGCAAGAATACTGGAGTGGGTTGCCATGCCCTCCAGGGGCTCTTCCCAACCTAGGGATCAAACTGTGTCTCTTATGTGTCCTGCATTGGCAGGCAGGTTCTTTACCACTGAACCATTCGGAAAGCCCCTGTTTTTTTGTATATTAAATATTAATTACATTAGCCATATTATTTACTCAATTTAACAAATTTCATGCTCCTAGTGAAGGAAGGTCAACTCTGCCTGGACCCACAGTCATGCATAGCCATCTGAAGTCTGAATTTTCAAGATGTTTTGGTGTATGTGTTGTGTTTGAATCTGGGATACATACACACATACATATAAACAGATACCACATACACACACACATCCACGCATACACACATATACACACAAATATAATTACATACCCATCCATCCATACATATATACATGAGTTTTTTAATATTTATTTTTAATTGAAGGATAATTGCTTTACAGAATTGTGTTGGTTTCTGCCAAATATTAACATGAATCAGCCATCAGTATACATATGTTCTCTCCCTCTTGAAGCTCCCTTTCCCCTCCCTCCCTATCCCACCCCTCTAGGTTGTTAACAGTCTTGGTTTGAGTTTTTGAAATAAGGAAGAGGGGGCAGATGGACTGTGATCAACATCTAGAACTGTCTTGTAAAAGCAGAAAAATTTACATATGAACTGTTTGTTTGTGATCTTTTGAATTAGAAAGAAATGGATTTACGAACAGCCTTCCTAGACTAATATATTTGTAAGTAGAAGATAGCATTTCCACAGATCTTTAGTTGCAGTCCATAACCTGACTATGGAAAATAGTGTCTCATAAACCAAGCACCAGCAGAACAGAATTTCTCACTAATACCTATGAAGTATTTATCATAAACTGATTGGTTTTTCTGTAACATATCACCAGTTTGGCTGCCCCCTTCTAAGCAAGAGGATCCTTTAAAAGCTTGCTGTGGTAGTCTTTTTACAACACTCTGGTGGACCATTTGTTAGAACTAATTGTCCTAAACCAGAATGGTCTCTGCCCAATAAGTTCACGTATGTGGTCTTCTGGTTATTGTAGATTTATTTTTTATCACCATAGAGTGTTGTATATTGTTAATAGCCTAACAATCAGCTTCAGGAAAAAAAAATTCCCTTTCAGTGAAGGCACTTTTTATATGCTTTTGCTACAATTCTTTGGGTCTTTCAGAACTGAGACTCTGCAGAAAACATGAGGCTTACACGCGTATGCCAGTTGGAATGCTAGCTCAAGATGTAATTGAAGACACATTTCTCCATGGATTAAAGCATTTTGTTTAGAAATACATTTCCCATTATACTTTTTTCAAATTTACTTTTTTTTCAGAAATGATTCCTTTCATGGCTTCTTTTAAAAAAAAATTTAATAGTATGAGAAGATGTCTGTTGTGGTTTGGGTGTAGCAAAAGCTGTTGTGGTCCTTCAAGTATTCATGCATTCGAATAATCACATCCTTTTTTACAGGAAACCATTCCGAATTTCTCACAAAAAGTCATGACAGTTTGTCTCTTCCATTTTTCTTAAGTCTGGGTCAGCCAGGAATGAGTCTTAGGCTCTTGGGAGCAAATGGGCATATATTGTTTAAGGGCCTTTTTCCATGAGTCCAGCAGTCTTGTTATAGGGTGCTATCATCTCTTCTCATTATCCTCTTCTGGGACAGTTGCTCATGTATTAGAGAAGGGCAAGAAGGGAATGTCTCTTAGAGAAAAGAGGCAGCCGGCAAGTGGAGGTTTCCTGCATTGTTCAGCCCTATTCTGGGGAGCAGTGTTTTGTGTTACTGGTGGAAATTCAAGCGTGAAGCCAATTTTTATGCTCTAGATGGCAAAAAAATGCAGCTAATTCCGTAGGGTTTCTCCTTCTTTCCCTGGCAGCTGGTATGTTTACATAGTGGGGATAAAAGGCCTGACATCTGTGTTTACATTTCTATGTAGCAGGGTCCCCCAAACCCCCAGTTAGGAATCATTTATATCCAAGCACCTCTGCCCCAGAATTACAACAGCAAAGTCTTTCAACTTCTCCTTGGCAAGGGCCTTTGATCTCCCTGTGCAAAATGCTCTCTGATGAGTTGTGATTGGAAGAGGAGGGCTGGGAAGGTTTTATTCTTTGACAGCTTCCTTCTCTCTTTCCACCCCCAACCATATAGGAACATAACCCAGGACTTTAAGTACCCAAACCTCTTTGTCTAAATTCCATTGAGTCATCAGAATAAAGTTAAAACAGACTGGTGCAATGAAAGCAGTGGATTCTCAAAAAGAATTTGCATTTTTAACAAGCATTCCAGTTGACTCTGATTCCTGATTCCAGGTAGATTAGAATCACCTGGGTTGCTTATAAAATGTGAAAATTCCTGACCCTATGTAACACTCCACACTCAGTCACTAAGTCATGTCTGACTGTTTGCTCTCCCAGGGACTGTAGCCTGCCAGGTTCCTCCATCCACGGAATTCTCCAGGCAAGAATACTGGAGTGGGTTGCCCTTTCGTTCTTCAGGGGATCTTCCCAACCCAGGTACTGAACTTGAGTTTCCTGCATTGGCAGCCTATTAAATGTGAATTTCCAGGTGTGGGTCTAGAAATCTGTATTTTTCACATCTTAATATGAATCTTATGTATACTGCTGTTTATATACAATCTTACATATATGTAAGATATACAGTCTTATGTATATCAACCCTTAGGCTAATTGGACACTAGCGAGTGGGGGTTTTAATTTGAGGGTTAAGTTATACCAGTTTTTGTTCAAGACATCATCTCAACCTATGACAATTTTATTGAAATGGCGATGGTCTCTCCAAGCTGGAATCAGTATAAGTTGATGAAATGAAATCATCTTCTTTGAAAGTTTGAATGTCTTACCAAATTTTTTCCGGCTGCATTATTCTACTTTCTATTCATAAAATTTTGACTTGCAAATTGATGTAAAGTAACTTAGCAGGTCAAGAGATATTTATAGAACCAACTAGTTAGAAATTTGATCTTAAAACTGATCTAAACTTTCCTTGTTTGGTCTATACCATACCCTATTACCTGAAATGACATCCCACTTTTTTAAAAATTGAGGTAACATGTAAATCCATGGCTGATTCATGTCAATGTATGGCAAAAAACCACTACAATATTGTAAAGTAATTAGCCTTCAACTAATAAAAATAAATGAAAAAAAAAATAAAATTGAGGTAATTATAGATTCATATACATTTGTAAGACATAATACAGAGAGATCTTCTGTATCCTTTATTGAGTTTCTCCAATGGCAACATTTTGCAAAACCTCAGGGCAGTATCATAACCAGGATCTGACATCGATACAATATTTTATTTCCCCAGTTTTATGTATACTCACTTGTGTGCATGTGTATTTAGTTCTATACAATTATATCAGGTATGCAGCTTTGAGTATCTATCATCATGGTAAAGATACTAAATAGTTTTGTCACCACAAGAATTTTGGGGTTTCCCCTTTATAATTATCCTATCTGTCTCCTGATCCCTCTCTGAACCCTTGACAAAGTCTTTTCTCTACTCCTTAATTTTTGTTTTTCCAAAAACATGTAAATGAAATCATATAGTATGTAATCTTTTGGAATTGCTATTGGAATTTTCACTGAGCATAATTTCCTGAAGATTCCCTAGGCATGATAATTGCTCAGTCATGTCTGATTCTGAGATCCCATGGACTGTAGCTCACAAGGCTCCACTGTCCATGGCATTTTCCAGGCAAGAATACTGGAGTGAGTTGCCATTCCTTTCTCCAGGGTATCCTCCTGACCCAGGGATTGAACCCAGGTCTCCTGCACTGCGGGCAGATTCTTTACCATTTGGGTCACCAGGGAAGCCCCAAGGGTTTTCCCTAGAGTTGTTGATAATACCAGTAGGTCTTTAACTTCTACTGCTGAATAGTGTTTCATAGTATGAATGTACCATCAGTTCAGTTCAGTTCAGTAGCTCAGCTTTTGTGACCCCATGGACTGCAGCATGCCAGGCTTCCCTGTTCATCACCAACTCCTGGAGTTGACTCAAACTCATGTCCATCAAGTTGGTGATGCCATCCAACCATCTCTTCCTTTGTCATCCCCTTCTCCTCCTGTCTTCAATCTTTCCCAGCCGGGGTCTTTTCGAATGAGTCAGTTCTTCACATCAGGTGGCCAGAGTATTAGAGTTTAAACTTCAGCATCAGTCCTTCCAATGAATATTCAGGACTGATTTCCTTGAAGTCCAAGGGACTCTCAAGAGTCTTCTCCAACACCACAGTTCATAATCATCAGTTCTTCAGTGCTCAGCTTTCTTTATCATCCAACTCTCACATCAATACATGACTACTGGAAAAACCATAGTTTTTACTAGGTGGGCCTTTTTTTGGTAATGTCTCTGCTTTTTAATATGCTGTCTAAGTTGGTCATAGCTTTTCTTCCAAGGAGCAAGTGTCTTTTAATTTCATGGCTGCAGTCACCATCTGCAGTGATTTTGGAACTCAAGAAAATAAAGTCTGTCTTTTTTCCCATTGTTTCCCCATCTTTTTGCCATGAATAGAATGAATATATAAATAGAATATTGCTGAACAGTGTTTCATAGTATGGATGTACCATAGTTTGCTTAATTAGTCCCTCATTGAAGGACACTTGGATTGCTTCCAGTTTGGGGCTACTATGAGTAAAACTTCTATGTACAGATTCTTGTATGAGCATTAACTATCATTCTCAGTCTTTTAGTCACATCTGACTCTTTGCAACTCTGTGGACTATAACCCACAAGGCTCCTTCTTCTGTGGAATTTTCCAGGTAAGAATACTGGAGTGGGTTGCCATTTCCTTTTCAAGGGAATCTTCCCAACCCAGGGACCAAACATGAGTCTCTTGCATCTCCTGTATTGATAGATGGATTCTTTACCACTCTACCACCTGGGAAGCCAGAATATAACTAAATGATATTTGAATTAACCCCTCTAATTTTTATAATTTTTAGGCCAACCACAAACTCTATTCTATCCATAAAATGTTTCTGTATCTCACCAACCCCCATCACTCCATCTTCTCATTTCCCTTCCCCCATAATATCTAGACAATTCTATTGTGAGAAAGTTGTGAAAGAGTTGATCATAAGAACTAAAGGAGCTTTTCTTCTGGGTATAGTTGAAGATGCCTAGAAGTCAGATGTCCAAGGGAAGGTCAGTGTCTTCACATAATATAGCCCTGGCTCCATCAGTGGTCCACAGAGCCAAAAATTATTAAAAGAGTGGGCATTAGAAAAAAGTTGCAATTATTGCTATTATGCCTCTACTAAGGCCCCTAAAAATCCACTTGAGAGGGAGATTCTGCATGGGGCTCATAGGCTGAAGATATGTGCTATAAAAATAATATAGTTGTACTTACCAGACAATAAGGTCTGGGAAAGTTTGAGTCCTACATCTGGTATTTTGGTGAAGACTGAATAGTGAATATCAGTGTCAATCACACCTTACTTACAAACTGTGCTTATTTGTGGCCAGTTATGGAAGATATATACTTACACCCAGAGCCAAGAAAAGTTAATATCCAAGCAGTTTTGTTGATGGTTCTGTGCCTTACACTTTTGTGTTTGTTTCATTTCCATTTTCAGTTGTGAAGGCAAAGCATTTATTAACAAATGCCTGAAGAACTCTGCTTGTAGCTTTAGATGTCTGTAACAGGAAAATGTTCATGGCCTAAGGGTCTCAATATAAAGAAAAATGTGTGTAATTCCCAAATACTTACAGAATTTCAAACACAAATTCATTTAGAATATTAATGACTTTAATGAGGACAGACTTCTAACTTAGAATCAGCAGATCATTAGACTTTCAGTAAAAGTGTAAGCAGTGTCTAATTAATATACCTGTTGATTATTTTCCTTGATGTAGACATTGGTCATTAAGTCTAATGGTGCCTCAAAGATCAACTGACTAGTGAGGAAACCAATAACTTGAGGTCATTTAGTCAAAAGAGTACTTTCTTTTTACTCTCCTTCATCATCATAATGTATCAATGATTATTATTATTATCATTTTGGTATTATTTGATCTGGTTTTATCTGAATAAATGTAAACATTCTGGCGTACAGACTTAGCCTCAAAGTATTCCATAAAATAAAGCACAAAGCAGTGTGGTATTAGAAATACATAACAATTTATGTTTTTAATTGTTCTTGAATAAACATTTTTGGGTTCAAGTTGCACTCTTACGGGGCCTTCTTTTAAACTAGCTCCAGCCCAGGGAGAAATAGGTGACTATCTTGTGATCACTGAGGACTGTCAACCATATAGTTTTGCTTTATAGATGAGGAATTCATGTAAATTAGCCACAGTTTCTTTCTTTCTTTTCTTTTTTTAATATTTTCTTGGCCACACCACACAGCATGTGGGGTTTTAGTTCCCTGACCAGGGATTGAACTTACACCCCTTGCATTGGAAGTGTGGAGTCTTAATCACTGGACCACCAGGGAAGTCCCAATTAGCCAAGGTTTTATAATTAGCAAATGGTAGATTATAAATTAGAAGCGAGCTCTCTGTGACTTCAAAAATTCTCATTATGTTTCCTGTGCTGTATTGAAGGAAAATAATCAGGATATATGAATCATTAGCTTTAGCCCTCTCCACCAAGCACTTTCCATATTATGAGAGCAACTCCCTCCCTTGAGAAACAAGGAGTAAGTAAGCAAGCAAATTCCTTGAGGAACACAAAATATTTAATTGCTATTCGTCATTTTTCTTACTCAGGACAAGATTAATTAACTCTGATCTTTTCATTTGCATGGGACTAATGTGATGGCTTAATAATTGCTTCTTTAAAAAGAGACTCTTCTGAGAAAATATCATATGAATTAATCTGAACTCTCTTCACTCTTGCCTACTGTCTGAACTTGTTTTAAACAAAAGCAGCCTGTGATTAGAAAAAAAAAAAGCTGAACATTTCAAATCTGGTGGTGAAAACCCCTTTCATCATGCTCGCAGATACCATCAGAGTCCAAGAAATACTGTAATGTATCAAGATGTATATTTACAAGCTTGATGTAAATGACAGGGTCTCAAGCTTCAGTGTGACTCCAGGCCAAAACTAGAGACAGTT
Source organism: Dama dama (assembly GCF_033118175.1). Taxonomy (NCBI): domain Eukaryota; kingdom Metazoa; phylum Chordata; class Mammalia; order Artiodactyla; family Cervidae; genus Dama; species Dama dama. The sequence continues at coordinate 39,435,043 of NC_083691.1, forward strand.
CCCAAATTCCTCAAAGTTACATCCAGGAAGAAGCATTGCACACAGGCTGTTGATTTGTCAAAAACTTAATTTTCCATGACAATCTCCCTTGAGGAATGAGGAAAGTCAATAGCCTGAAGTTCACATTACCTTGGACAGCGCTAGAAGAGGGTAAAGAAAGAGACCATAAAATCTGATAAGCGGTGATTTACCAATTAGATGTGAGAAAAATAAAGACTCATTAAAATGACAAAATACCATGAGTCATTAAGGGTTGGCCTAATTAAATAATAGCTCAATGTAAACCAGAGTTTTATGCTCTACCAGCTGCAATGTGGGTTTATCAAAATAATGGAAATTGACATGCATCATACACATAGCCTCTCCTTTAGCTGTCTCTTTTAACATTTATCTGGAGGTCACCTAAGGAAACATGCCTCCAACCTTAACCAGTCACTCTATTATTTCTGCTGTAGCCAAGTCCCTAGTGGAGCATTTATTGCCTTGTCCTGCCTGATGGACAGAATGATGATTTTTCTTGAGTCTTACAGTTTTTCTCTACTTCAGGCTGCCTTTGTATATTTTGCTTTGCTCAGTCATGTTTCCCAACAGTGTTAACATCTGAATGTTTCTTTTGGCAAAACATCCAGAGCAACAGTGCTCCAAGCGTTGCCCTCAGGGCCTTTGGGAAGGGTGTGGTTTGGGTGGGATCCTTGTATGTCAGCTCTGTTGCACACTATCAGAGTATTAAATCTGCCCAATGGACTTGTGGCCTCGTGATCCTTGGCCATGTCAGCCTGTGATTTGAGCTAGAGAATGGCAGCTTTGGGATGTAATATGCTTTCCTCTAAGAACAGCCTCTGTGCTTCTCTTCCTCTCTTCTAAGCTTCTGACTTCCCAAAGCCTAAGTTTGGGAATTAGTGTTCCATACAACATGACCTCTATTATTAGAGTCTGAACACGTATCATTTGAAGGTCGGGTCATTTGTTCTATTGTTTATCTCCAATTTATTCTTCTTCTTACATGATTTAAAATATTTCTTTTCACATCAGTTTCACCCTTGGTAACTGTGCTGGTCCAGGTATCAATGGCATTTGATCCCTTTGGCTGTGTTGGCTGTTGTTCCATTCTTCTCACCCATCCAAGTGCCTGATGATCTGATTGTGTTCTCAGCATCACAAATGTGAAGTTGTGGTCCCTTCCAGGATATTTAAATCACCCCAGTTGAAGGCAATGCCTTTGAGAACACTATGATGCCTCCAATCTTTCTGATCAACTATCTGAAATAACAGAGGTAATTGTGAAACCAAGCTCTTGTCTGACAAACTCGTCTTACCCTTGAGTCTAGTACAGATCATACCCTTGGCTGTACCTTCAGTTCCTAGATGTGTGTGAAGGACCAGACAGAGTCACTTGACTTGTGTAATCTGCTTCAAGGGCAACAGAATTTTGTATCTAGAAGCAAAAGCTCCCTAATAATACTATCATGATATTTTTATCTTTATTCCTATTTTGAGAAAGTTGTCCAGCTTTTCTTGATGTTCCCTCCTCTCTTTGGTTATGCCGTGTGCCTAAGTGGTTAGACTGTTTTAATCAGTCTCTAAAAATTTTTTAGATTTCTTTTTTAATGAAGATCTGCAGATAAAGCACATAAAATAGTGCCTGGAACATAGTTAATGCTTAATCAGTATATAAGTTAATGACATAATAGTTATATGGTTATACATAAGATTGTTATATTCATGCATACATGCTCAGTTGCTTCAGTTGTATCTGACTCTTTGTGACCCTATGGACTGCAGCCTGCCAGGTTCCTCTGTCCACAGGAGTTTCCAGGCAAGAATACTGGAGTGGATTGTCATGCCTTCCTCCAGAGGATCTCCCTGACCCAGGAGTCAAACCCACATCTTCTGTGTCTCCTGCATTGCAGGCAGATTCTTTACTGCTGAGGCACCAGAGAAACCCATTATTATATAATTAGTATTATTATATTATGTAATTTTTATTATACAACATAGTAGGTGTTCTGGCTATCTATTGCTGCACAATTAATCACTCCAAAATTTAGTGGCTTAAAACAACAATAACTGCCATTTATTTTGCTCACGAATCTGCAACTTGGGCAGAATCAGCTGGGCATCTCGATTGGAAGTGAGCAGATCGTCTTTCAAGATGGTTCACTCACGTGGCTGCAGTTAGCTTGGAGTTCAACCAAGGCTGTTGGCTACAGGCCACATTTCTCTCCATCTGGGTCTTGTAATAGAGCTGCTTGATTTTTTCACTGCCTGAAGACTGGTTTCTAAGAGTCTTTCAAGTAAAAGAAAGTGGAAGCTGCTCTTCAAGCCCTGAACCTAGAAACCAGTATCACTTCCACCCCCATATTCTATTGGTCTAGTAGTCACAGAGCCTGTTCATTTTAAAGAGGAGAGGCCACAGGTCCCTTTCCTAATAGAGGAGGGTCAAAGAATTTGTAGTCATCTATAATCTAGCATAGTGAATTAAAAATATGAGCTCTAAAGTTTGTCTTTTTCTTTTAACAAAATACTAGCTGACTTAAGCATGCTTGCATTTTAAAAGAAATTCCTTTTTTCATTGTGAATTCTTGCATAAGGTGGGTGGAAGATATGAATTTACTTTCATACCACAGGTACTTGGGACGTGGGATTTTGATTACTTTAAGGCAACAGTCATACTTCAGCAAACCTGAGAAGGTTTGCTTCCTTCCCAGCCCCAAATACTTTCTACAGCTTTGTCCAGCTTGTGATTGGACCTTGACCATACATACTGGCCGGTAACTCAAGAACATAATTTTGATCGTCAGACCAGTGCACCACTGGTACCCAAGTTTTGTGATACCCAGTTGTGGAATGTCTCACCATGTCTCTGAGGCCTCATTTATCGAGAGCACTATTCAGTTCAGTTTTGGTGTACCATCTGTTGTCCGGGCTTCCAAAGTGATTTTCTGGGCTGGTTTTCCTTTTCACTGGGAATGGAAGGAGTTGTCAAAAGCCTAGTACATTCTTTCGTTCATTGTAAAGCCATCAGGACTTAATTAGGGAAAAATTCTTCAGCAACAATTGATTTGTTCAACCATCATTCAATTTGAAGTACTCTCTGTTTATTAAACGCTACTTGAAAGTTGTTGGATGCCCAGCTTTGGCTTTTTGAGTATGTCTTCATCTATTTTATATCCTGTCCTTAGCAAGTTTACCATAATTAGATTATAGTTTGAAAACTGCTTCTAGTTAGAATTTGTTAGAAACTTTCATTTAACACTGATTCTTCTTAGATGTCTGTAGATTCTGATAACTAAGCCAAAAAAAGAGAGTTGATTAAATCTGACAGCTTTGAATTTCCAGAAAGTGTTTTAAACCATTGCTCAGCATCTAGCCCTTTGGAAAATCTACTTCATGTTTGTCTCTAGCTCTTGTTCCTGAATTTTTAGTCTCCTTTGTGTTTAGAGGAAAGTTGCAGCCACATGTTTCTGATTCATTTATAACTAACATTTAGAATTAGCTCATGAAGCAGTTGTTTTGTAAAAACATGTACTTTACTATTGTGTGTAAGCCATATTAAGCCTGTCTTCATCATCAAATAAGAAAACAATTCTTTGCTACATTTTATCTGAAAATTTTTTTTTTTTAAAGTTTTTTTTAAGATGCTGGAGCTGTGGACAGTACTTAGGTGTTGCCCTATACTCTCCATCTCTCCATTTGTGTCAGAATTAGTTTGGATAAGGATTTGTGGTTCACATGGCTATGCTTGACCAGTTTGTAGTTGAAGTGTCCCCAGGACTCAATGAACATCCATTTATCGTGTTACCCAATTAACAGGTTATTGTCAGTTTTTAGAACTTAGAAAAGTAATAGTTTCACATGGAAAGATGAACACCTTTGTAAGCCCAAGAAAGAAACAGTTTGTATAAACCAAATGCAGGTCAAAATATAAAAGAAACCCAAGATAATAGAAACTTTAAGAAACTAAAATACTGGAAGAGAGCCAGTAGAGGAAAAGGTGAGGAATGGATATTGTAACAAAGGTTCTAAACATGAATAATCACACAAGTACAGATTCCTGGGTCTCAGGATGGGTTGATCTAGTCATCTGGGAACTTTTCAAAAGCTCCTTAAGTCATTCTGATGATAAGTTTAGTCATTGGAAATAATCTGCAAACTCTTCACACACATGCACGCACGCACACACACACATAAATGCACAATTATCAAGAGGAAATTAATATTCAGTCTGGGCTACATCACTTTATCCTTTTCCCTTAAAGTCTGGTGCTGCCCTTCCTCAAACTTCAGGAATAAATCTGTAGGTCTACTTCGGCAGAATATAGAGTAAGAGTATTTTTTCTAACAGGTATCAAATCAGAGCCTGAGATGCAAGGACAAAACAAAATAGATTGCTGTTAAGATCAAGAATTGAGGAGAAGGGTTTACCTGGTATCTCTTTAATCTTTAACTTCCAGCTCACAACTCTACTATGTGCTTAATGACGAAAGTCCAGTGTCATTGCTGGGGCATTGACAGATGCTTAAATCCTTTAAACCAGGATTATATTGTGTACATTTTACTGCCATGTGGGATCTTGTCAGTGCCCTCAGTGGAATTTCACAATTGCCCAAATGGAGCTGAATAAACAGGTTGGTGATTGCTCCAACTATACTGAGTGATTAGAGCCCCAAGACACCACGCTGCCTGTGCAGTCAGGGCTGTGCTTCCCAACATCTGCCTTGAGGAACATCTAGCACCAGGATTGATTGTTTGTTTCAAGATAATATTTGGGAATGAGTCCGACTTGGTTTCAGCAATTAAATGTATCAAGGAAAAGCTCTTCTTGTGATTTTATTAGGCTAGCATTTTCAACATCCATTAATGAGCCAAGTACTATGCAATTTTATAAATGAAAGGACTCAGGCTATCATTATGTATAAATCCTCCCCAAATTACCGGCTCTTGTCAGAAGGCATGATCTGAAAAGAGAAACGACCATGTTTTGGAAAATGTTAACATTCTGTAAATAAAATCCGGCAGCAAAATTCTTGGTGAGATGAATACTCAAGTCAACATGCCTCAATTTATTGCTGCATGAATCAGAAATTAATTCTTCCTCAATCATTCTTATACTTCTGAACTGTGACATTGTTAACAGAGTCTGAACACTCTACAGTACCTAGGCTCTTAATACAAATAAGCTAAAATGAGTATAAATGGCTAAAGAGGGAAGTAAATTAGTTTTCTTGAAATTTTCTGGAGAATTGAGTTTATAGTGACTAGAATGTATGCGGCTGCCAAAGGGATGGGGTTTCAGGGTTGGGAAAAACGGAATTATTATGACTTTCATGTCCATAGGGGTTTTTGTGTTCCCTGGGTGATAACAAACACCAAACACAAGTATATACTGGCGAGGAGACATTGTTGCTGGAACTGATTTGCATTCAGTTTCTTTCATTACTTTTATCATCTCCAAAGAGTGCTGTATGCTCTAAATCTGCTTCTGGAGTCCTTTTCAGTCCGTCTCTGCCCTTGTTTCCAAGCCTTCCAATGAAATATGAGAGAGGTGTAAAAATGTTCAAGAGTCCTGCTGAAGAAAATATATTTACTCTTAATGTTGTTTGGCAAAAGACCTTGTGGGGTTTTTGGTTCTGAAACATTAAGCCCCATGTCAGGCTCTAGTTCTTTCCTGGTGGCTCAGAAGATCAAGAATCTGCTTGCAATTCAGGAGATCCAGGTTTGATCCCTGAGTCAGGAAGATTGCCTGGAGAAGGGAATGGCTAATCCCTCCAGTATTTTGGGGGCTCCCAGGTGGCACTAGAAGTAGAGAACCCACCTGACAATGCAGGAGACATAATGAGACGTGGATTCGATTCCTGGGTGGAGAGGATCCCCTGGAGGAGGGCATGGCAACCCAACCCTTTCCAGTATTCTTGCCTGGAGAATCCCAACGGACAGAGGAGCCTGACAGGCTACAGTCTACAGGGTCACAAAGAGTCACAAAGACAGGCCTGAAGCAACTTAGTGTGCATGCAAGCAGAAGCCAGAGGGAGGAAAGCAAAGTAAGGGAGCCCTGAACTGCTCTTACATGAAAAGATGTGGGTAGAGAATCAGAATTCAGACACAGTAGAATATCCACATAGGAGGGAATTAAGAGACAACTAAGCCCATGAGACTCTGCTATTGTTGTCTGAGTTGCCATCCGCCTCCCAGGGATGCTAAGATCATCTCTCAGCTGGTCTTGCTATTCCCTCTGTTGCTCTGCTACAGTCCATTCTGCACAAAACCCATCAAGATGGACTTTTAAAAATGTAAATTAGATGAAAGAGGAATCAGAGTTCTCTACCATTGTTCCCCAAAGAACATGGGTTTTTTGACAACCACCTGAAGAGAGGGCTGGTAGTTCAGTGGAGATGTTCCAGCATACTGTTAGAGTAAAAAATTCAAGAATAGATACATTAAACATGGTAAGAAGAGTGGTTTCATTTTGTCCATGCTACCTCTTCCCCAAAGCACTAAGAAAGACCCCTTCAGCCTCTGATTTCTCCCACAGGGGAAAGTGAGGACATGGTGAGTGACTGCTCAACATGCCCACCACATGCAATGCTGCCTAAGAGGCCAAGAGCTGTGATGAAGTGATAAACGTAGTCAAGGGGCCGGGAGAGTCTAGTAGCACCTCAATCAGAACTTGTAACTCATCAAAGGATCACAGATCTTACTAAACTACTTATGGATGCTGTGAGAGAACTGCGCATAAGCTGTGTGGGGCTTATCATTTGAAGACACTCCCCTCTCCAGCCCCTGGCAACTGCTCACAGGCCCTCCTAATGATCTGTGTGCCTCATGCACGTCCTGGCTTCTCAAGCATGCCACCCCCACCCCAAGCCTTTACAGATGGCTCACAAGCACACACGGAGAACAGGAGACTGATCTGACTCTACAGGATTGGGAGAAATCACACAAACTTGATCAATTCAGAGCACTGCTCTCAGGAGGCTCTCAGCGCCAGCCTGGTTTTGTAAGACTGAAAGAAGGCATACAGTGTAAACAGTTTTCCTTCAAGAGGGAACAAGAGGTATGGAAACTATGTGAAAAAAAATAAACTGCAGGTTGGAAAGTATCCCTGATGAATATAGATGCAAAAATCCTCAACAAAATACTAGCAAATGGTATTCAACAGCACATTAGAATGATCATACACCATGATCAAGCGGGATTTATCCCTGAGAAGGGAAAATGGTTCAACATATGCAAATTAACAAATGAAACTACAGAATAACAGATAAAAATCACATGGTCATCTCATCAATGCAGAAAAACATTTGATACATGTAGTATCATTTCATAATTAAATCTCTCAACAATTAAGGTATAACAGAAATATATTTCAATGTAATAGAAGCTATATATGACAAGCCCACTGCTAGCATCACAATCACAGGTGAAAAGCTGAAAGATTTCCTGTAAGCTCAGGAATGAGACACCACTCAGATCAGGAGAGTGACCCACTTTCACCACTTCTATTCAACATGGGACTGGAAACTCTAATCAGTAATTAGTTAAGTAAAAGAAATAAAAGGCATTTAAATTAAGAAAGAAGAAATAAAACTGTCTCTTTTTTATGACATGATCTCATAAATAGAAAAGCCTAAGGATTCCACCACTACAGTGTTTGAACTAATAAGTAAAATTTCAGGATACAAATAAATATTAAAAAATCAGTGGCATTTCTATATGATGATAATGAATTATCCCAAAAAGGAATTAAGAAAACAATCCCCTTTACAATAACATCAAGAAGAATAACATACTTAGTAGTATTTTTAAACAAGAAGATAAACATCTATACACGGAAAACTATAAAACATTGATTAAATAAATGAAGAAATCACAAATAAAAGGAAAGGTATCTCATCTCATGTTTATGGATCAAAGGAATTAATATTGTTAAGATATCCATACTATCCAAACAGTCCACAGATTCAGTGCAATTCTTGTCACAATTCCAAAGGCATTTACCTTAAAATAGAAAAAATAGCCACTAAATTCATATGGAAATATAAATAACCCTGAATAGTTAAAGCAATCCTGAGCAAGAAAATATAGCTGGAGGAGTCACACTTCCTGATTTCAAATTATATTACAAAGCTGTGTTAATCAAAACAGTATGGCACTGGTATAAACAACAGACATATAGACCAGTGGAATGTAAGGAAACATCCAGAAATAAATCTATGTATACATGGTCAACTAGCCTTCAACAGAGGCACTAGGAATGCACAATGGTGAAAAGTTAGTCTCTTTACTAAATGGCATTGGGAAACTGTATGTCTACATGCAAATAAAATGAGGTTGAACATTATAGACAAAAATTAGCTCAAATTGGATTAAAGACTTTAAACATTAGATCTGAAAAGATAGAAATCCCAGAATAAAGCATAGTGAAAAAGCTACTTAACATTAGTCTTGGAAAAGATTTTTTTGCATTTGACACCTTCAGCACAGGCTAAGTAAAATAAACCAATATAAAGACAAATACTGCAGAATCTCACTTTCATGTGGAATCTAAAAAAGTTGAATTCAGAGTAATAGAATGTAGAATGATGGCTACCAGGGGCTGGGGGAGACAGACACAGAGAGACACTGGTCAAAGTATACAGACTTTCACTTGTAAGATGAATAAATTCTAAAGACCTAATATATATCATGGTGACTATAGTTAATAATAATGTACTGTATACTTGAAGTTTGCTAAGATAGTATATCTCAAGTGCTCTTACCACACAAAATGGTAACTCTGTATGAATTGACTGATTGTGATAATCAATTCATGATGTATACATCTCAAAATATCATTTATACCTTAAATGTATACAAGTTTTATTTGTCAGTCATACCTCAGTAAAAATATATATTGGAAAATATATATATTGGAAAAAATATATATCAGATCATAATGACTTCTCATCCCTTTTAGAATAAAACCCAAATTCTATGCCTTGGTCAAAAAGATCTTGTGTGCCCTGGCTCACAGCGGCCATCTGACCTCTTCTTTTTCACTCTGTAACCCCTGTCCTCAGATCTGCCCACACTGGCCTCCTTGTCATTTTTCCAGCATGACAAACTCCTTACCATCTCAGGGTTCTACATTTTCTGCCCTTCCTGCCTGGTATGCTCTTTACCCAGATTCTGGCATAGCTGGTTCCCAAACATCATTCAGATCTTACTTTACATGTCACCTTTGCAGAGAGAATGTCCTTGGCTTTCCTATTTAAAATACTTGTTCCTCAACCCCTTCCTTTCTATTCTTTACCTTTTTTTTTTTTTTTTTTAACTTTTTGTTATCTTCTATTTTTGTTTATTTATTTATGGCCTGTCTCTCTGAGGTTGACCACTTCTAAAATGGCTAATGATCTCTGCCTTCTGCTGTCTATTTGTACCCTTGTGAAAATTTCCACCATCTTGAGCGTCAGTAGGACCTAGTAACTCCTTTCTAATGAATAGGATTAGCAAAAGTAATGGAATTCGGTTACAAAAATGACTGTGACAGCCATTTTGCCTTTTCTTGCATTCTCTCTTGCTCTGGAGGCAGCAAACCACCATGCTGTGAGTAGCCTATGGAGAGGTCCGTGTGGTAAGGAACTGATGTCTCTGGCCCACAGTCAGCAAGGGCTTAAGGCCTATAAATAGCCACATAAGTGAGTTGGAAGCAGATTCTTTCCCATTTGGGCCTGAGATGAATGCAGCCCTAGCTGACATTTTGTGCCTTGTGACCCTGAGTTGGAGGCCCCCAGCTAAATCTCAGAAACTGAGATAATAAACATGTGCTGTTTGAATTGACTCTGTTTTGGGGTAATTTGTGACACAGCAATGAATAATTAACATCTCCAGTAGAATGTAAGCTCCAAGTAGGAAGGGAATTCCTGCCTTGTTTGGTATTCTCTCCTAAGTAGGTAGCATAAAGCCTGGAACCCAGAGGTACACAATAAACTTTGACTTTAATTGAGTGGGGGATATTGGGGTGGGGTGCAGGATGCTGGGTTTCATAAAATATGTCATATAGAAGTTTGAACCAATGCTGATGTTTAAACAGGCTTTACTTAGGGCCAAAGGTGACTCCAGAAGCCTCAGGAGTATTCAAGTAACAGACATCCTGGAAATACCAGGCTCTCAGTACTAATCTCTTGACCATGATTATTGAGGTTGGTCCGTGTGGTTTAGCAAACTCTCACTGAGTGCCTGGACAAGATCAAGTTTGGAGTTGCTCTGCACCTTTAGAAGACTGACTCAAATCTCTCACATTTTCCTCATCTCTGAAGAACTCACAGGGCTCCTGGTCATACATAGAATGAACTGCATAATGGACTGTGGTTTGCTTTCAATAAATGGTGGTCTCTTTCTCCTCAGGGAGCTTCTTGTATGAAGAGATAAGATTCATACATAAAAAAGATAACTAATATAGAGTGGAATGTTTGTACTGTTAAGTACCAGATGTTTCTGAGGCAGGAATTATAATGGAATATTTAATTATTTTCTGGTTCTTTTTCTATCTTGTGGGGTGCTGGGGGAACATTTGTCACTTGGGAATGGCACCAGAAAACTCCATAATTTTTCCTCATGAGAACTAGAGAGAAAGAAAGCTGAAAATGGTAAAGTAAAACCAGTTTTACTGGTGAGGACATGGAAAAATGTGGTAGGAAAAAAAATCAGACCGTAATAGGTTTACTCCTACTACTGATTAATCATAGTATTAATTTTATATGATTTGAGAAACATGCATTGTTCTTAAAGGCTTAGTATCCACTTCTAGGAAAGATGGAACAGGGTTTCTCCATCTGTTCCTCCACAGGAAGAGTCACATTGAAAATAATGATTTCCTTCTAATGGCTTACTCTAAATTATATCAATAAGTCCTTGGGATTCTATGGAAAACTAATAATGATGATGATAATGGTCATAATCATAGGGTTTTTTTTTTTTTTCTCTCTCTTTCTATATGCTGACTAACATGCAGATTATGAGCAGTTCTTTTGGAAGGCAAGGGGAAAGAATGAATGTGAAATTATATCAGAAATTTCCAGCTTTCTGAAAGAAATTTTACTTTTAAAGGAAAATAACAGCATAGTAGGAACTGCATTGAAATTAGCACACTCAATACTAAGGAGAAAAAATGACCATGGCTGTCTACACACATGGGCTGGTCATTCAAACTGGCTCAAAAATTCTATTTTCCATCAGTGGTCTGTGTGTGTCCACACGGTACAAATAGCCCAAGCAGGGTTTTTGAGGTGTTGGCATCACCAATGAGTGCCAGATGGAATGTGGTGAAAGTTCTGATTTGGACCTTTCACACCAGAGGTACTTGCCAAAATGGATGGCTCCTTCTGGCCACCTCTTGTAAGTACAGCCACAGGTATTCCGTTGAAACCTGTGGGTGAGAAAGATGTAAACAGTTGCTATAAATTTGTCAGACTGGGAAGCCACAGGCCATTGAGTAAATGGTAAACCCAATGGCCCAAGAGAACAAAGGAAGCTCTTTTCATCAGAATGATCAGGCTCATTCAACAAATATTTATGGAGTGCCTACTCTCCGCCAGACCTAATAGAAACCAACAAGATCTCTTATTTAAAGAGTGGTTGAAGTGGGGGAGCCAAACCCCAAATCACCTGGGATGCTGTGGCCCTAGCTGTGCCCTGCAACTTGATGGAGAGGAAGAGACAGTGTTCTGGGGACAGTCAGGACAACCTGAATGACATCCATTCTGCCCACAGACTCTTGGGGGTGCTGCTCTTATAGAGTGAGTCCTCTGCCTTGGTTTGTTCAGACCAAGACCTTTCTTATTTTGGAGGCAAGGTGGCTTTTGCTGTAGCATTTCACAAACAAATTAGCGATCTCAGTGCAAGTGAAATAGCATCATGTTTAAACAGAAATCTGAATTCCATCTCCCTGAGTTGATATTTATCAGTTGCAACTATCACTTTCACTTTTCACTTTCATGCATTGCAGAAGGAAATGGCAACCCACTCCAGTATTCTTGCCTGGAGAATCCCAGGGACAGAGGAGCCTGGTAGGCTGCTGTCTATGGGGTCGCACAGAGTCGGACACGACTGATGTGACTTAGCAGCAGCAGCAGCAGTTGCAACTATTGAGTTATAAAGTTTAAAAAGGATGTTGAATGTTAATTTACTCACCACACTTCTGGCTCATATGATTCTAAAAAGATGAAAACATCTCCTCTTAAGGCAGATCTTCTGAAAAGGAGAGGCCATTTCTCGTAGTAATGGATTATGATGTTTCGTTGCCACCATAGTTAATTATTTTTTTTTATCATAGTTAAGTCAATTCAGCAGCAGTTTCTATCTATTTAAAAATATTTTACTCCTGGATAGCAGTTAGCAGTTGATCAATTGTTTAATTGTCTTCTCGGTGTCTATCAGGTCCAGTTCCTCTTAATTCTTTCTTGGGAACACTAATGTTGTAAATGAGCATGCAGAATGGGTTGCCAAGAGCAACGATGATATTGAGCTGTCACCATGAACTAGGAGTTTTATCCAAATCATCTCAGTCCTCGTTACAGCAAACCTTTTGGGATATTTCCAATACTTTCTTCCACTTTGTAAGTGGGAAAACTGAGGCTTTCAGAGAAGTTTGTTCTTTGCATGAGACTGTTGCTAGGAAGTGATGGAGCTAAGACATGGATACATAACTGTGTCAAAGTTTTCCAGTTAATTATAGAGATAAGATTGCCTACATTTTATGCTAATAGATCCAAGTATTAAATTAAGTGTTAACTAATCAACATATCACTTTAAAAAATATAACTGTTCATATTCTGCTAATGCCCATTTTTCACTCAAGTGTTTGCAAAATTTGGGGATAATTTTTCCAAACTCTTACTTTTTTTCCAATTAAAGGCTCTTTTTTAAACCTTTGTTTAATATTTAACTTCATATCCACAAAGGTAATGGCTGGTGATATGTCTAATACTTTTGCTATTTTCTTTGGGCGTACAAATCATTAGAATTATCTGGTTAAGCCAGGAGCTTTCAATCTTGGCTGAGCATTAGCATCACTTTTAAAGATCCTGATTCCAGGGCCAAACCCATGACCAATTAAATTAGAATCCCTGTGAGTAACATTCTAGTGATTACAATGAGCATCCAAGGTTGAAACCACTAATTTAAAGAATTCTTCCCTGGACTTTCCCTGTATATTCACTTTACCTGTGGCCTGCTCTGGCTTCTGCCCATGTAGCTGAAACTACGTGTTGGCCAATTCACCAACCATTCTCAAATGCCATCTCATTATCTGACTCTAATATAGAGGTTGAAGAAGCTAAATTGTCTCTTTCCCAGACTTCGTTGAAGATGGAGGAGCTATATGATGCAGTTCTGGTCAGTGAAAAGTAAGTGAAGATCTGTTGAGGGCTTCTGGAAAGCCGATACATCTAGGCGTTTTTGACGACTTAGTCAATTCAGGAGATTGTTTTTTTTCACTTTTCATCTCAATGTTTATAGTTATCTGAATGTTTCCCTAGATATAGGTTGAACACATGACTTGAATCAAAGGTCCTTTGAATGGAAAAATCAAGGGAGAATTCTATCTCTTATTGATGCCTTAGTCTTCATTTCCTCATAGAGACCTTGGAATCCATGACAGAGAAGCCAAAGGCTAAGGAGTTTGAGAACCCTAAAATTTTCTTTGAAATTTTGGGGTATGGATGACAAAATTATCACCTCCAACATGCTTGTCAGACATAATTTCCATGTTAGACATGGGAGAAACAGAAGGGATTATATGTAATAGAGTTTCTAGCAAACACTGAATCTGAGCCTGTGTATTCATAGTATAAGAATATATATATGTGTCTGCTAATTTTGTGTAACTTTTTATTGAAGCATGATGTATAATACATACTAAAAAAGTACACGTATGGTAAAGAAGAGCTCAGAGAGTTTTCAAAAATGAACACACCTTTATACCTAACACTTGGGTCAAGAAGCAGAACATATAACTTTCCTGGTGGTCCAGTGGTTAAGACTTCGTGCTTCCACAGCAGGGGTAAGGGTTTGTTTTCTGGTCAGGGCACTAAGATCCTGCATGTCGCACTGTAAGGCCTAAAACAAAACAAAACAAAAAGCCAAACAAACAAACAAAACTCAGAAAACAAAAAACACAAAAAAGAAATGGAACATTACCAGGGCCCTAATAACCCCTGTTCTTCCTTCTAATGAGTCCCCTGTCAACAAAGGATAACCACAAGGCTACTGTTTCTGTTTTGTTTTTTTTTTTAAAACAAATGAATGTGTAGAAGTATAAGGTCACCTCTTCTTTTTCACATGCTCTCTTTTGAGATGGGAAAGTCAGACCTATTTCAGGGCACATTTAATTATGGAAAAATGAAAAGAAAGAAATAAAATCCAGACCAACAAAGCAAAGATTTAAGTTGGCATCGCTATCCTTATAATTGTGATACCGGCAGACACTCAATAAACATATCAGCATTGTTAAAATGATTTATCAGCCAAATAGTTGAATGTAAAATATTATCAATACAGGTGTCATCATTGATCTTTCTTGGGTCTCTCTGCTGAAGAATGGGGCCGCTAGATGATTTCAACAAACAATCCTTGACAGGAAACCAAAGGCAACAAGGCACGGGGACAGACAGCTGACAAATGCAGTTCGGGGCCATTAAAGCATGTGATGAATTTGCCAGGAAAGTATATATTTGTGCAAGAGGTGAGCTCATATCTCCCATAAATTTGTCAGCCGTGACACAGTGTTCTCCGGCTTGGCATGAGTAATGCCTTGCTATTTGCTGCCTTTGTCTGGCAAAAGCTCTATCAGTCACTCCAGGATTATTTACAAAGAAACGTGTCTATCAGTTACAAGGACATGACTTTGCCGCTAAAAGATAACAAAAGAGGAAATCAGGCAGTGGCCTCTCCGTGAGGGATGCGTCTTTTCCAGACAAGCTCTGGACTGGAATGAATCAGATGGACGGCAATTGGCCGGGCTGGCCCTGTGCCTGGCATGACCAGCCTTAGTACATTTATCCACACTGATTAGATTAGAAATTATTAATAGGGGGCTACGGAGTAGAGCAAAAGGTCATTTAGAGTTTAATTCTGTTCTCAGATAACTTCATTTCGGCTGATGGGATTGTTATTGTAGGGGTTTTATATGTTTATAGGAAACAATATACTCAATAATGAAGTCTTGCCTCCTTCTGCAAGGTCAGGAAAGCTATTGTGTAGCTAGATTGAAGTCTTCACAATTGTGTTAATTAAGTAACAGTGATTGGGCTTGGTCTCCTCTTGAAATGCATTTAAGACCCTAAAAGCTGCTGAGAATGTATTCTTTCAATATAAATATATGGGAAGGCAAGTGCGACCAGAAAGCAGCCTGAGATTGAGTAAACAGAAGAGCTGACACGAAGCTTTTACTTAAGACAGCCAGAAGCCTGGTTGGCAGATGTAACTTCTTGCCACATAAATACAAATATCTTGTCAGTTTAGGATTAAACCTAACAAGTTCCTTTTTCTTTACTCAATTCCTGACCAATCTGAAAGATGAAGCCATAGAATTTGATGTTGATGGTACATTATGTCTCATCAGTTATGTTACACCTTCCCAGGCCTGTTTGTTTGGGGCAGATGATCAGTGTTCAGTAATAGCCATGCCCTTCTCAGATAAAGGGCCATTTCCTTGGTCTCGTCTGATAGACCAGGGCCATTAGTCCATCCTGGTCTGATAGACCAGGGAGCTCAGATCTGTCCTCCACTTTGAGACCCCTTTGGGAGTTTGTAATCTGAACTTTAAATTTGCTGAAGGTTATTTGCAATTTTGTTTGTTGCAATAGAAAAGATCCCTTCTAAATAGACAAAAATTATATTTAAATGATTTTCAATGAAGAGTGGATTTGTTACTAAAGGCAAGTTTGTGTGCCCAACACACACTGAAATCAAACAAACCAAAATGTTGGAGTTTGGAAAAGAGAAAGATTTATCACAGGGTCATGCAAGGAGACATGAAAAACCCATAAAACCCTGAACTCCCTTAAGTATTTAAACAAAGCATATTAAAAATCAAGGTGAGGGAGGGGTGTGGTTGGTGTTGCAAACTTCTTGGTGTCGGAATCCTTTGTTCTTGTGGCTGTCCATGTAGGTCAGGTCACAATGTTCCCGAAAACCTCCAACAAGACAAATGTTATTCTCTGTTCAACAACTTTTTTATCTCTATCTGAATGGAAAAGTGTTAGACCCTTAAAGGTCAGAGCCTTGAGAATGGGCTATCCTGTATGTTTCAGGCTATAGGAAATATTCTCAACTGAAAGCAAAAGCAATAGAATACAAAGATTAAAGTAAAAGGAACAGAGCTAATATGGAATCAGATTTGTTCTTCCCTATTACAGTCTTATAGAAAGAAGTTCATTGTCCTCTTTCTTAAAGACCACAGAAGACACTTGGGTTCTATTTGTAAGCAAACAACTTCCTATCTGACTCCAGATATAATGATATCTGGGCTTCCCAGATGGTGCTAGTGGTAAAGAACCTGTCAATGCAGGAGACATAAGAAACGCAGATTGATTCCTGGGTTGGGAAGATCCCCCAGAGGAGGACACGGCAAGCCACACTAGTATCCCTGCCTGGAAAATCCCATGGACAGAGGAGCCTGGGGATGGTTATAGTCAATAGGGTCTTACAGAGCTGGACATGACTAAAGCGAGTTAAGACGCCTGCACACACACACGTGCATATAGTGATATCCCATGAAGAGGAACTTTGAAGTAAAACTCGGTGACTGATCTGAGTTGTCTTTCCAACTCCCCCACCCACACCCGAGAAAATCACCACCTCAAGACAGAACTTGGTCTTCCCAATAGGAGGACTATAGAATAGAAATTATATTTTCATTAATGTAAGTTTAAAAAATTACCCCTAAGGCAGTGGATATTGACTAGGAATGGTTTTGTTCCCCAGGGAACATACAGCAAAGCCTGGAGTTATTTTGATTGTAACACCTGAGGTGGGTGGTGCTAATGGCGTCTAGTGGGTAGAGGTCAGGGATGCTCCTAAAAACATCCTCCAATGCATAGCATCACACCCAAAACTAGGAATTATCTAGCCCCAAATGTCAAGTGACAAGGTTGAGGAACCCTGCTCAAAAGAACCTTTAGAATCAATGAAGAATGAGGACTTGGGAGAGATTACTCTGTCTAGGGAATGAGGTACCAGAACTTCCGTTCAGTAAAAGTCTATAAATGACTTTATAAATAGATAACATATTAGGATGCAAAAAATAAAAGATTTCTTTTAAAGCCACTCATTTCAATTAAAACTTGGGAGTTAGAAAAATGTACTCTTGATTTTCATTGTTGTTCTAAGTTGGTCCACATGCTTTTAGAGTTATTATGATGTGGAGTAGTGTCAAGATGCAAAATCTTTGAAGGAAACATGCAAAAGCAGCTGACATACTGGACGAAAGGTTGAGCTGAGATCCTGAACATCTAAAAGCTACCCTGCCATCAATTAAACCTGAGCCTGGGCGAGTGATTCAACCCATCTGGGCCAGAGTTGCTATTTCTGGCCAGACACTGAGACTGAACAGCTTGACGTCATTCCTCAGCTATTCCTTCTCCTCCAGACATGGACAGAGCCAACACAGATACTCGCCTTAGTTTCCCGGCTCGCAGTCCTGCTGGCCTGGCTCACTTCAGTCCTTGTTATTTCACATCTGGGCAGTTGCATTAATTTCTTTGGTGACGTTCTCCTCTCAAATGTGTCCCATAAAATGCTGCAATCTTATCTGTTTAAACCACTACTTTGTTTACATTACTCGTCTCAAATATCTGTATGACAACCAGTCCCTTTCTGATCTGCTCAACAATGGTTTTCTGTACTAGACTTAAGCACTTTCCCTCTTTGGATCATTGCCATCCCCATCATGTGACTGCACTTAATGCCTTCTTCATCATGGAATGCACTAGATCAAGTTTTCCTGCTGAGCTTTGTTTGGAAGGACCCTCCTGTCTGCTGTGTTCTTTCCCTATTGTTCTTTCCCCTATCAACTTTCCTTCAAATCTAAAGTCCCGTGGTCTCTCAGAACTTTTGCTAAGATCTCCAAATCTCTGTCCTCTAAGCTTTTAAGGACCTATTATTTGCATAATGTATGTGATACTTAACATATTTTACTATCTAGCTATCAGGCTAAATAATATTCTTCTCCCTACATTGATATCTTTGACTCCCTCTCAATGATCCAAGGGAAAAGAGACACAAGCTATCACGGTGAAGTTAGGCTTTCTATGGGATTCGATGGGAAAGGATGTTTTGCACCATCCTCTGGCCAGTACATCGGAGAAGGCAATGGCACCCCACTCCAATACTCTTGCCTGGAGAATCCCATGGACAGAGGAGCCTGGTGGGCTGCAGTCCATGGGGTCGCGAAGAGTCAGACACGACTGAGCGACTTCACTTTCACTTTTCACTTTCATGCATTGGAGAAGAAAATGGCAACCCACTCTGGTGTTCTTGCCTGGAGAATCCCAGGGACGGGGGAGCCTGGTGGGCTGCCATCTATGGGGTCACACAGAGTCGGATGCGACTGAAGTGACTTAGCAGCAGCCGCAGCTGGTCGATACATATTCATGATTGGATTAAACTAAGACACTCTGAGAGATAAAGGCATACTCATATATATTAAAAAATATTAAGTCTTTCTGGTTAGGCTGTAACCTCATCATGACAGTCATAATGATCAAACCCTTTGTGTCCTCTGAGCTTTGTGTCATAGAAAGTATCTAAAGAATGGTTATATGGCCAATTTTATTTTATGTGTACTTTTCTATAAACTATAGTATAGTGAAAAAAAAGTAGTATTCAGGCTTGGGAGGCTTTTGGTTACTACAGGAAAAACTGCATTAAAAAATGTAAAATGTGTGCACACACACACATTCACACACACACTATATATATATATTTGAGAGAAACATCTCTGTTTAAATATATGTCACTTGTACTCCAAGAATAAAAGTTTTCATAAGTCTCAGTAACTCTTCTTGTCCATTCCAAAGATAATGGAGTCCAATAGTTCCTAAACGTAAAAGAAATTCTCAGATTTTGACACAGAGTTGAAGAGCATTGTTGAAGTTCCTTAGTAATTTTTTTTTAACAGGCTGACTGTAGTATAGATACAGCATGTGGTAACATGGCCACACATGCATCAAAGTATTCTTTTTGTCATTTTTTTCTTTCAACTTAAGCATACCTGGGGTTAAGGGCATGCTGGAGGCTTTTACTGATGCAGTTATCTGCCTTACTTCACCTGCAAAACTTCATTTGCTCTTACCTCATTTATAGCTCCCCTGAGTTTTATCCCTTATGTATAAAAAGGACAGCATCTTTGTCTGTATACTACAATATTCAATCTAGGGTTTTCAAGTCTCATTGTGACAGTTTTTCGAAAAAGGGATTTGCTACAGTGAGATATGTTTCTTCGTTGTTACCTGACAATGAATTTGCTAGTTATTCCCCTCAAACTAGAACACTCACCTGCTAAAAGAACAACACAGCTTAATGCAGTGATTTTCAGAGTGGAGTCCCCAGACCAGGAACATCAGCATCAACTGAGAACTTGTTAGAAAGGCAAATTTCTAGGTCTTACTTACTGAATCAAGAGCTTTGGGGTTGTGGCCAGCAATCTGGGTTTTAACAAGCCACTGGGGACTTTTGATACAAGAAAAAGCTTGAAAACTATTGGCTTGGTTGTCAATATTAGTAATATGAGCTCTGGGGCATACTGCCTGAACTCAAATATTTAACCTTCAAGTCATGTACCCTTCTGTTGCCTCAGTTTTCTCAACAATGAATGAGATAATCCTAGTATCAACCATCGTTCATATATTGTTGGTGACATTAAATTGATAAAGTAAATGTGACAAGTTTAGCAAGAACTGGCACCAAGGGTGCACTTCATATGTTTTAGCTATTATTGTTCACATTTTCCCGTTCTCTGGTCTTAGAGAGCCTCTTCCTCTTGGTCATCTTTCCAAGCCCTGGATAAGCCAGAAGGTTCCTCTCTCTTAAATATCCCTTCCACCTCTCTTCACCTCTTTGAATGTTGCCACATTAAGGGTGAGAGAAGCATTCATTTTTCTGTAGTCTGAGTTTGTGTTCACAAAGTAATTTTTTTCCCTGAAAAACCAGAACTAATGATGAGGATACATACAGACAGAGTACAACACATTTTAATTTTTTCTTAGATCTGGTTTCTATTTTAAGTATAATATAATTCCCTTGTGATCCACCTGATTTTTTTTTCAGGCCTTGAGAATGTGAACTGGTACTTATTTTTATGGCTGATATAATTGATATGTGGATGGATGGGAGTGTGTTTTCACCTTGTCTTCAGTGATGGATCATTCTTGTTTGTTCTAGAGGCTTCTGGACTTGTTATCCTGTGTCATTTCTAGCTGGTGCCACTTTTTGACAAATGATAGCAGCAAGGCGTGGTGCGCTACCTCCGGTTCTTATTTTCCCTGAGTGTTTGGATATAATAATTTTAGAGACGGCCACATGGCTAATGAGTCTTGCCCTCAGGAGCTCAGCACAGAGGCAGCCCTCACTAGCCTATCAGAGCCCTCTTTGAAAATGTTGGAAGATGTGAGAGAGCAAGACAAATGGACATTTGTGTATCATATTCTTTGAGAATTGAATAGAGGATTTATGGTGTTCCCTGACTTGACACACTTTACACTTGTCATGCTGGCACATTGCATTATATTCTGCTGCCCACGGGGCTTTTGATGATGTTTCAGAAACAAGTAATAGATGTCTCTGTGCTATATCCATACATTTGCAGAGAAAGATCCAATATGAAAAACAAACGTACAGTAGAAACCATCCTCATCAACTGAACACAAAGGCCTACCTCTCCTTTCTAGTGTCTTATTAGTCCCAATTCCCTACCTGGACATATATATATATATATATATATATATATATATATATATATATATATATATATATATATATAACCTTCTCCAGCTAGAGATAGTTCACCTGAAGTACAATGTAACCCACAATTTGCCCTATTTCATATGCATATTTTAATCTCTACTTGGGGTATAACAATTGGTGATGTCTATTATGGCAGCTACAGTGCAATATAGAAGAATTCAGTGCACTAAACTATTAAATGTAGAGTGAATAAACAACATTCTATATATGAGGTCCCACTGTTAGTGCTGGGAACAGTATTCAATATCCTGTGATAAAACATAATGGAAAAGAATATTAAAAAACAAATGTATAATGTATAACTGAATCAGTTTGCTGTACAGTAGAAATTAACACAATATTGTAAATCAACTATACTTCAATAAAGAAAATTCAAAAAATTTAAAGAAAAGAATCCAGTGCGCTGAATTAAGTATCAAGAACTCTTCCTTTTACCCTGAATTGGCTGTGGACATGACATGTGTGTGCTCAAATGAACTTCGTATGCCAATGTCACAATTTTTTCTTTTTTTTCATCAATCCTATGGGCACAAGATTTCCTGACCAGCCTATCTCCCAGAAGGAATACATGAGAACTCATTTTGAAAGGTGTGTTGAAGTGAGAGAAAGTCACCTATGTGCCTCTTGATAAGGCAGTTGGAATACAAATATGTTTGCCCTTGGTTTTACGGAAGGAAAACAAAGTCCTTAAAAGGGTGAGTGAGTTTTATTGAAGGACCACCGTAAGTGATGAACAGAGAAGGTCCAGATTTCTATCTTCTGCTCCTTAGATGAAGTGCCCTGAGATTACTACCCACACTCCATGTTCAAAGGGCCACTGCAGGCCTGGGCACTGAGGAAGCACCGATAGCTACACTGTTTTTTAAGTTAATGGCCTTTTATCCACCTTTCAGACGGAATTCTGTAGTGATCCTTGATGGAGAAGTACTCCAAATAATGGCCGTTCTCTAATTTCTCACTAGTCAGATGAGAAACTCATTTTTATTAAGAAGTTTTAATTGGTTGTTTCTTGAACAACTGAGTTAGTGAACTGAGATTCTTATTGGATTCACATAAGTAAAGAGTACTATATTTTTACTACTTTCTGTGAAATCAGGATTTCCTGTTTGGTATTTGTAGCTCTTTATCTTATGGGTCCCATTTTCACATTAGAATGTCTTGAAAAGCAGGGACTTTGATTTTTGTTTTTCTGTAATATTCTTAAATCCCCTAGGATTATTAAATATAAGCTTATCAACTTCAAGCAAACAGGTTGAAAACATCTGTAATAAAGGGAAGTGAAAAGTCTTTAAGCCTATGGTGTTTTGCTTCATTTCATTTGGATCCCTTTAAGACATTATTGGGCTTCCCTTGTGGCTCAGATGGTGAAGAATCCACCTACAATGCTGGAGACCTGGGTTCAATCTTTGGGTTGGGAAGATCCCTTGGAGAAGGGAAAGGCTATCCACTCTAGTATTCTTGCCTGGAAAATTCCATGGAGTAAGGAGCCTGGAAGACCTCAGTCCATGGGGTGGCAAAGAGTTGGACATGACTGAGTGACTTCACTTTCACTTTCCAAGACATTATCTGTTAGAACTGCCTGTATATATTCCCTATTTCCAATTTTCTTGTTTCCACTTAGGATTTTTGAAAGTGAAATTCTCTCAGTCATGTCCGACTCTTTGTGACCCCATGAACTATACAGTCCATGGAGTTCTCCATGCCAGAATGCTGGAGTGGGTAGCTGTTTCCTTTTCCAGGGGCTCTTCCCAACCCAGGAGTCGAACCCAAGTCTCCCACATTGCAGGCAGATTCTTTACCAGCTGAGCCACAATGGAAGCTCAAGAATACTGGAGTGGGTAGCCTATCTCTTCTCCAGTCGGATCTTCCCGATTCAGGAATCAAACTGGAGTCTCCTGCATTGCAGGTGGATTCTTTACCAGCTGAGCTACCAGGGAAGCCTGAAGTTTTTTGAAGGGCTCCCTAAATGTCTTGTGAGCCCTCCTATTGAACCTGGTGATACTGAAGTTGCTGATGGCTTTGCCTTTTCGTGATGTACCCATGAACAGGCAATCTAGCCTCTTTCTTTCCTGTGTCACAGAAGTAACACCAGCTTCTCAGCATCCTTCTTGAAAAGATCGTGATTCAATGGGAGAGGCCTGAAGCACATACTAAGGAAACACCATAGGAAGCAGTGGTGGTGAATTCAGGATTGTAGATTTCTGGTCCGATTGACATCTAAGTCTCAGTCAAGTATGCGCTCTGGTTAACATTTGTGTCACTAAGTTACACTGTTGAGTTCATGAGAAGGGTACACTTTAATAGCCTGACGTAGGTCTGTGTAAATAAAATGATTTGATTTTTGTATACACTGGCAATGCCTTTGCATTACTTCCTATTGCCGTGTAACAAATTATGCCAAAATTTAGCAGTGTAAAACAGCACATGTATTATCTCAGTTTCTGTGGTTCAAGAATCCAGGCATGGCTTAGCTGGATCTTCTACTTCAATGGCTTTTACAAGGTGACAATCAAGATGTTAACTCAGGATTGCATTCTCATGTGAAGCCCGAACAAATGAAGGAACTACTTCCATGTTTGGTGGTACGATTCAGTTACTCTCAGGGTACTGAACTGAAGTATTCAATTTCTTGTTGGCTATTGGCTGAAGGCCACCCTCAGTTTCTTGCTATGTGGGCCTCTGCAACATGACAATTTGTTTCATCAAAACAGGTAAGCCCAGTAGGCAGTAAAGAGAATTTGCCAGCAATATGGAAGTCATAGTCACAGAAGGGCTTCAAAAAGCCTCTCTTCTGAATTTCTGATTTAATAATTCTGATATCTAGCTTGCAAGGGAAACAGCTACAGAGTTGAAAAAAAAAAAAAAAAGTTACAGGGAATGAAAAGAAAATCAGCTAACATATCCATACATTAGTCCACATTATATTGGAATTACCTGTTTAAGATTCTTTCTCAATATATTTTAAGTGCCTTGGGGGTAAGAACTGAGCCTTATTCATATTTGTAACATCAGCATTTGGTGCAATACCTGATCCACAGAGATGAACTGTTTGAACTGAACCAAGGGCAGTTCAGTACTCCATTTTTTATTCTTTTTTCTCCCCTAGCAAGAAAAGGCAGTATTATATGACAGTATTTAAAAGCATGGACTCCAAACACAGACAACCCGGATTAAAATTCTGCTTCTGCCCATTGTTAGCTGTTTGCTCTTAATTAAGTTATTTGTTCTCTTCCAGCCCCACTTTCTTTATCTGTAAAACAGGAATGTGCATGATGATTTGGTGTCTCCATTATGGTTGTTGTACAATTAAATGATATGTAAATGATATGCAAAGGGTTAGGCTAGTTCTTGGTACAGATGGTATGTAAGTGTTAGCTGTGATTATTCTCTCTGCTTAGAACTCCCCTATCTTTGTCCACTTGGTTGAATTCTGTTTCCCTCTCTTCTTCAGGTGTCCTTTGGGAACTCTTTCCTCTAGTTTGAGTACTGCTCCTGTATGCTTCCTTCCTTAGCTGTGCATTCTTCAGCCTTTTATAAGACACATTTGATTATATTATAAAGGGGATAGTTCTACATCCCCTTTGGATTGGCCTAGATCTTATTATTCATCTTTATATGCCCGACATTTATCACAGTGCCTGGTGGATAGCAGATACCAAACAAATGTCATTCAGAGAAGTATGTAAAGATTCATCTGCTCTCATGAAGGCTCTGACAGCTAGCTTGAGGCTGTCCAATGCTCCATTTTCTATATCTGGGATCAGTCTTGCCCACAATAAATGGGATTCTTGGTTCTTTCAATAAGCTCAGAGAATGTGGTTCACTGGGGACAGAATGCCTTTGAAAGAGATATGTGTGCTGGTCCCCTCTTTGAACTATATTATAGAATGATTCATCTTCCATGAGCAGTATAACCTCAATCAGGGCTCTCATCTACCCTCATCTTTCATTCCTTCTTCAGTTGCCCATTTTTCCTCCTCTCTTCCCATTTCATCCATCTCACCTCCTGCCAGGCCTGGGCAGACACACAGACGTGCACACACACACACCTTTGATCCTGCTGACACCAATGGCACTAAGGAAAGAAGTTCAATATGTCCACTGGCATCAAACTAGAGTAATAACAATTCTTCAAAATGACAATCACAAGCAGCCTAGGGGCATTCAGAGGCTCTTCTATTTTGTGTTTTCTGTAGTCTATAGCGTTTTTCTCTGGTGTTTAAAAGCAGAGGTGACTGTAGTTTGCTCTGCCTGAGAGGTGCTAATGAGCTGGCATACAACAAACAGTTATGGCAGTCCCATGGTGAGGAACAGGCGGAATGGAGGAGAGTTTCGTGCCCCATCTCACAGCCGCCAGCAGAGCACGATCTCCCGTTTACAACCAGTTACTCGGCTGCATTTCATGTTTGTGATTGTGTTGACAAAGAAACAGTTGCCATTTCTGGTAGCATCTCTTAGCTTCCTGAGCAGCCTCAGGCATGTGGAGAATGCAGGAGGCACATACTATCTTGGTTGCCTCCTGATACCTCATCTGCTTATCTAGATCCAGAGTGCCCACTGGGAATGCCCCAGCGGCATCCTACAGCATCCTAGCTAGGCAGATGTTCCTGGATCGCCATTCATTTTCCTGTGGCTCCCACTCCTCCTCTCCTGCCAGATACAATCCAACATCCACAGGCAGAAAACACAGACTTTCTGCCATACTGATTCCTAAGACAAGCCAAGCCAAACTCCCCTAGTAGAGAACCAAGACAGACACCTTCGCCGTTATTTTACTTCTATTTATTTATTTTCTGGCTTTTGATTTCTCTTCTCTGTCAGCAGCAGCAGGAAAAACCTGGAACATCAAAATCAAATTCCACCCTGCATTGCACTGGCCTGGCCCTTTCTATGTGTGATTCAAAATTCAACATTCTGTCTTGTGTATGGCAGGCAAAATATAGCTTTCTGTTTGGGGGTTGGAGGCTGGTTAAGAGAATCATAAAACAACTTAGATGTTTCTTGGTGATGCCCCAGCTATGTTAAATCAATATTTGATGATTTATAAATGAATGAGGTACATACAGATTAGATTTTCTTCTGAATACACACTGGCATAGACCACACTGGCAAAGATAGTCTTGATTTAGTATTGTCTAGGGCATCTGAAACACAGACTGCCAGTCTGAAGATGGGGCAATTCTAGATGGTCTAATACACAGCCTCATATAATTGTGTTGAATGACACTTTTTTCTTGTTCTTTTGATTGGATGTGGGAGTGATTCTAGTTTCTATGTATTTCCAACACATTTTCAAAGATGAGTATTTAACCATCTTCTGTTACAGTAACCAAACAAAGAGAAAAATCTCAAAAGCATGAATTTAGAGGTTAGAAACTCAGTTTCTATATAACTAAATTCTTTTTCAATTTTTTTTTAATGAAAATATACATTGTAGGCTTGGGGAGAAAAGCTTATATTAGAGTTGGTAGAAATTTTCAGCAAAGTTATGTTAGAAATATTAGGCATTTAGCTTTCAAAACTGCCTTGCCAATATTTAGGTGAGATAAAGCTAGCAATACAGTTAGAGCTTAAATAGTCCAAAATAGTTGAGGAAAAACCTATCCAAGTATGATAACATGTTTGCCATTTTCTGACAATTATTTTTAATATAGGATTTTTGGCTATGGAGATTCTCTACATATTATACTGCCTTATGGGTTATTTGGAAAGCTAACTACAAGCTAAGAATAATTATCTATGTTTGTCATTCAAAACTCAATTGGCTAAGCTATTGCTTTTAAGCATCCAGTTAGCTGAAGTTTGGCTGGTCACCCACTTCAATTGTAGAAGAGCTCAAGTGTTTTGGCTCCATATGTATATAGGATATAGTAATAGCCAACACATGTTCAATACTTATCATGAGTTAGGCATTCTCCTAAGCCCTTCAAATTATTCTCTCAGTTAATCATCATAAGACCCCTCTGAATTAGATTACTATTCTTATCAATTCATAGGTAAAAAAACTAAGACACAGAAAAGTAAAACTTTCCCCAGTGATAGAGTGGAGATATGAACTTACCACCATGCTAAAGAAAATGTCAGAGTTGAATGATTTATTGGAAATATTTGTCCCAAAGACGAGAAAATTGAGGTCTAAGATGAAAGTATCTTGCAAGGTTTGTATAACTAACAGGAAGGACATGGTTTATGGTGAGAAAAGCACTCAACAGAGATTCCAGGCAAGAGTGGGGTTTTATTTCACATGGCCTTATTTCTTGTCATATGACCTGAGAAAGTCACTTTTCCCTATATGATATTCAGTGCCTGTGTATGCAAATATTAGATCATTCAATATTAAACAAATACAACATAGCAAATATCCAGCATGTGCTATGAATGAAAGTAAAATGTAGCCCCCGTTGGAGGTACTCACAGTCTAGCAGTAACATGGAATTATGCAAGGGCTAGGTTGTATCAGAGAAGTATGCACAGGTAGAGGATATCTTCCCAAAGCCATAGATTAGTTTTTGGAGCTGGACTTGGAAATGTAAACAGTTGAGTACATTGAAAGATAGGTCAGTTGCGTGTGCGTAAGTGGTAACTTATTTCAGAGAGGTAATTGGGTAGGTCCCATATGCCATACTAAGTAGTTTAAACTTGGACATGCGGGTCATGGGAAGTTATTCAAGAATTCTAAAAATGGCGTGATTTATTCAGTTTTACATTTACAAAGTTCACACTGATGACATGAAGGATGTCTTGAAGGTGGTATCACTAGAGATAAAAGATTGCATGAGTCCAAATGAGGGGCAACTAATTGGAAAGGTTTGAGAGAGATTTAGGAGGTAGAGTCAAAAGACCCTGGCTATTAGATATACTAAGAATCAAGATCTTCTAAGCTAGGAGATAGGTGAGCATTTTCTAATCTCCAGAGAAGAGGCCAACAGGAATGGATGGTTGATGAAAAAAGCAGTTTAATGAATGAAATGAGGAGATAGAATTGGGTGAGCTCCAAAGCACAGTGTCAGAATCTACCTTAGCCCAAACAATGGTAATTTATTTGCTATCTTAAAAACATTATTTCTTTAAACATTTTTCAAAGTTATAGAAATGCACATGGTATCAAATTTAATGGTACAGAAGCAGGTGATATGAAATAATAATCCTTTATACCACTCTTCTATCCCCAATTTCATTAGAAATAAGGAATTTTTAACACTAAAAATTTATTGTTTTATACTGATTGTGTAAATAATATACATTTATTATAAATAAGGGTCTTCCCTCGTGGCTCAGCAGTAAAGAATCCTCCTGCAATTTAGGAAACTCAGGAGGTGTAAGTTCTATCCCTGGGTTGGGAAGGTCCCTTAGATGAGGGCACGGCAACCCACTCCAGTATTCTTGTCTGGGGAATCCCATGGACAGAAGAGCCTGGCGGACCACAGTCTACAGGGTCCCAAAGAGTCAGACAAGACTGAAGCAACTGAGCCTGCATGCAAGCATTATAAATAATTTTAAATATAACATACAAGTTTCTAAATTTATTTACAAACAAATAGTACATACAAATATAAAGAAGGTAAAGCTTGCTTAAAATCCTAGCCTCCTAAAATAATCACACTGAGGGGGCCATCCGTTTTTATGTATGTTTTCTCTACTCTTCTTTGGCTTGCTTAGTTTTATACTACTTTCCTAACCATACCTTTAGCCTTGTTAACAGCCTAATGGGTGGTCTTCTATAGTCACTTTCTCTCTGTGTATATGTGTGTGTGTGTGTGTGTGTGTGTGTGTGTGTGTATGTGTGTGTGCATGCTTAGTCATTCAGTCATGTCCAACTGTTTGTAACCCCATGGACTATAGTCTGCCTGGCTCCTCTGTCCATGGGATTTTTAGGCAAGAATACTAGAGTGCGTAGCCATTCCCTTCTTCAGAGGATCTTCCCAACCCAGGGTTTAAAACCAGATCTCCTGCATTGCAGGTGGATTCTTTACTGTCTGGGAATCACATGCGTGCATACACACACACACACACGTATATGTATGTATATATGCACACATAACCTTTTGTTGGCCATTGTTTTACAAAAAAAATGAGCTTATATAATATGCACATTTTTGTGTTTTGCTTCTCTCATTCAAGGGAGAATCACTCCAAGTCATCTGGTATTACTCTAATTCATTTTTTTACCACATAATATTCCAATATGTGGTCATATTTCAACATGTTCAGCCATTTACTTATTAAAGAACATTTACTTTTAGTTCACCACAAACAGTTCTGCAATAAATGTCATTGTACATGTGCTCCTTTATATTAATATATTCATTCTTATGGAATAGATTATGAGAATGAAATCATGGGATCTAAGGATGTGTGTATTTTATATTTTCATAGCTGTTGCCTGATGGCTTAGTATATTGGGTATGGCGCTATTTCTAGAGTGTTTCCTGTACTGCAGAGGCCAAAAGGCTAAAATTTCCACTTCCCAGAATCCACTGCAGCCAGATGTGACTTAGGTTAGCCAATCAAATTCATGCAAGATTTGAAATGCAAATACAGTGAGGTGGAGAACTCATTTCAACTGGTTATGGAAACTATAGATGGAATACAAAGACACAGAAATGTTTATGTGATTTTGTTTCTGAAGTAGCATTAACAAAGGTTTCCATGTGGAGAAATAAATCAAATATCAAACAATATAATGGAAATTAAATTGTGAAACAGAGAAAGGAATACTATGCAGCAATTGAATTAACTAAAACTACTCACATTAACTCCAAATATCTCAATAACATACTCTGGAGTGATAAAAGAAAGTTATAAAATAATATATTTCCTGTCTTCTGAGAAACCTATATGTAAGTCAAGAAGCAACTGTTAGAACCTGACATGAAACAACTGACTGGTTCAAAATTGGGAGAGGAGTACAACATGGCTGCATATTGTCACCCTGCTTACTTAACTCATATCTAGAATATATCATGCGAAATGCCAGGCCATATGAATCACGAGCTGGAAGCAAGATTGTTGGGAGAAATAGCAAAAACCTCAGATATTCAGATGATACTACTCTAATGGCAGAAAGTGAAGAGGAACTAAAACTTTATCTCTTGATGAGGGTGAAAGAGGAGAGTGTAAAAGCTGGCTTGAAACTCAACATTCAAAGAACTAAGATCATGGCATATGGTCCCATCACCCTGTCCCTTTGGCTCACCTGATTTCAGGCAGCTGTGATGGACACTCTTCATGCCTGCTGCTGCTGCTCCTGCTGCTAAGGTGCTCCAGTCATGTCTGACTCTGTGCGACCCCATAGACATCAGCCCACCAGGCTCCTCTGTCCCGGGGATTCTCCAGGCAAGAACACTGGAGTGGGTTGCCATTGCCTTCTCCAATGCATGAAAGTGAAAAGTGAAAAGTTAAAGTGAAGTCGCTCAGTCGTGTCTGACTCTTCAAGACCCCATGGACTGCAACCTACCAGGCTCCTCTGTCCATGGGATTTTCCAGGCAAGAGTACTGGAGTGGGGTGCCATTGCCTTCTCTGCTAGTCATGCCTATTACACCTCAAGTTCAAAGGTGCGGGGGGTGACACTCTGCTTTTCTGCCTCAGGTTTTTCTCAGAACCATGGGAAGCCACTTAGCCTAAATAAGCAAGGGAGTTAAGACCCCAAGATCAAATTTTAGCAAATGGAGATTAAGTCAGTGAATAAAGCCCTGTCTATTTCCCTTTGGTCTGGTAGGCTGGTTCTGCAATGTGTCTTTGACACATTACCTCAGAGAGTGCACAGAGGGACTATGCCTCAGCTGCCCACTGCAACACCCAGCTCAGTTAATGTACTTTCATTTGTTCTATCCCTTCTCTAATCTCTATTTCCACCCCTACACTTTTGCTTCCTGGGATCACCTCCAAAATATACTACCTGCACCCAAGTCAGGCCCTATTTTCAGGGAAATCCAAACTATGACATATAGGATAGTTCCATCTATATGCCATTCAAAAACAGTAAGATGAAATATTGTATAGGGAGATATGCATGTGAGATATACTATGCAGAAAAGCAATGGTTAATTTAAGATGAATGTAATATGCTCAGCCTCAGGAGAAGGGAAAGAGCTATATTCTGGGTGGAACATACAGTGGCTTCAAAAGTGTTACTCATGTTTCATTTTTTAATCTTTCTGTTAGGTACATAGTATTTGTTTCATTATCTCTTTATATTATTGGTTCTTGACTTGTTGGTCTCAGAACCCCTTTACACTCTTAAAAATCATTGCGGACTCCAAGAAACTTCTGTTTTTGTGAGTTATGTCTAATGACATTTACTGTATTCAAAATGAAAACTGACCAATTAAAAATATTTCTCCTTACTTATTTGAAAATTACAATAATAAACTTACTTGATAATGTAAATCACTTATTCTTATAAAAATGAATATTTCCTAAACAGAAGCCAAACAGAGTAAAACAAAATGAATGAGGGGAGTGGCAACATTTTTCATTTTACCAAATTTCTTTGGAGAATTTCAGACTATATTAATAGAGTTTTCTTTTTTCATATAACTCTAGATATTCTTTGATATTATATCCAAACTTGACAGGTGGTAGTTTCTTAAAGGTGATTGCAATGGGGTATCTAGAACTATATCAATGAATTTTTAATACCCTTATAGCAAAACCTATTTGTCTTCTTGCATTTTGAATTGGTCCTTTATCCAAGAATAATTTTATATCATGTACTGGTTGTTTGGAAAATCATGGTTCACTGAGTTATGTGAATCGTCTAAATGCTAATACATTTTATTTTACATCTGGTCTCATCTAAAAAGTCTTTAAATATTGGGACCTGCCTAGTTCTAAGTGTTGAATACAAGTTTTCCAAAATTCTAATTATTTGCTTCAAAGTTCAAATTTTACAATTGGCAACAAATACTGAGTTGTTTTCCTTGAAGTGATAGACTCACTCCATTCATACTAACTACTGTTCCTATGTGGTGCCATTGACCCATTTTTTGGCTCCAGCATTTTTATTCACCATCTCTTTGGGATCATGGGTACAAATGTCAGCACAGTGGAAAAAAAAAAACAAATAATGTCTCAATTGTCATATAAAAATAGTTTTAGCCCCCCAGAAAGTTCTCAGGGAACTTTCAATTCAGTTCAGTTCAGTCGCTCAGTTGTGTCCAACTCTTTGAGACCCCATGAATCACAGCACGCCAGGCCTCCTTGTCCATCACCAACTCCGGAGTTCACCCAAATCCACGTCCATTGAGTTGGTGATGTCATCCAACCATCTTATCCTCTGTCGTCCCCTTCTCCTCCTGCCCTCAATCTTTCTCAGCATCAGGGTCTTTTCCAATGAATCAGCTCTTCACATCAGGTGGGCAAAGTATTGGAGTTTCAGCTTCAACATCAGTCCTTCCCATGAACATTCAGGACTGATTTCCTTTAGGAGGGACTGGTTGGATCTCCTTGCAGTCCAAGAGACTCTCAAGAGTCTTCTCCAACACCACAGTTCAAAAGCGTCAATTCTTCGGCTCTCAGCTTTCTTCACAGCCCAACTCTCACATCCATACATGACTACTGGAAAAACCATAGCCTTGACCAGATGGACCTTTGTTGGCGAAGTAATGTCTCTGCTTTTTAATATGCTGTCTAGGTTGGTCATAACTTTCCTTCCAAGGAGAAGGAAATCTTTTAATTTCATGGGTGCAATCACCATCTGCAGTGATTTTGGTGCCCAGAAAAATAAAGCCAACCACTGTTTCCACTATTTCCCCATCTATTTCCCATGAAGTGATGGGACCGGATGCCATGATCTTAGTTTTCTGAATATTGAGCTTTAAGCCAACTTTTTCACTCTCCTCTTTCACTTTCATCAAGAGGCTCTTTCGTTCTTCTTCACTTTCTGCCATAAGGGTGGTGTCATCTGCATATCTGACGTTATTGAAATTTCTCCTGGCAATCTTGATTCCAGCTTGTACTTCCTTCAGCCCAGCGTTTCTCATGATGTACTCTGCATAGAAGTTAAATAAGCAGGGTGACAATATATAGCCTTGACGTACTCCTTTTCCTATTTGGACCCAGTCTGTTGGTCCATGTCCAGTTCTAACTGTTGCTTCCTGACCTGCATACAGGTTTCTCAAGAGGCAGGTCAGGTGGTCTGGTATTCCCATCTCTTTCAGAATTTTCCACAGTTTATTGTGATTCACACAGTCAAAGGCTTTGGCATAGTCAATAAAGCAGAAATAGATGTTTTTCTGGAACTCTCTTGCTTTTTCGGTGATCCAGCAGATGTTGGCAATTTGATCTTTGGTTCCTCTGCCTTTTCTAAAACCAGCTTGAACATTTGGAAATTCACGGTTCACATATTGTTGAAGCCTGGCTTGGAGAATTTTAAGCATGTGAGATGAGTGCAACTGTGCCGTAGTTTGAACATTCTTTGGCATTGCCTTTCTTTGGGATTGGAACGAAAACTGACCTTTTCCAGTCCTGTGGCCACTGCTGAGTTTTCCAAATTTGTTGGCATATTGAGTGCAGCAGTTTCACAGCATCATCTTTCAGGATTTGAAATAGCTCAACTGGAATTCCATCACCTCCGCTAGCTTTGTTTGTAGTGATGCTTCTTAAGGCCCACTTGACTGCACATTCCAAGACGTCTGGCTCTAGGTGAGTGATCACACCATCGTGATTATCTGGGTTGTGAAAATCTTTCTTGTACAGTTCTGTGTATTCTTGCCACCTCTTCTTAATATCTTCTACTTCTGTTAGGTCCATACCATTTCTGTCCTTTATTAAGCCCTGTCCTTTATTGAACATTTGCATGAAATGTTCCCTTGGTATCTCTAATTTTCTTGAAGAGATCTCTAGTCTTTTCCAGCCTATTGTTTTCCTCTATTTCTTTGCATTGATCACTGAGTAAAGCTTTCTTATCCCTCCTTGCTATTCTTTGGAACTCTGCATTCAAATGGGTATATCTTTCCTCTTCTACTTGGCTTTTCACTTCCCTTCTTTTCAGAGCTACTTGTAAGGCCTCCTCTGACAGCCATTTTGCTTTTTTGCATTTCTTTTTCTTGGAGATGGTCTTGATTGCTGTCTCCTGTACAATGTCACGAACCTCTGTCCACAGTTTATCAGGCACTCTGTCTATCAGATCTAGTCCCTTAACTCTATTTCTCACTTCCACTGTATAGTCATAAGGGATTTGATTTAGGTCATACCTGAATGGTCTAGTGGTTTTCTCTATTTTCTTCAATTTCAGTCTGAATTTGGCAATGAGGAGTTCCTGATCTGAGCCACAGTCAGCTCCCAGTCTTGTTTTTGCTGACTGTATAGAGCTTCTCCGTCTTTAGACCAGTCTTGAAGAAATGTGTTTTTATATTATATACACCTTTCTAGTATATATTTCCCAAAAATCAAAAAGACAAGTCAAATCCCTAAGCTGTTAGTGGATATTTTCAAAGTCATCTCACCTCCCTTGTTAATTGTATCATGAGCAGATTCCTGGTTGAATAGCCTTCCCTCCTCTCTTGTCTTGGAAACACTGCCACTCTCCACCCTCTCCTCACTCTCTCCACACAAGTCATATAAGCACATGGCTTTTTTCTATTGTTAATAAACATATTTTTAGAGTGGTTGTAGACTTACAGCAAACCTGAGTGTACAGTACAGAGAGTTCCCATATACTCCCTGTCTCCCCACACGAACAACTTCCTCACAACCAATATTCTGTGCCATGGTAATACATATGTAACAATCAGTCAGTAAACCTACGCTGTCATCTGGATCACCCAAAGTCTGTAGTTTACATTAGCACTCATTCTTGGCATTGCACATTCTGTGGGTTTCAAAAAAAGCAAAACAGCATGTATCCACCATTATAGTATCATACAGAATAATTTTATTGGCCTCCCAAATCCTCTGCACTTCACCTATTTATCCCTCCCTCTTCACAACCCTTGGCGCGATCACTGAACACTTCACTGTCCTATAATTTTGCCTTTTTCAGAATGTCATAAAAGTGGGATCATATAGTATGCAGCCCTTTCAGATTGGCTTCTTTCTCTCAGTAATATGCATTTATACGTTCTCCATGTGTTTCATGGCTTGATAGCTCATTTCTTCTTAGTCTTGAATTCCATTGTCTCAAAGTATCACATTTTATCAATCAATTTACCAACTGAAGAGCATTTTGGTTGCTTTCAAGTCTCAGAAATTACATATAAGCTGCTGTAAAATTTTTGTGCAGATGGGCATACATTTTCAATTTATTTGGTTAAATATCAAAGAGTATGATTGCTGAATCATAAGGTAAGCATATATTTGGTTTTGTAAGAAAATTCCAAACGGTTTTGCAAAGTGGTTCTACCATTTTGCATTACCACCAGCAATGAATGCGTGTTTCTGTGGGCTTCCCTTGTGGCTCAGCTGGTAAAGAATCTGCCTGCAATGTGGGAGACCTAGGTTAAATCCCTGGGTCAGGAAGATCCCCTGGAGAAGGGAAGGGCTACCCACTCCATTATTCTGGGCTGGAGAATTTAACGGACTGTATAGTCCATGGGGTTGCAAAGAGTCAGACACGACTGAGTGACTTTCATTTCACGTTACTTCAGTTCCTGTTGATCCAGATCCTCACCAGCACTTGGTGTTGTCAGCATTTTGGTGACAACAAAATTTGGTGACAACATATAATAGGTGAACAGTGTTGTCTCATTGTTTTAAAGTGTGATCCCCTTGACCTGCTGCTGGCTGCCTGAGCCAGCTGTTGATGGAAGCAGGTTACCCGGTGTCGAAGAAGAAGGCACAGATCTACAAAGAGGAGGCCCAGAGTTCTGAGATGGAATGAACCAACCGGACACTTAAAGAGACTCTCCAAGTGGATCAGAGAGACTGACTGCTCCTGAGTGGACTTGCTTCCGATGGCTCTGCTCAGACTCAGGATGACCCCACAGTCCCAAGGCTATTCTCCATATAAAATTGTGTATGGGAGGCCTCCTCCCATAATAAAACAGGTGTCAACCAATTTGCCTCAGGTAAGGGGGGATAGGATTTCACAGAAGATGGAACTGGGTAAGGTAATAAATCAGGTAACTAAGTTTGTACAAGAGAGGGTGCCGTTCCCCCTTGGGGAACAGATTCGTGAGTTTACACTTGGTGACCAAGTATGGGTCAAAGATTGGAAACATGATTTGCTAGCCCTTTGGTGAAAGGGCCCTTATGTTGTTTTACAGTTAAAGTTGCAGGCGTTGCCCCTTGGATCCATCACACCAGAGCGAAGAAGGCATACAACGCTGACGCAGAGGACGCCGAGTGGACCACACAGAAGGACCCCACCGACCCACGGGAAACCAAGATCATTCTAGGAAGGAAAAAGAAAACAAGGTCCCGGACGAGCCCTCTACAGGATGGAGACTCCTGCTGCTAGGCCTCACCAACGCAATTCTGAACCTGACCACTGTTCCTGCACAGGACAACGTCTTAATCTCGTGCGCACGAAATTCCAACTGTTGGGTAATGGACAGACTCCCCTGGTGGGTATTGACATTTAACATGAAAATATTACTGGTGGATAGTAATCTTGATCATACAATATATCTCAATAAATAATGCTCGTTATGGAAACTAACAGCATCAAGAGGGGGGAATGAAAAAGGAATTCACAGGGCCTGGACTCCATCTCAGGCCTGTCTGTGCTGGTCGTGCATGGCCACCTCTTCAGTGGACTCTGAACTCTGTGCTTAGCGCCTGTGGGAATGACAATGGAAGGATAAGACCCCGCTCTGGGCAGGGAAGACACTAATCACCCCTGCCTCCGGACAGTATCTATCGGAATGTAAGCACAGGCTTATCGGTTATTAACTGGTTGGAATGTAACCGTGGGCTTATTGATTACTAACTGTTTGAACACATAACACGTGAATGATGGGGTTATTGTGATTGTATTTACCCTTCCTTTGTAAGCCTAGAGGGATTTGGGCTGGTGGGTTTGGACACGTACACATGGGGTATAAAAGATTTTCACATAATGCTGGTCGGGGATCTTGGCTAAGAGGAGACTCTGCCTTGGGCCCACCGGTGTAATAAACTCCACTATCTGAAAATAAAATAAAATAAAATAAAGTGCAATCCCCTCATGATATGTGACACTGAATATTTTTTCGTATGCTTGTTTGCCATCTGTGCATCTTCTTTGGTAAGATGCTTGTCCAGGTCTTTGGCCCCTTTTAAAAATTGGCTGTTCAGTATCAAGAATATAGCTGATATTTTATAATAATTGTAAATGTAGTATAATCTCTGAAAATATTGGATCACTATGTTGTACACCTGAAACTAGTATAATATTGCAAGTCAACTATACTTCAATAAAAAATAAAATATAAAATATAATATAAAAGTCAGGCTGTTTGTTTTCTTGTTGAATTTTAAGAGTTCTTTATACATTTTGTATAACTGTTCCTTATCAGATGTACGTTTTGAAAATATCTCTCTCGGTCTATAGCCTGTCTTCTCACTCTCTTTGGATTGTCTCTCACAGAGCAGGTTTTAAATTTTGAAGTCTAGCTCATCAATTATTTCTTTTGTGGATTGTGCCTTTGCTGTAGTATGAAAAAGTTATCACCATACCTAAGACCAATCAGGGGTTCTCCTATGTTATCATCTAGTTTTATAGTTTTGTGTTTCACATTTAAGTGTGTGATCCATTTTGAGTTACTTTTTGTGAAGGGTGTAAAATCTGTGTCTAGATTCATTTTTTTGCACGTGCATGGCCAGCTGTTCCTGCACCATTTGTTGAAAAGACTATCTTTGCTCCATTGCATTGCCTTTGTTACTTTGTCAAAGATTAGTTTACCATACTATTTAGCTCCACTGATCTATTTGTCTGTTCTTTTGCAATACTCTACTGTCTTGTTCACTGAAGTTTTACAGTAGCTCTTGAGTGGTATAGTCCTCCAACTTGGTTCTTACCCTTCAATAATGAATTAGCTATTCTGGACCTTTTACCTTTTCATGTAAATCATAGAATTAGTTTCTCAATACCCAACAAATAATTTACTGGTCTTTTGAAGGGGATTGTATATTGCATTGAATCTGCAGATCAAGTTTAGAAGAACTGACATCTTGACAGTGTTGTTTTCTTACAAATGATTGTGTAATATCTCTCCATATTTAATTCTTCTTTGATATCTTTAATCAGAGTTGCAGTTTTCTTCATACAGATCTTACAGAACATATTTTGTTAAATAGCATTTGGCTTTTATACTCTGAAAAAGTATGTAACTTTTTGACCTAGACATTCTTATGCCATAATTTTGACTTGGGAACATTTTGAAAATGCTTAAATATCAAGTTATCAAGCTTTAGAGTTTTAGATTCTAAATAAAATTTTTAGCAGGTGCTTTCAACACATCTTTACCAAGAATTGATGCTTTTGAACTGCGGTGTTGGAGAAGACTCTTTAGAATCCCTTGGACTGCAAGGAGATCCAACCAGTCCCTCCTAAAGGAAATCAGTCCTGAATATTCATTGGAAGGACTGATGCTGAAGCTGAAACTTCAATACTTTGGCCACCTGAAGTGACTCATTAGAAAAGATCCTGATGCTGGGAAAGACTGAAGGCAGGAGGAGGAGGGGACGACAGAGGATGAGATGGTTGGATGGCATCACCGACTCAGTGGGCATGAGTTTGAGTCAACTCCGGGAGCTGGTGATGGACAGGGAGGCCTGGCGTGCTGCAGTCCATGGGGTCACAAAGAGTCAGACATACTGAGCAACTGAACTGACCAAGGAGACATAAAAATAAAAGTTTAAGGAGTCATCCTCTAGAAAGACTGAGGAATGAAACAATGGCCAAAGACTGTATTCCTCTTTTGAGGAAATAACTATTTTAACTTAACCACTTTAAACTGCATCAAGATGTCCTGTTTGGGTTACTATTGCTATGAAAATGCAAGTTGGCTGCTGGAATCTAGTCTGAAGGCAAATTCCAATGTAGCTCAAGAATTCCAGTTGGTAAACCCCAGAATATATAAATATAATTCTTGAATTCCCTATCTTTGGGAACTTCATTCCATTTTGCACCAGGAGTCAGAAGCTGTAGTAATTTCTACCCTGGTTTCTTTTTCTCTCTGGTGTTGTCTGACTCTCAATAACTGTGACACTAGATATGCTCTTCCAGCTCATGCATTTCATATCTCCATTTTGTTTCTAGGGTGGATATTTCATGTGGATTTCTGGTATCATCTTTAGTGATTCATAATCACATTCTACAAGCCAACATTTTCCATGCTTGGTTTCATCTCCAGCTTAGTATTTTTGAGGAGCTTATTTCCAAACTAGTTTTGGCTTTCTATGAAGCCAAAAAATAATCCAACAAGCCACAAACAAAACAATAATAAATTGGTGAGTAGATACAATAATTTAACCATGTGTTTTGTTCTCACCGAGAAAAATCTCTTGGGTAATTTTGGAAAGCAAATTAAAAAGTCATGAATTTCTCAGTGATTAAGGCTTGCATTTTTATATGCAACTATTCTTTGCAGAATGATATTTTAGCCTTAATTTTTTAAGTGCAAAATTTCATAGTATTATTTACAATAAGAATGTATTCCTTTTAATTTTCTTTTATGACTATAGTATTTTTTAATGCATGGGCTTAGATTTTAGCTCAAACTATTTACTGTAGATTGTGTTTGGCTGACTCTTAACACTGTAGTTTTAGAGTTGCAGAGCTGTGGTTTAATGTACCTATTTCCTTTATTATCATTTTTGTTCATGAATCATGCCCATTTTTGTAGTACATCTCCCCCCTTTTTATAGTGATCCCTCACTGTTTTAGAAAACACATCTGGAAACCTAAAAAAAGTCCCTGTTTTTAGGGGGGGGACATGACATTCACTATTCATGAGTTTCCCATGAGTTCTGCAATGATGCTGTGGTTTAATACTGACTAACAAACAGTCCTCAGAATATTCTGATTCTGCAGGAATTCAGTAAAATGATTGAGGCTCTATCTCCATGATATTTGACACCTGTCAAGTAATGCACAAGTTAGTGAAACCAGCAGATTTTTTCAAGTATCTTTCACTCCTCAAACAGTGGCATTGCTGAATTCAAACGCTTAAAAAATTATTTCACCTTATCAATTTTATGACAACAGATTCTAGAGATGACTGATTATTGTGCCTCTTATGTCTGTTAGTGAAAAACCAAGAGTTTTACAAGAGTGAAATGTAGCAAGATATAGCGGGAGGGACCTCAATTTTAAGTAAGTACCAACTTCAAATTCCATTTCTGCACCATACTAGCTATTTGACCAGGAGCAAATCACTTAGCCTAAGCTTCAAATCTGTCAAATGGGTCGCTTTGTCTTACACGACTATTGTGAAGATCAAATATCAATTAATACGTAGTGGAATTAGTGACAACACTAATCCTGGCACATGAATTGCCGTGTAAGGCTATTTCTAATAGTGTTGTATGTCTTTTCTTCCCAATGAGGTTTACATTTTCCTGTGAGCACATATGATGTCATCTGTCTCCTAGTCTCCCATGGTGCCCAAATCAAGGTGAACATACATAACACAGAGATTAAGGATTTAATGAATTTTACTAAGGCAATCGCATGAAGAAAAGAGTACCAGTGAGGGTGCATCAATAAATTCTTGCCACTGTTAGGCCACTAATTTTGAAATGTGTTCATCTGTCTCTCAAAGCCTATGTTTTCTTGTCTGTAGAACAATGTTGAGTCATTTGGCTGGAGGACCCCTGAGAATTAAGGACCCCTTAATACTGAATTTACATGAAGCCTGATAAGCTTTCTTTTGAAATCTCCAAATAGCTCACTTCCTGTTGCAGAAGTAGAAACATTTCGTTTCAAAGAAAATGTGTCTGTGAAAGTTCTGACCTTTCACTATTTATAGATAATCTCAGTATATGGATGTGACCGTTCTTCATCCTAATTTATCCAATACTAACATCTGCTTTTTTCTTTTCACCAAATTAAAGACATTTATCTTCCCAGGTGGAGCTAGTGGTAAAGAACCTGCCTGCCAATGCAGGAGACATGAGACGCAGGTTCGATTCCTGGGTCAGGAAGATCCCCTGGAGGAGGGCATGGCAACCCACTGCAGTATTCTTGCCTGGAGAATCCCACTGACAGAGGGGCCTGGCGGGCTACAGTCCATGGAGTCACACAGAGTCAGACTTGATAGGAGCGGCTTAGCACCCACCCACATACTAATTTCCTCTCCTTTCTACTTCAGCTTGAGCCTTGCAGAAGGGAAGGGAGCAGCTTGCCTCTGATCTTGTGGAAATGCCCATACAAGCTCTTAAGAGAATAAATGAATACAAATTTAATCAGAACTTCTTTTCTGTTAAACTGAGAATCTTACTGGATTTTGCTTATTCTAAGGCTTCAATTAAACTGTCTTTCTATAAGTTTATGTCAAATCCACTTGAACTCTGTCTTGGGAAGATGGCAAAAGCTCAATACCAATTTCTCTTCTTTTCCAAGGTCATTTATATTAACATTCTGGCAAGTTCCTAGTCCTCTCAACATGATCAGGGTCTCAGGAATTCATCCTTTTCTACAATTTCTTATTGAAAAAGCCATCCAAATGCTCCTTTCCACCAGATCCTGGCATCATGATGTAGCATATACAGGGCAAGGGAAACAGATGTACAAGGGGACTCCACAGGAACTATATTTCAACCTATCTCAGATTTCTCTATTTCCCTGCCTATACCTCTGATGCTGGACATATGCTTGAGTCACTGTATTCATCAGGGAAATTTTCTGGATGTTCAAATACAAGGTTTGAAGATCAGTGATCCCTAATCATAGTTTGATAAAATCCAACTTCTTATGCTCAGCCTTC
Organism: Dama dama; assembly: GCF_033118175.1. Lineage (NCBI taxonomy): Eukaryota > Metazoa > Chordata > Mammalia > Artiodactyla > Cervidae > Dama > Dama dama. Next base: position 39,476,899 of record NC_083691.1, read on the forward strand.
ATTCATTCAATTAACAAATGATTATTAAAGGGTTGAATGCAATGTCTTAGGCCCTGTGAAAACATCTTTTCACCTCTCTTTAATCTCCTGTACTGGCTTCACAATATCTCAGGTTCATCCTCTTCTTTCCTTCAATTTCTCAGAATGGTAGTATCTTACCTTGGGGATTTCATCCTTGAAATATTTTTTTTAAAAATTCTAGGATAGACATAAGAATGGGTGTTCTAGTTCAAAGTTTGAGAAGACAAGAACAGTTCATTTTAAGAATGAACAAAAGGGGCTGGACCTTTGCTTGATATCAGCCAGAAAGGGAGTGGGAAGGATTGAAATGGCCCAGTTGCCTTGGCTGATGTAGAAGCTCCTGGTTGTCTACAGAGAATGCCCAAGGGTCAGGGTGATTTCTGTTCTCAAACCAGACAAACCAAGGCTGAGCACTCTCTGACTCATGCCTGCCATCCATAGCAGAGGGAAAGGAAAATGCTCCTACCTGTCCTTGATGGGTTTTACTTTGGTAAGAACCCTAAACATGAGATCTACTCTCTTAACAGATTTTTAAGTATACTATACAGTTTGTTATGTATATAGGCATGATATGGTATAGAAGATCCCTGGAATATACTAATTTTGCATGACTCAAATTTTGTTATGAATCAATTTCATCTGTGCTCTTCGACTAGAACTTGATTTCTCACCACTGTCCCACCCTCGTAGTTCACTGAGTCAACATTTTGCCACAGTTCTGCCTTCTATCATGTTGACCCGGATCATCACTGGAGTCTTAAGAGTTTCAAACCCTGCTTCATGATAAATTTGAAAATAACAGTTGATGTCCTTCAGAATACAAGCAAATGCTCTGGAGTCCAGAGGAGCTCCTAAACAATTCTTATGATTAGAGCAAGATGCTCTCCTATGCATGAAAACCTAAGATGAAAAACAGAAATCAACTGGTAAACCAAGATGTCCCTAAGCTTCCGTAGTGAATAGGACAGGAATGCAGCTCCTGTTTCTGTTCTGTCGGAAGGAGGTCATGCTGCTGACACCTGCCTCTAAGCCTCTTTCTTCACAGGTGGGCAAGCTCTACCTCCCAAAAAGATTAAGTGGCAGGTGGCAGAGGGCAGGCTACATTGGCCTCCTCGGCAACCCGTTGTGACATCTTGACCACAGGCCAGCAGGACTCCCCAGATTGTCACCAAATATGTCACAAAATGCTTCTCATCTTCAAAACTTAAATTTTCTTTACAAAAGATAAAAGGTTGGATTGCTCTCTCTTTTCTCCCCTCATGTTCCTTTTTTAGTAGGACTCTTTTATTTTGAGAAAGGAAGACTAACAGGGAATCCCACTATATAAAAAGACCAGAATGGGATCTTTGGATAAGATAGTGCGTAGGTGATGGAGATGGGATAGAGCATATCTGCTTAAATTTCTCAAGTTATCCCACCTTCTTAAAGAATTCCAGTTAGCTCCCTGGAATTCAGTTTATCAAACACAAAAGCTTTGGGCTAAATCATCTCTAATGTGCCTCCATTTAAAGCTCCAAGAAGGCAAGGCTCTGCCTGAGTCATCTGTGAATCCCCAGGGCCTAGCATGATTCTGACACATAGGAAACACACACACATGCACACACAAACACACATACACACGCACCATACACATTGCTGTTGTTCAGTCCCTCAGCCGTGTCTAACTCTTTGCAACCCCATGGACTGTAGCCCACCAGGCTCCTCTGTCCGTGGGATTTCCCAGGCAAGAACACTGGAGTGGGTAACCATTTTCTTCTCCAGGGGATCTCTCCAACTCAGAGATGGAACCCCCTTTTCCTGCATTGGCAGGTGGGTTCTTTATGACTGAGCCACCAGGGAAGCCCTACATATATATACATACATGTATGTGTGTATTTACAATGAATGGGTACATACCAGATTTTTCATTTGTCATGAGATGTGTCTATATGTACACACATACATACATGCATATATGTATATACATGTATGTATGTATATATATAATGAATGGGTGCATACAAGATTTTTCAGGTGTCATGAGATGTGTCTATTTCAGATTCTAGTCCCTTGTGACTGATAGATTTGAATTTTCAGTGTTAACCTCCTCTTCTGAACATCTACCCTTTACCTGCCCCCCACTTTTCTCTGCACAACATAGAGACTCAGCCATAGCTTTCCTCAGATTGAATCTGAAACACCAAATGTGAATGTCTCTCGCATGGGGAGATGGCTTGTTTACACAGGAAGAATTGCTTCAGCATACTGTCCTTACCAGCAAAACGGGGAGAAAATGCTGAGTCGCCAGATTCCTTGCCTGCACTAAAAAGGAATTTGAAACCAATTTCAGTCCTTTCTTGGGCCTCATGTAAAAATAAAGCTTTTCTCCCCAAGTTTTGGACTAAGTGAAAAAGAAAAAAGGAAATCTAACCTTGATTTATACTTTCCCTGAGCTCCCAAATAAGTCCAGGTGATTTTGAAGTTTTTTCCTCTCATTTTCTTAAACCAGGGCCAGAGATGAGTGGATATTCATGTGCCAGTTTGAAACTGTTGTGAAAGATGTAAATGATATGTCTCCTTATGGTTCCCTTTTCCGCCCTTCCCCAGAAGAGGGACTGCTGCAAAGTGTGGATCCTGCTAAGGAAGATATTGCTGGAGGCTTTGCCCAGATCCTGGGGTGAGCCATCAGGTGGCAGATTCACCCAGGAGCCTGCCAGCTGCTTGTTATTACCGTGTATCATTATGTCTGCTTCTTTAATTTTTTTTCTTTATTTAATCACCTAATATTATTTTTATTGGCCTGTCAGAATGTGGGGGAGAGCAGAGGGGAACTCATTTCATGTGTTGTGGAACATTATTAGGGTAAAATATTAGGACAAGTCTATACCTTCCTCCTTTGAAAAATAAGATACAAAACCAATTAAAGTGAAGTGATTACTGAAATGCATCTAATTAGTTATTAACTTACACACATCAACCCACAGTGGCAGCTCTCACAGTAAAAATCCTGTTTAGTGTTGATACAGAAGATAATTGATATCACAGAGGTCTTTGCTTCTCAGGCAATTGCTTAAAAAAGCACCTTCACAGCTCAGAGCCTTCTCTCCCCATGGGTTGGGGTACCTTTTCGTCAATCTGACAAGATCTGTCACATATTATCAGACAATTGATCACCAGCGCCTGGCAAGTCTTAATCCATCGTTTGATCACACATCAAGAAAAATGGCTTTTTATTTCTTACATCCTGGCCATGAGAAAGAGGAAGAAAGTGGAGACGTAGGCTTCCGGCTCCAGCTCATTACTTTTTTGCAAATGATAGATGGGTTCACCAGGCAATTTAACTTTAAAATGATCTTTTCCCCCTTCTCAAATAAGCAAATAGAAGGAGCTTCATGGCACAAGTTGAGTGGAAGGGGAGCCGGCCTGCTGTTCCTTTCACATTTCTGCAATGTGTGTGGCACCCATGTGTGGATGGGCGTATGGGTAGTTAGTAAATATATATTTACTTAGCATTACTGCATCTACTCCTAAATAATAGAATTTAAAGTGGACACACACCTAGAGACTAACTTTCACTCTCCAGGACACAGTTATAATCATTTTATGCATTTCTTTTAGAGCCCTTATGTTTCATATAAAGTACTTTGAAATGACTTCCAGTTTACAAGAAAAAAAAAAAATGAGTATTAGATAAAGACACAGTAAAAGTTCTTAAAAAGATCATTCCCCCCTCCCATGAATCCAATTATTGACAAATCCTGACCTTGTGTATACAGCAATGTTACTGAGCATAAGTTCATGTTGCTGATGCCCAGTGAGGCCAGACAATACCAGAACACTAGAGTTGGAACAGAGAAAGGTTTATTGCAGGGCCATGAAAGAAAAACAGGTGGCTCATGCTCCCCAAACCCCAATCTCTCTGAAGGGTTTCAGCAAAGCATTTTCAAAAGCAAGATGAGGGAGGGGTGGTGTGGTTGGTTGTTGCAAACTTCTTGGTGTTGGAATCCTTTGTTCTTGTAGTGGTCCACATAAGTCAGATCATGATGTTCCTGTAAATCTCCAAGACAAATGTTATTCTCTGTTCAACAACTTTTTATCTCTATGCGAATGGAAAAGTGTTATACCTTTAAAGGTCAGAGCCTTGAGAATGGGCTATCCTTTATGTTTCAGGCTATAAGCAAATTTCTTAACTCAGAGCAGAAGCAGTAGAATATGAAGAAACAGATCTGATATGGAATAGAGTTAGATTTGTTCTGCCCTATTACACCTATATACACAAGCTCCCTCAGAATGGGACAAACCTAACAATGTAGAAATCAGTCCTGTATCTAATAGTTGGTTTCTACTTAGTATCTTAATAAAAACTATAATTACCAAGAAAAGAATAGACAAAAGCTCAAAGTTTTTGAGGGATTCTATATGAGTTATCTGAGCTTCCCTGGTGGCTCAGTGGTAAAGAATCCACCTGCCAATGCAGGAGATGTGGGTTTGATCCCTGGGTCGGGAAGATTCCCTGGAGAAGGCAATGGCAACCCACTCCAATATCCTTGCCTGGGAAATTCTATGGACAGAGGAGCCTGGCAGGCTACAGTCCATGGGGTTGCAAAGAGCTGGACGTGTGTTAGTGACTAAATAGCTGCAGCAGCATTTAAGTTATCAATATATGCATAAATACCCTGGTGATCTCTAAATAGTATTTTCAGAATTCAAGCTGTTCAAAGATTCCAGTTGTGTTCTTTGAGGCCAGGAAAGAAAAGTCCCCAATTCCCGCATCTTCCCCACTAAAAACCTTTCTGGAAATCCTTCACTATTGTACATCCTCTGTAATTTGAAGACACAAAGACCCCAGATTTGGTCTGTGTGCTTAAGTAAAATAAAAGGTGCTCAGAGATGTGTAATTGTGTCATACTTTTCCTGTGTCAAGCAACTGAATGAGATAACAGCTTTTCCAAATACTCGTCACAAAATTGTACAGTCAAGCAGTATGTGACTGGTCTTCAGCTTTTGTCAATAAGCTGAAGACACTTGAACCCCAGAGACTATACTTCAACCCCCAGCACAGTTTGCATTAGGCACCAGAAAGAGTGCTCCAAACACTATCTGTTCTGATGAAATACAAAGAAGCTCTTATAGCATGGTCAAAAATATGGTATCAATGCCAATTTCCTTTTTTTTTATCATCTTACTCATGTAAGATGTTATCATTGGGGGAAAGTGGAGAAAAGATATTTGGAAACTCTTATTTCTTTTTGGCAACTTCTATAATTATTTCAAAAAAGAGTTTCAAGAATATTTATGGAAAAAAGAACATACCTCTAATCCTCTAAGCCAGCTGAACATGCTACCCATTTGAGGCACTGATGCCTCTGGACTACTTCTAGCAATCTCCTGCACAGTTTTTCTGCATGCAGGTCAAGAAGCAACAGCTAGAACCAGACATGGGACAACGGACTGGTTCAATATTGGCAAAGGAGTATGTCAAGGCTGTATATTGTCACCTTGTTTATTTAAATTAAAGGCAGAGTATATCATGCAGAATGCTGGGTTGGATGAAACACAAGCTGGAATCAAGATTGCTGGGACAAGTATCAATAACCTCAGATATTCAGATGACATCACCCTTATGGCAGAAAGTGAAGAGGAACTAAAGAGCTTCTTGGTGAAGGTGAAAGAGAAGAATGAAAAAGCTGGCTTAAAATTCAACATTCACAAAATGAAGATCATGGCATCCAATCCTGTCACTTCATGGCAAATAGATGGGAAAACAATGGAAACAGTGACAAATTATTTTCTAGGGTTCCAACATCACTGCAAATGGTAATTGCAGCCATGAAATTAAAAGACACTTGCTTCTTGGAAGAAAAGCTCTGACAAACCTAGACAGCATATTAAAAAGCAGAGACATTACTTTGCCAACAAAGGTCCATCTAGTCAAAGCTATGGTTTTTCCAGTAGTCATATATGGATGTGAGAGTTGGACCATAAATAAGGCTGAGCAATGAACTGATGCTTTTGAACTGTGGTGTTGGAGAAGACTTTTGAGAGTCCCGTGGACTGCAAGGAGATCAAACCAGTTAATCCTGAAGGAAATCAGTCTTGAATATGCATTGTAAGAACTGATGCTGCAGCTGAAGCCCCAATTACCTTGGCCACCTAATGCGAAGAGTCAACTCATTGGAAAAGACCTTGATGCTGGGAAAGATTAAAAGCAGGAGGAGATGGGGATGACAGAGCACAAGATAGTTGTATGGCATCACCAACTCAGTGTACATGAGCTCGGGGAGATGGTGAAGGACAGGGAAGCCTGGTGTGCTGTAGTCCATGAAGTCGCAAAGAGTCAGACATGACAGGGCAACTGAATAACAACAAATTGCACCTTTTTACCACTAGATGCCTTTATCTTGTGCCCAGATCCTGGTTCTGCCTCTGGTCCTCTGCCGAAAACATTTGATCTTTTCTAAAGTCCAAACTGTTAGCCCTTGAAGACTTTTAGCTCATATTTACCTTATGGATTTATCTCTTTTCACAACCACTGCATCTTTCTCCTCAACCTTCTAAGCTCCCAGTTTTCCTTTTGCCCAGCTATTGTGTGTGTGTGTGTGTGTGTGTGTGTGTATGTTGGTGCGGGGAAGTGCAGAGTGGAAATATGAGGGGTGAGGTTGAGATTTAGTCTGTGGTACCTGTATCTCTGAAATAGATTTCTGTTTATAAAGAACAAATTCTTAGCAGTGAGAGAACTCAACCTAGTTCATCAGATCCATAAAGTTGACCTCTTCTGCTTCACTATATATTTTGTGAAAATACTATTACAGCATTCAAAGGTTAGCTGGTTCATATCTATTCTCACTGCTGGGTGTCAAAAGCACAATCCTTATCATCGTAAATGACAAAGAGAATGGACTTTGACTACATCCTGAGGCAAAACAGCGGGATCCGCACTTTTCTCTCAAGCCTGGTTTGCCACTGGGGAATCATTTGGGACTTTCAGTGTCTTCTCCACCATGTTATCCATAGAGGAGGCAGGCGAATATAATGGTTAACAATATAGACACTGAATCCAGTTCTGTTTACTAGCAATGTGACTAAACAAATTCCTTCATCTCTCTGTGCTATTGTTTTGCCATTTGTAAAACGGGGATGATAACTGTGCCTAACTCATAGGGATCTTGTGAGAATTATGAGGGAGTACTTTGAGAAGCCTTAGGCATGCACATAGTTGGCACTCAGTAAATGTTATTACTTTCCTCTAAAGCCTATTCCTCTCCTTTTCTTTGGATACTCCTCAAATGTCTCTTGAAAGTTCAGTATGGTGATTTATCCTTAAATATGAGAATTAAAAAAAAATTTTTTTCTTGAACATTTCACTAAATTTCTGGAAATAGTAGAAGATAATCAGATCTCAGAAATAGGTTGGAAATTAATCAATATCAAAGAAGAACCTTGATACAGAGTCACTCAAATTTCCAAATCTACTGATCAACCACTCTTTGGATGGAGGCTGTGGTGAAGCTGCTGGTGAGCTTTGTGAAGTTATGGAACTTCCTGGACTGGTTTTTTCCTTGTGACTTACACTGCTCTGACATGCCAGAGGCTGGGCTAGATTTGAATTAGACTAGGTAGCACACTGCTCAGTTTTCCCAATATTTTTAAGGATGAGGGCTTCCCAGGTGACTCAGTGGGTGAAGAATCTGAGTGCAATGGAGTAGACACAGGGTTTGATCCCTAGGTTGGGAAGATCCCCTGGAGGAGGAAATGGCAACCTGCTCCAGTATTCTTGCCTGGAGAATCCTGTGGACAGAGGAGCCTGGCAGGCTACCATCCATGGGGTCACATAGAGTTGGATACGACTGAAGTGACTGAGCACAGTACTATCTAACGCCTGAACTAACAGCACCCTGATCCCAGGTGAATGACGTCCAATCCACCCCACCCTTTCCAATCAGCCGTTCAAAGCAATGAAAACTTGTTTGCCTGGGTCTTCCCTCATTAACTCCGGAGATACAGATTAAAAACCATCCTTTGGTAGCATTTATTAAGTTTGTACAATCTGCTTTCCAAGAAGTGTTTAGAACAACAATGAGTTATGGCTAAAGCCAATGTGAGTGAGCAATAGACTCAAATTAGACAAGATAAAATTAAATTTTCATGTATCATAAATGAAATATCCATTAGGGACTTCTCAGATGACCTTCAGGTTCAACAAATTCTGTATTAAAACTTCCAACCTGAAAGTGATGGCTGCTGGGCTAGATGGCATGCATTTCAGGGACTGTGGAGGAAAAGGCCCAGCCAGCCACAGTAAACAAATGTAACTAGTTTTGGAGAAATGCTATTGACAGTAAAATTCTAATTTTACTCCAGCTCCCAGAACAGATGTACCTCCGAGTCCATAGACTGCAATACTTAACTGCAGCTACTCAGCTGTGACCTTCAGCCCCAGGCTCACTGCAATAAAATTTTCATGCAACCATATGGAAGAATATTTTAATAGAGATTTACTGTCAGTAACTGTCCCAAAGGAGCAAATAAGGAAGCTGTAACATATTGCGTACAGTAAATCAAGGGGACTTCAATGGAAAAACGAAACCTCCCGGAGGCAAGCATCTTTAAAATTACAGGCAACACTTTGTACAAATATGTGTACAAAGGACTAGATATGCACTCGGTTAAGTAGCTCAAAATGGTTTCGATTTGCAGATATATTTATTTAGGATTTATTTATTGGATTTTATAAGTGGCAAGCACTTACCTGTCAGGCCTGAATGCCTATGTATCTCTCTTCCCTGGGGCAAAACGGAAGTGAGGGAGGGGTGACTTTAACTGAAAATCTCACCCAACCAGGCAGTGTGGCAGGCAGCATAAATTGCATCCTCTCCATAGCCAGGTTTACTTCATTTTAGGGTGAAGTATTAACCACTGGGATAAAATATTCCCTTGGCCAGTATGTAAAGAGTTTTGGACGAGTTAAATGGTTAAAAATTCAGCTTAAAGGATAATTGGGGAGACATGTCGATGAAAACTCCCAGTGGAACAGAAGGCATTCAGAAGCCCTGGGTGAATACTTGTTTATGTTTTACCCAACATTTTTGCATGTAAGAATATCTCCTTTTTGTGAAGCTGTAAAATGTAGTTTTATCTAAGTGGGTCTTGTACTGGCTGGAATTAGTAAACCAGATCTTATACTTATCTTCTCCTGACCCTGTGTATATTTGGAAGATGTGAGTTAGGGGGGACAGGGCCACGGATGAGTTGAGAAAGATGGTTGGTGCCTGAGAGAGTTACCTACCCAACTCCACACTTCAGTTCTCTTAGTTACCATCGCTACACCATTCCCTTGCTTGGCTTCAGCCCTTGCTGTTAAGAGAGTTTCAGCTTCAGACATTTGTTTCCTGAGGGCAAACAAGCAGCCATCTCTCCCCCTCTATTCAACTGATGGAAACTCTAATGTGAGGGGCAGTAATTCAGAGATAAATAGACCGAACACTGTCCATGACAGTTCATATTTTATGGTATAGAGAAGGCCTAAAACCTAAAAAAACTCATGTGTAGGAGGCATAGCACAAATGCCTCTTCCATGGCACATAATGAAGGAAGATGTCTTGACATGAAACTGAAAATCAAAATATCCAAGTGACCGTGAATAGGGGAATCGGGTGATAAATCTTGATGTTTTGCTAAATGCCTGTGGGTTGTCATATTGGACAAAGAGTGATAACAACAGAATTGTCATATCTGATAAATGGGTCTTAGGCATTCTGTTCTTCTGTGGAAGTGGTCCAATTACTGCAAAATACAGGTGACGTGTACACACAAAACAGGCTATGCACATGCAGGTTAAATTACACCCTAAAAGTGGATTACCTTGAGTAATCAGAACCTGGCTGAAATTGTAATCCAGTAAGAAAAATGCTTGAATGTTAGTTCATGCAGTTAGATTAATGTATAAATCGTGTTACATGGTCAACGACTAGAGTTTCCCCAGTGTTTCAATGAATGTACTTTTCTTACAGTTGGGTATTTATTCCCTGAACCCTTTAGCTGTACTGTATTTCACATTAAAGTGACATTGAGACTAGAAATGCTACTCAAAAAAAATGTTAGTTAGGGACATAAATGTGTGCATGATATGTGTTCCTCTGAGGGAAAGTCTGGTTGAGATAAATCTCCAGAGTCCTTGCATTATTTGGCCATGACCACGTTTAGAATCATTCTTTTTTGTCTTTATAAGGAATAGAATGGGCATGTAGAGACAATTCTCGTCTGTGTTTAATTTCGTGAATTTACCAAGAAGGGTGAGTCATGTCTTGTATTTTTTATCCCATCTCTAAAACAAGTGATGTCAGAATGCTTACTCATTAAAGGCATTTCCCTTCCATCTCCTGGAAGGTTCAGTGACCTTGGCTAGCTATATGCCAGGCCTTTTCATTGTTCTGGGCAGTAAGTTTGTCTCTTCACTCTTCAATCCACTCTATTCGGACAAGTTCATTTCCTCTCTCTTCTCCACAGGTTCTATATTCAATTTCTCACACCCTGGAGTCACAGGACTCCAGAATATAATTGTTTTCCTCCCTTTAAACCTCTCCAGACCTTAGCTGTTTTTCAAGATTCAGTTCAGAACTCCAGGTATCCAAACTATCCTAGTGAATCATTTTAAACCCATCACTAAATGCTAAAGGCCATTTTCCACTGAGCTGCTAATGCATTCTGAGAACATTAATAGTTGTTTAATAAACACCCATTTATAATTGATTTGTTGATCTTTGACCTTCTTTCTTCCTTTTCACCACTTTGCATGCACTGCAGACTTGGACTTCCCCAGAGAATATGAAAAAATGTGCTCTGAAGAAATTTTTATTCTTATTCCCCCCACTGGGAACAAGCGGGAAAGTAGTCATTACTTAATGTAATTTTCCACCTGTAGACGTCATTTTACAAGCTCAAATAATGTGAGCAAAATGTAACAATATACCCACCCAACCAACAAAGTCTCCTAAATTAAAAGCAATGTACAGCTGGAATGAGTAAAATAAGTTGCTAATTAGAAAAATATTCATGATAGATAGTAAGCTTCTCACAGCTGGAAGTTATCAGAAACTAACAAGAATCTGGGAGAAAGGATTTTTATAAAGGACTGGAAGTGGGGTTCAATGATTCTGGAGTGAATGCCAACTTACTTCAGTCATGTCCAACTCCTTGAGAAGTTATGGACTGTAGCCCACCAGGCTCCTCTGTCCACGGGATTCTCCAGGCAAGAATACTGAAGTAGGTTGCCATTTCCTACTCCAGGGGATCTTCCTGACCCAGGGATCGGACCCATGTCTCTCGAGTCTCCTGCATTGGCAGGCAGATTGTTTACCACTAGTGCCACTTGGGAAGCCTCAATAATTCTGGAGTCTCTTCCAAATCTTAGATTCTATGATAATTGTCTGAATTGAATCTAAAATTGATTTTAGTAGTCCTGTGAGGTGAGGTTTTAATATCCCAAATACTTAAAAGTTACAGTCAGAGTTAGAATATTAATTTGTAAGAAATTTGAAATAACTGGTCACTAATTGATTGACTAAAGTCAAAAGGATGTTTTTTTAGAGTTATTTGAATGTATGGACACAGCCACAAAGCACATGGAAATCAGTCCCATTCTTAGAACATGCATCTACAATTTAATTAACCTGTACACCTAAACAGGATGGCCACCGTGCACATTTTAATAAACAAATATTTATGTGCCCATCGGTCTTGTCGATTTTCCTGTCTGTGATTTGTTAACCTTGGGTACGTAAAGAGAAGAAGTGGAATGTGTTGTCCTCTTGGGAGTCCTGGGGAGCTGTGCCACTGCTGCTGTTCCCAGCCAAGGTCAGAAACTAGGCCGTGTCTTTGCACAGTCCTACTTCCAGACATATAGAATTGGTATTTCTTAAGTAGGCACTAACTCAAACATACCAACCACAGACCAGCACCTGTTCTCATTATTTGTTCCATTGACTTTATTGGTTGCTAGATATCTTGACAGACACCCCTAAAGACAGGGTTCATAATCCAGAATTTTTAGACACCAAATACTAAAGTATTTGGTAAAGTAAAATAAACTTCTCATGATCATAGTTTCTTTTTTCATTTTCATGTAGTCTTTAGATATATGTTCAGAAAAACATGAAATTTTGTCTTTTCATTATTTCTGTTTCAGTGTGGTCAGGATATGAAGAAAATTTTGAGAGAGAGGTTGACAATGCACTCAGCTGAAAATAGTTCCATTGTGTGCAGATTCCACTTATAATACATATGTAAAGAAAAGAAAGAAAGAGAAATTGAAGTCGCTCAGTCATGTCCAACTCTTTGTGACCCCATGGACTGTAGCCTGCCAGGCTCCTCCGTCCATGGTGCTTTCCAGGCAAGAATAATGAAATGTGTTGCCATTTCCTTTTCCAGGGGATCTTCCCAACCCAGGGATCGAACCCAGGTCTCCCACACTGTAGGCAGACTCTTTACTGTCTGACACCAGGGAAGCCCAATACATATGTAAGACTTGATAAAACCTTATTAATTTGCAATAATTTAGGCAACTTCTAATTATAGAATTCCTATAAATTAATACAGCGCTGCTTCTTTCACATGAATTGAGTGAAATGCTTTCTTATTCAAAAGTGTCTTCTAAACAAGAATATCTGTTGTTTCTAAGTAAATAGGTGCTTTGAAAATGTTTGAGAGGAGTTTATTCACTAAGGTAACTGCTGGTTTTAGAATTATTTTTACTTTTCTATTTGGGGAAGCAAACTTTCCCCACCTAAGGAAATACACACAATGTTTGAATCAGCAGTGTCTGAATCAAATTTTTGTTATATATTAGGGAATGTCATAAACCCAGAAATATATTAAATGTGTTTTGGTAAAAATGAGTATGATTCCCCCAGACTGATTCAGATGTATCCAGTTAGGTAATTAGTTCATCTAAAATTTCCTGAGTTCAACAATGAGTTTTTTCTAAACTTTTTGGATATTTTTGCCCCGTCTTCTATTGGCCAGGATCATCCTTAAACATCCTAAGATGCAGCAGAGAACAGAGAGCTGGATGGTAGGCAAGAGACCGGGTTTCTGAGACTTAGGTTGGATTTCTATTTGGACATTTAAGAAGCAATGACATGAAGAACTGCAAGCCAGCCTACCCCATTGGCCTATGGCAAGAACGACCCCAACCATAACTATGAAAAAACATTGGCTTTTCTTAAAGTAAGATATTGGAACAACCCAACTTTGTTACTTATATTCATATCCTTAATGCAATTATAATTAATATAATTATATAAGCTGAAGTCCTTCATTCACAATTCCCTGTGTGGGCAAAGCCGACAGTAAAAAACAAGAAATAGTTGATGTGTAGTATGGCTTTAGTTTCTTTCCATACCCTCTCAGAGTTAGGAGTCTGAATCTCGTTGTGTGAGAGAACATCTTTCTAGAGGCTGGGAAGAAGCACTGGGATAAATTCACTAGGTCTTGATGAGGTAGGAAACATCCTGTCACATTTCAGGGTGAAATAGATCTTCAACAAGACATTCCCCCCTCAACTACCCACCTCCACTATTTCACAACTTGTATTCCCAGAACATGAGTATCAAGATTTCATTTGCCTTGGAGCTCTTCCAGAAATTAACAGTGTTAAGAAGAACCATTCTATTAAGTCAGGATGGTGTCCAATAAAAGCAATGAATGATAGGAAAATGGACCGTTTTAATGCAGTTCAGTAAAACCGTCATGAATGTTCTTAATTATGCAATTCCATCCTTCCTGTGTAATTGGCTCATTCGATTTTTTTCTCTCATGGTATAGAATAAACCAAATTGGGGGTCAGAGCCTTTTAATATTGTTATATTTGACTAATATTTGAAGATGATGAGGTAAAATACATAAGAGTGTAGAATGATATGGGCTTCCCTAGATGAGCAAAGAGACTAAACTCTTATAGGACTGGTGAGAACAAAAAAAATAATTGTACCTTCCAGAGGCCACCAAACTCTGCAAAAATAAAACACTCTATTTTCAACTTTATTTTATTTTTTACTGAAGTGTAGTTAATTTACACAATTGTGTTAGTTTCAGGTACATAGTAAAGTGATTTGGTTATACAAACATATATGTATATATCTGTATTCTTCTTTATTCTTTTCCATCATAGTTTGTTATAAGATATTGAATATAGTTCTCTGTGCTATTCAGTAGGCCCTTGTTTAGCAGTGTATATCTGTTAATCCCATACTCCTCATTTATGTCTCCCCTTCTTTCCCCTTTGGTGACCATAAGTTTGTTTTCCATGTCTGTGAGTCTAGTTCTGTTTTGTAAAAGTTCATTTGTACTATTTTTTATATTCCATATGTAAGTGATATTGTGATACATGTCTTTCTCTTTTTGACTTACTTCACTTAGTATGATAACATCTAGAACAGAGTCACATAAAACAGAAAACAGCCAAACTCTGTTTACAAAAACAGAGCACTCCATTTTTAAAATGTTTATTCCTTTGGTTTTAAATAGTTACTATAACCACATGATTCAGAATTCAAGTGGTACAAAAGGGTATAGTGAAAACTCTCCCTCCTTCCTGACATGCAAATCAACTAATGCTATCAGGTTTGCACGGTGCTCTCAGAGATATTTTATGTATATTCAAGCAAATATGTGTAAACTTTCATCTGTTTTTCTATTTGCATGCATGACCGCATTCTCCACCAGAAGTCTATATTTGAACATCAAGATACTGGGGACACAGATGAGCAAACCAAGCCCCATCAGGAAGTTTACCTTTCTGTGATGGGAAGTGGGCAAAAGCAAAAAATGAACAAGATTATTTCAGAAAATGTATATGATCTGATTTCCCCACAAAACATGTATGTGGGGACGTGGGAGTTGACACACAACTCATAAACATGTTGATCCTTCATTGTAATTTGAGTGTGTACTCAGTTGCTTAGTTGTGTTAGACTCTTCGTGACCCCATGGACTGTAGCCTGCCAGACTTCTTGTCCATGGGGTTTCCCAGGCAAGAATACTGGAGTGGGTTGCCATTTCCTCCTCCAGGGGATATTACTGACACAGGGTTTGAACCTGGGTCTCCTGCATTGCAGGTGGATTCTTTACCACTGAGCCACTGGGGAAACCCCTTTGGTGACCCCAAATATCAAATGTACACTCATCGCTGCCTGACAATGCTTGAAACCTTTATCTTCCATAGCAAAAGGTGTAGATAGGAGAGGCCCTAAAAAGTTCACTCCCAGATATGATATTTCATGGAATGTTTACCAAGAGGCTGGGATTATGATGTTGACATGTGATTCTCATGTACTCACCATTACGATAATATCTTAGTCATTCTATAAAACCAGCAAATTGGATATGGAGAATTAGACTGTTCTCTTATTGTGGTAGAACTCTCCCAAGATAGATACTTGCAGTTTTCCTATAGGTGTGCAAAAATGTCTATTTTTACTTCTTTAAAATAATTGAGTTTTCTGGTTAGTTTATCTATGTTGGTTACTTCTTAGGGTGGCAAAATGCATACCAATTGAGCTTTGGATTTATGCCAAATGGAATTCTCCTTAAAGTAATAAATGATTTGATGGCACAGAAATTACTTTATATCACTACTGAAATTCTATCCTCATTGTGGGTATCAATTATTATTGGATTATAAAAAAAAGATGAAAAGAGAGACAGAGATTGGGGAAATTCTAAAGCGTCTTCTTCTTCCCACCATACAACATGTGCAGGAGATTCCTTTTTTTTTTTCTGGATCCTCACAGCAATTTATACATTTGTGTTTCTCATCATAGAGGACTGGAAGAGTTTCCTCTCTCCTCCTGTGTTGTCCTCCAGTCAGGGCTGCCATAACAAAATATCACAGGCTGTATAGCTTATAAACCAAAGAAATTTATGTCTCATTGTTCTGGAGATTGAGAAGTACAAGATTACGATGCCAATAGATTGGGTGTCTATTGAGGGCCCACTTTCTCTTTCAAAAATGGCAACTTCACCTTCTCGTGTCTTCACTTGATTGGAAGGGACTAGAGAACTCTCTAGAGCCTCTTTTTCAAATTAATTTTTATTGGAGTATAGTTGCATTACAATGGTGTGTTAGTTTCTGTTGTATAGTCAAGTTAATCAGATATACACACACATATATCCACTCTTTTTTGGATTTCCTTTCCATATAGGTTATCACAGAGAACTGAGTAGAGTTTTCTGTGCTGTATAGTAGGTTTTCCTTTTGTATGTGCTCAGTCAATTAAGTCGTGTCTGACTCTTTGCGACCCCATGGACTGTAGTTAGCCAGTCTCCTCTGTCCATGGAATTTTCCAGGCAAGACTATTGGAATAGGTTGTCATTTTCTACTCTAGGGGATCTTCCTGACCCAGGGATTGAACCCATGTCTCCTGCATTGCAGGCAGATTCTTTAGCCATTGAGCCACTTGGGAAAACAGTTATCATTAGTTATCTATTTTATATGTAATAGTGCATATACGTCAATCTCAACATCCCAATTCATCTCACCCCTTTGCTTGGTATCCATGTTTGTTCTCTAGGTTTGGAGCCTCATTTATAAGACACTAATTCTGCTCACAAGGGCTCCATCCACATGACATAAGCACTTCCCAAGGCTCACCTCCCAATACCATCATGTTTAGGGGACACAAACATTCAGACTTAGAATCCCATCTTACCAATCAATTACTTGCACTTTCCAGTTGTTTAAATTTCACATATGTGGGGTTTCTCACTACTAGTTAGTCTCTTCTGGGATAATACTGATTCCAAGCCATAATCCAAATCACTGATTCCAAATGATATGCTATTAGACCTTTCTTAGTTGATGCCACCACAAATGCAGGGCCCTTATAGATAAAGAGTAAGTGGACTTTTGTTTCAGATCACTTTTATGTCTATTATAAGATCTCATGTTCAGAAATCTAAAGGGAAAATGGCGGTTCCAACAATTGTACAGATGGAGCAATGGAAGAACCAATACATTAGATGTTCCATCCAAGGCTGCCCAGAGTTGGAGGGATAAAAACCACCCTGTCATCGATGACATTATCTTTGAGTTCCTTCCACAGGATCAGATGGTTTCTGGGAGCTGAGCTGGGAATGTGACACATTGAGAACTTGAAATTTCCCAATGGTGGGAAGACATGCCTGCAGATTCCATCTGATGCCAGAATCCTACTTTTTGTAAAAGAGAGATGATGGTGAGAAACATTGAGGGTTAGTCGCTTCCCTCTTTTCGTGACTTCTACTTCTGAGAAGGGGATCTTCTCTTCTCTCCTGGGACTCTCTTCCTCCATCAGGGCCTGGGACAAAGGGTGAGAAGCCATCAAGAGTGACACAGAAGCTGATTCTGTGTGTCTCTCCATGGGAGTGAGGAATCTTGGTATCTGTGGACATGTTCTGCTTTCCCTGTGTGACCACCACAGGTTTTTTTCCCCACCCCCACTGAGTGGAACTGGCCTGAGACCAATTCCAAAATTAAACATTTGTTTGCCAAACATGCACAGCTGTGATCAGCCTGCTCCTGGATTACTGCATAGCATACCACCTGCTAGCTCCTTTTCTAGAGAAAAAGAGCTGGGAACAGAGCTGAGGGCAAAGTTCAGGCAATGATTTGGGAATCTCTTTCCATCTCTGTGCAGTCTTCTGCTAAACTCTCTGGTTCACCCCCAAAAGAACACTGCAAACTTGCTTATGGTTTCAATAACAGTTGGGGCAGAGACACGCTTTCTGTTTTCCAAATGGCAGAAAGCAACAAATCAGTTTCTTCTCAAAGGTTATGGTGGTGTTTTGTTTTGTTTATCTGGGCTAGAAGGAGGGAGCTCTTTCAAGAAGATGAGGTCAAACCATCTCTGTTATGACAGTTATCTAGGTGAGGGAGGAATAAATCCACTCGCATTCAGGCTGATAAATATTAGATGAGAAATTAATCATCACACAGTTTTGCTACCTGGAGTTGGAGAAAGGAAAGACGGAACACGGTTGAAGTTTGACACAACACAAAAATTGAGAGAAACTTCTGCAAAGTTTTCTTACAGAGTTAGCAGTATTTTTTCACTTGCCTGAGGTCATTTCCTCTTATCTTATAATCCATTGTTTTCTAAGAGAAATTTCATAAAAGAAAGTCTTTTGTAATAGCCCAACTGAAGCTAGTGTGATGAAAACAATAAAAATTCTTGTTCGTAAGTGATTCTTTCTCTGCTTCTAAGACAACCAAGGGAATAGCATAACACAGTGTGTGGCAGTCCAGAGCTTATGATTGCTAAGGCCAAGTGAAACTGGAAGGTCCAGAGGTTCAGAAGCATCACACCCTGTTTTAAACCCAGAAGAAAAAAAAAAATAGCAACCAGAGGATTTGCTTCATTGGGGTTCTTCTGGAGTAGAATCTCCACCTAGTTGTAGGAACCACTTCATATCATCCAGCAAGTGTTTACTACACTTTTCTGAAGCTTACAACATCTATTCCACTTTTTTCTTCTGTATTCAGATGCTGCATTTTCTCTTCACTATTCTCTCCAGATTCTAGATTGTCCATGGTTTACTTTATTCAATAGCTGATTATTTTTGGTGGGAGAAAATGGGAAAAAACCAAGAGGAAGACTAAGAGAGAAAAACTTGAACATAAAGATGGATTTTTATCTATTTCCCTAATATTTTATGACATGAAGGAAAATAAATATTATCTTCAGAATTCTGAAAGTTCAATGCCTTGGAGCCATCCCTTCCAGACAGACCGTAAGGTCTTAGTCTTTTTCAGCTCTGAGCATGTAGGGAGCAGAATGTGTTGATAGAAGATGACAACCTTGTACAGTTCTCTGCCCAAACTCACTGCTACATTGAGTTCTTCATGTTTGGAGGAATCTCTTAAATAAATTGATAGCCACTGTTAGCTAAATGATGAAACAGAGAGGAGAACTCTCTTGTTGCCTTGGGTCAGCTGGATATGCTATAGCAGAAAGGTGAAATTGCTTTTCAGAATGCACACCATACTAGTGGGACTTTCCTCTCTGCAACGCAGCTTAAGAACATTCTAGAGCTCTGTTTCTTCATTCCCTTATTTAACCTGTGGGTGCTCTTTTGACTTTAATTTCCCTTTCTAGGCTTATTTTTGATGGAAGCTCCTGACTATTCCCCATTCACAAGAGATGACTTGTCATTTCCAAAATATATCCTGAGTTCTCTTGTCCCAAATGTCTCTGCCCTTCACTTCCCTTCTGCTGGGCTTGCTAGTCTCCCACCACCTCTTTTGTTAGTAAAATTCTGGTACACTGCTGAGTGAAATGTTATCTTTCTTTTTAATTCAGATATAATTGACACATAATATTGCTTTAGTTTTAGGTATGCAACACAATGATTTGATACATGTATGTATGTATGTATATTGCACATCTTTAACTTGTGAAACAGTCTGCAGTCCTTCCAGATGGAAGGAAGCCCTTGTTTTTGTGCCACTAAGCCTTCATGGTGCTGATGACCTCCTGGTGTGTTAGGCTGTAGCAAGTGATGTGTGTGGTTGCCTTCTTGTACTAAGCAGGTGGCTCCTGGAGAGATTCCACAGTGGCCTTAGTCACCCTTGTATCTTCCACTCTTTCTGCCACCAAGCCTAGCATGATGCACATACTCCATGTGTGTTTGTTAAACTACACTGAAAATGGTAAAAAAAAAAAAATCATTAATGATCAGCTACATATATTAAAAGAGCATATACAAAAACATACTAAAAGATGATTGGGAAGACTAAAAACAGTGTGACCCTTGGAAGACTCAAGCGACATAGAAGGTAATTCTCCCAAGAGAGAGGAACAAGAAAGGGGGGGGCGGGGAGTAAGAAAATGATGAGCTTTTGAAAAAGCAAAGTGAGTATCTCTCTAATCTGTCAATAGACTTGGCAATGGTTTCTTAAAGAAGGAAGAATATGGGGCTGGACTCCGGGTGAGAAGGACACAAACCCTCTTCTGTGATAACCAAATGGTCCATAGAACCAGTGGAATACCCAGGATACTGGCTGGTGATGGTAGGGCTGACAATCACAGAAAGGGCTCAGGGGGCCACGATTAATGGGTCAAGCAAGGGAATAGCAAAGCATGAACTGAAGCATAAAGCAGAACAGTCCAGGATTTTCATTAAATAAATGGTTTTACAGACTGAGGTGAGCCAGGAAGTTTCAGAAGTTGGCTATACACTTCTGAATATATAATATATTATTATTATATAATAATTATTATATAATATACATCATTATATATATTATAATATATAATATATAATACATATATTATATTCCTGACACAAAGGCACTGGGGTAGAAATAGTGAAAAAACAAAAAGTTAGACACCCTTTCTTAGTCCCTCCTCCATGGAACTCTGCTGGGTCCATTTGCCATCTATGATTTTCTATTAATCAAACTTCCTACTATAGATTTATGGTAGGAGAACCATAGTCCAGATAGTCCCAGGAGTGCCGAGAAAGAAAATATGCCACCAACCAGAATTCTATAAAATTAATCACCTGGGAAAATTAGTGAAATTGTGCTTGAATGGAGGTATGGCACATAAAAAATATCTATGACTTCTGCCTCATTCTTTGAAAATGAGGTTTCTATTTTCATACTTTTGGAGCATAGTTGTGAGCTGAAATAAGTGGGTTCAACCATCAAGGCTAAGTGGTTTCAAAAGTCTTCACCTGACATGTGAATTGGGACACCGGTGCTTTAGTCCAGGTAGAATCTGGAAGACAAGACTGTTTTGCTGTCTGTTTTCTACACTGTGATTTATTCCTTTATCTAACAGAGACCCTGCTCAGTACCTGGCCTATCATAGGTACACAATAAATATTGGCTGTAATCATGAATAAGTGGCAGCCATTTAGCTGAGAAAGCAGAGAGGTGAAATGTATAGATGTCCATTGTTGTCGAGCCTGGTGACAGGCTATATGGCCTCCGGAGAGAAAGCCATAGGTCTTCAGCAACTAATACTATGGGAGGGAGAAATTTCCACTCTCAGAACTTATAGTTTAGAGCCCTGTTGCTCAAAATGAGCTAAAGATAAAGGCTCTCTCCAATGGGAGAATTAATGTCCATATGCTCAGCAATCAGGAGGATGTGGAGCAGACATTTTGGAATGCGGGTGAATCTAATGAAGTAAAATGCAAAACTTGTGAGAAAATAAAACCTGAAGCTTCAGGGAAACTTGATTTGTCTGTAAACCCCCAGTTTTGCATTCAGAATGCTTTGAAGGAGAGTTTACTGGCAACACATGAAAGATGTCTTCTCTGGCACAGAATCCATGCTGCTGAGAGGGCTTGAGGCTTGTCTTCTAGACTCATGGGCCTTTTGGACAAAAAATCTGCCTTTCTTCAGATCACCAGAACCCTTCAAAACTTCTAAATTTTCTATCTTCAGTCACTCTCACTTCAGTCCAACCAATGCACAGAGAAAGACAAACTTCAGAGGTTATTCTCCAGATGTTCCAAACCACAATCACATGGATCAGAATAATTCTGGTAGAACTGGGTTTTTGCATGCATGATCAAGATGAATACTATTTCCTACAGGACTGCAGGTACTGACACTTTTCAGACTTCCAGAAGCCTGGCAGGGAAAGCAGAAAGGCCTAATCACAAAATACGGAAATGCTTTCATGAATAGAGAGTTTAGGTTTACAAGAGTATTATTTCAATGGAAAAGGAGGGAAAAAAAAAAAAAAACCCAACAGGATACAAGGTGTATAACTTTGCAGCCAGTTCCCTCATCCTTCAGCATCATAGTCACCTGGAAGAATGCTTGTCTTCTTAGAATTTGCTCTCTGTTTCTTGGGAGGTGATGCATTTTGTAGAATGGAAACATTTGAAAGAAGATTATAGTTTCGTTGTATTTAATAATTATTTCTTTTGTGTTTCCTTTGGATCTTTGTGCTTCTCAAGCCTTCCCACGCCAGATGACTCCACAAGGTTTTTTTTTTTCCCTTTTAGTCCACCCACTACCATGATTGGATTGGTTCCACATACACTTTTCCATTTCTAAAGAGTTTCCCATATTATTCCAGGTAGAAAGGATAAAAAACACATAAAATAAGCCCTGCCTAATGACAACTTCCATTCTAACAGGGCCACAGCTGTATTTCCCAAGTGATTTCAACCTGGTAACCACTAAGGTAGCAGTATGAATCTGGTGTGACTTTCTACTATTGCAGCTACAAACTTCTACCTAGAGGTAGGTAGTGTTGGACACTTTCTCACTGGTTTTTCTTCTCTCCATAATTGCTTTCAGACTCCCTGAAGACAGTGGCCATGTGTTTTCAGCGTCCTTATTTCTCTCCTAGACAACATTCTCAAGAAATGCTAATTGAAATAGGCCTAGGGGCATGGTTGATAATGCAGTCATTTTCTTACTGGATTATCATACAGTTCTTACAGTGTAGGCTCGGAAGTCACTAGGAGAAAGAAAAGGAGACCCCGAATTCAGAGTGGATAGCACATTCATTACCTAGCATGACCATCCTGTCTCCTCTGAAAGACCAGAGCCATTTTTTGAACTCTGCAGGGTCTTAATTTAGAGGTTCTGTTGATTCTTCATTACCATGGGGTTGTTCAAGTGGTAAGGAGCATGTGCAGTGTTTAAGGTGCTCTTACACATTACTATCTATGGTAAATAAGAAAGGGGCACACATATTAGAATTGCTGTTTAATG
This sequence comes from Dama dama, assembly GCF_033118175.1. NCBI lineage: Eukaryota > Metazoa > Chordata > Mammalia > Artiodactyla > Cervidae > Dama > Dama dama. The sequence goes on from NC_083691.1 coordinate 39,499,616, forward strand.
ATGTAGGAAAAAGCTGCCTGGTAAAGTGCACCATTAAAAACAGCTGAAATCTGTGCCAAACAATGACCTGATGATATACTGAGAGCTTCAGGGTCAACACCACATCTCCTAACTTGAAAAATGATGGGTGTCAAGTGTCTTTGAGGAGTCAAGAAATCTAAGGAGTGGAGGATGCTAGGTTGGAAGAGGAAGTGATTGATGAGACAGGGCTTGCATGCATGTGCATCCATGAAGCCTCTCACCGTAAGTCTGCTTGTGTCTCATTTTCAGATCTTCTTTCTTATTAAACCAACGAAACAAACCAACAAGCTTAGAAAACAAACAAAAACCCCAGTCAACAAGAGTAATCTGTATCTGTTAAAATGGCATATGGTAAGCAATCTTGGATCCTTCAAAGAGATGCCCAAAGCAAAACTACTCTTACTATTATTTTTCTGCTTTTACAGACACAAGCTAGTAATTGCAATCACGTCTTCGGCTTAAAATCCTTTGTGCAACATGAGACAGCAAATTTATCTGTATAGTTCTAGTAAGCTGTAACTTCAGAAACTACAATGGATTTTATATCCTCCCAGGAAGATTTTATGGGTCTTTAAAAAAAAAAAATGTTGAAGAATTATAAAGTCTGTATCTGCTTGTTCAGTAGGAGGAGAGTTCCAAAGGCTATTCCTTTGTAATTCTATCTAATTGACCACACTTGCTGTCTGGTGAGTTATAGTGATATAGACTATTGATTATAAGTATTTCCTGAGACTTACCGGAGTGTAAGTCCATGATAAAGTGTTCTCTGGGTCTCACTTGATCATCTCTTAGACTCTTTCTGTTGCTTTGTATAGACAGTGCTAGTCAACTGAATTGAACCCAGTGAGGAACATGCTTCCTAATCCTAAAACGCTAAGAACAGGGTTGGTGAGACAAGACACAACTACACATGGAATGATATTTAGAAAGATATGGCAAGGGAATAAATGTTTTCTTGTTTTTCCAAATGAATTATATTTATGAGAAATATATTGGCTCAGAAGGGAGGGGAGCTAACGTTACATTTAGATGGTCAGGGAAGTTATAACATGGGAAGTTGGCACTGGATCTAAAGGAGCTGATTTTGAAGTCAGAGGAAACAGAAGGGTGTGCTAAGTGAGTCTAAGCCTGAGCAAGTGAGCAGAGGGAGGAGAGCTCCAGATGGGCTCTGAAGACCAGAACACTACACAAACCAGATTGCCTGGAGCAGATGCCATACGCATGTTGCAGGATTGTTTACTACAGAGAGAGGCTTAGATTAGGCCATGATCACCTTCTGTATCAGGCTAAGGAGTTAGCATTTTTATCCAATGTCTAAACTATTACCTATGGCTAAGGTATTTCAAGATTGCATTGGTTAATAACAATGGAAAGTTTAAAATTTTTTCCTCCAAAGATTGAAAATTGGCCTCTCTTTCAAATATTTGTCCATAAGGCAGATAGAACATTTGAATCTTTACATTTTTTGTCACTGTTTTTACTGAGTGCATTTTTATTTATTTATTATTTTATTAGGTTGATTTTTAAATAGTCCTACCATACACTAAGTCTGGTCAAAACTGTTGGCAAAAATGGAAAAGAGTTTGAATGCTTCTGTGACAAGAAAACTTATTTGGAAACTTGGGTAGAAATCTCAAGAGAAAAGGCTTATCACTGAATTTATTTTTTTATTTTTATTTTCTATTGCAACTGAATATCCATTAGTGAGTGCATCATGTAAAATAAAAAACTCTGATTATAAAGCATTCTATGCATAAGCAATTGTTTGTTTTCTGGCAGAGTTGAAAGGATCCTAAAATTAGTATCCTTTGTGTTTGAAATTCATAAGTACAATTAATTAAATCCTTTTCTTATTCTACACTTTAATCCTCCTTGTGAGGATGTTTACTTTAAAAGAAAGGCTACTTTTAGCCAAGACATGGAAGACACCTAAATATCCATCAACAGAGGCATGGATAAAGATGTGGTACATATATACAAAGGAATATTACTCAGCCATTAAAAAGAATGAAATAATGCCACTTGCAACAACATGGATGGACTAAAGATTGTCATACTGAGTGAAGGAAGTCAGATATAGAAGGAGAGATATTATATGACATCCCTTATATCTGGAATCTAAAAAGAAATGATACAAATGAATTTACAAAACAGAAAGAGATTCACAGACTTTGAGAATGAACTTATGGTTGCCAGAGGGAAGGATGGGGGCAAGGGATAGGACGTTTAGGAAAGACATGTACACACTGCTATATTTAAAATGAATAACCAACAAGGATCTATTATACAGCACATGGAACTCTGCTCAATGTTATGTAGCAGCCTGGATGGGAGGGGAGTTAAGAGAGAGAGAGAGTGTGTGTGTGTGTGTGTGTGTGTGCGCATTCTGTGAAAGCTGAATCCTGTCACTGTTCACCTGAAGCTACGATACCATTGTGAGTCAGCTATACCCCAATACAAAATAAAGTTTAAAAGAAGAAAGGCTATTTTATTTTACTCTTAATACCCAAATCCAACCAAATTGTGAGAGCATGGTATGTTAGAATGTAGCTGATACATATCAAAGAATGTAAACACTAGGTAACCAAAGAGCTTAGGATATCTCGTTCTTAAAATTAATTGGAAGTTTTATATCCTTGCCCCAAGCATAGGGAATGAAGGCAGACACAGTTACATGGATAACACTTGAAGGACATGTTGAAACCTTATAAATCTGGCAGATATTAGACAAATTCAGCCTGTCCAAGTTTTGTGTGGTCTTTACCATCCATATCAGTCATCTTTTACAAACACAGATCTAAAGGATTTGACGCTTGCTCCCTGTGAAATAGTTATTTCAGAACTATTTACATATTTCCCTAGGATGCCAATGAAAGCTAAAAATAGTGATGAGTGTGTACACTTGAAATTCCAAAACCATCAACCTGAAATCTATATTTTTCCACTTTTCTTTCCAGACTCACTTTTCTCCTCCCCTCTCCTCTACCTCCTCACCTCTTTTCACTCCATTGTTTCTCCACTGATTTCTATCCCACCCCAGTATGTATTCTACCTCAGGAAATAGAGGAGCACCAATTTTTTAAAATTTGGGTGGACAATTGGCTTTTTGGTACAGAGTAATAAAGAGGAAAGTTGCATCTGACAGGCAGATTCTTTACCACTACCCATAGGAGCCTTGACATCAGGCAATTTTTATATCCCTAAGGTTGCCACATAATGTTTCCTTGCCTCCTGATTCCATGTAAATGCATAGGAATCACAAATTCACATATAACCTAGACCAAAAAATGAGTCTTTGACCTCTATTATCTTCTAGAAAATCCTTAGCTCCTTAAATAACTAAGCTACATTTGGATGCCAACAATGTGATTGTAAACTCCTTAAGTTTCAGTAAGCCCTTTTCCCAGGATTTTTGTATCTTCTGCCAACCTTTGGGAGGATGTGTTTATAGCTTTCAGGTCAGCAAGCATATTTCAGGGTTTGCTGGTTTCCAAATTGGCACAAAACTCAAGGAGAGAGAGAAAGCATCCAACAACCACCTGCAAAACCTCCACTAGGTAGGTTTCTTCTCAACCCAATGGTTTAGAGTGCTGTAACAGTGGGTTATGATCCAGAATGGTTCTCCAAACATGCGGTCTTCATACTTTGAACTCTCTAACTTTTATAAATAGTCAAGGCAGGAAACAAACTATATGTCCATTGACAAATGAACGAATAAAGAAGACGTGGTGTACACACACAATGGAATATTACTCAGCCATAAAAAGAATGAAATAATGACATTTGCAGCCACATGGATGGACTTCAATATTATTGTACTAAGTGAAGTAAGTCAGACAGAGAAAGACAAATATCATATGATATAACTAATACGTAGAAATGAAAAAAATGATACAAATGAACTTATTTACAAAATAGAAATAGACTCACAGACATAGAAAACAAATTTATGGGGGTAGGGGGAGGGATACATAAGGAGTTTGAGATCAACAGATACAAGCTACTACAAAGAAAATAGGTAAACAACAAGGACCTACTGTGTGTGTCGTAGGGAACTATGCCCAATATCTTGTAATAAACTATAATGGAAAAGAATATGTAGCAGACTATACTTTGACATTGTTGTTTAGTCGCTAAGTTGTGTCCGACTCTTTGAGACCCCATGGACTGTAGCCCACACGGCTCATCTGCCCATGGGATTTCCCAGGCAAGAATACCGAAATGGGTTGCTGTTTCCTTACCCAGGGGATCTTCCCAACTGAGGGATCAAATCTGTGTCTCCTGTATTGACAGGCGGATTCTTTACCATTGAGCCACCAAAGAAGCCCTATGTATCTATATCTATATACGTGTATATGTATAACTGAGTCACTTTGCTGTACACTTCAAACTAACACAACGTTGGAAATGAACCATACTTCAATTAAAAAAAAAAAGACAAGAAAATACTTGATCTAAAAAAAAAAAAAAATTCTCTGCCTGTTATGCCCATGTAGTTTCTTGCGGTTGTATTGCAGATAGCACACATTCCACTAAAGAGAGAGTTTTGAGAGGGTATTTTCCAAAGTTCTGAAAACTCAGTTTTGTCCCTGCTTCCAGGAACCCCAGGACATAGGAATATGTGCTTTGGGGAAATTCAGACTGTTTCCTACCTATAGTCTGCACCATCTTCTTTTCAAGGATCCCTTCATTAATGAAATTGAATGCATATGCATGTTGTCTTTCTCCTCAATTCAGTTTTAACATGTATTTCAGAAAATGGTCTGTATGCTTTACAACATGTCTGCTTACATAGAAGAGGCAGGTTCAAACACTATACTTTCCACCCAGTGCTCTACCAAACTTATCTGGGAATTTTCAGTATTGTATGTCACTTTTCTTAAAAAATAAGAACAGAGACAAAAACACTTGCTGAAAAAGGCCCTTTGCTCAGTGCTGTATTTCTATCACCTAACTTATTTATCCTCCTAATAACTCTAAAGATGTACTATTCTTTTTTCTACATTACAAATGAGGAAACAAAACCTCTAAGAGTTTAAGTTGTTCAAAGTCTCACAGCTCACACTGGGTGCAGCAGAATTCCAGTCCTGCAGTCCTGATACAAAAACCAGTAAATCGAAACAGAAACCTGTGCCCTTTCTACTGTAACTTGCAGTCTCCCTACTAGATAACTTGCTTTCACTCCTGTGGCTGCGTTCTTTTTCTTTCTAAAAAAGACAAAACAAAACTCTACTCCTTTGGCTTCCAACAAGTATGAAAGTATTTAACCTCTCACATCTCTCTGAATCCTTCAGGGAGAGTTATCTCATTCAGTGTCCAAAAGACAGAGATGGGCACTCCTGTTATCTCCATCTCCTAGATGAGGAAACACCGGGCTAGCAAGATAGGTGATTTGTCCACAGTCTCATGGTTACCAAGTAGCAGAGCTGAATGGGAATGGCTAACCATCTGTAAGATATGATGCTTAGACCAAGACAGTCTCAGGCTCCCTGGGATCATTCGTCAGCCTAGAATCAAAATTAGCACTGCCTGGCTTCCTCCTCTATGCTTAGCCTCTTTACAGAACTGGCCCATAAGGTTTCCCTTTTAACCTGAATTCAGAGATGACATTTAATTCATACAAAATAAGGTAGGGCACTATGGGTTCTAGAGAGGTTCTGGACAAGATGGTTCTGTAAGCCCTTCTTCCTTCTTTCTTGACCCTTTGCCTTCCTGCCACGTCCATTCTCTTCTCCCAGTCTCTAAGGAGCTGGGGGCCACAGGTGGAGTTGAGCCTCTCACTCCTTCAGGCTGCTCTGAGTGGTGGGCATTGATAGAGTCCTAGAAGGGGAGGAGAAGGCAGATTATAATCAGGTGTGCTTTCTGTGTTACGTTTCTGATACACGGCCTAAGAAACCATGGACAAAAAGAACCCAGATCCCTAAACCTCCAGTAATGTGTTCTGATCTCTTTTCTCATCCTGAATACAAATTCTATTCATCCTTAATTTTATAAGTCACAATTTTACATGCCTTTTCTTAAAGATTTCCCAATTGTATAAGCTTCAGATCCCAACAAGCTCAGATCTTCCTCTATTAGGCCCTCTGGGGATCTACCCAAGTCACTCCCTACCCTGGATGGGGCCTCAAATCACCTCGGTCCACACTGTATGCATCCTCTTAAGAAAAATTTTTGAGCAATCCTTCAGTACCTGTATACTTATTTATTTAGGTTACATACATACATAAGTTACATATAAAACATAGTCACAACCAGAAATTTTAAAAAATAAGATGAACTATAAATATCCCAAGTTTCAGTATGGCCTCCTCCTTCCCCAGTGGATGGTCAACGTGAACATTCCTTGGTGTGTGCAACCTGGTTAGGAGAGTCTAGTCTGATGACTGGTTTTGATCTGAGTTTTTCTAGAACTGGTTACACAGTGACACAAGATTTGTACAGACACCAGATTTAAATACTCTGCCTTCCTGAGACTGCAACTTTCTTTCTCAATTCTCAATTTAAAGATTTTTGAAGCAACTCCATTGATCTAACTAATGGACTTTATAATAAATATGTTATTAAATGAGGGCTTCACACTACATTTTTGAAAAAGGCTCTGCCATGAACAATATTTCAAATCCACTTCTCTGCTTATTACACTTATTACAGTCCCCCAGGTGGCTACCACTACAAAAATATCTGATGGGCTCAGTTATTACAAGGAACTAACAGCCAATAGTTATTTAATGCATTCTCTCTCAAGAGGTAGATGAAGTTTAGATAATATTTCTCAAGGGTTCTCAAGAATCACTATGGGAATCACTAGTATAGTGGGATCAGATCAGGAGGAGAGAGGTTTTAGAGACAACGTCATTTCCTGATCTTTCCGGGTATCCACCTACTGGGAAAGGATTTTCCTCTGCTGGGGTCATCCATTCTCAGATTCAGTGAGATGAGCTCAAAGCCTCACTTACTGCCAGCAGGAGAAGGTGACTGCTGGGTGGAGAGACGGCTCACCACCCAAAGCCAACAGCTCAGGTCCTCACCTCTGTTCTGCTACTTAGAAGCAGTGTGCCTTTGGGCAAGTCACTTTCTGGACCTCAGCTCCTTAACTCTCTCTGAAGCAGAGATGACCACATCACCTTAAGTTCCTTCGTAGAAGATCAGTGCTATAGTTTCATGACGTCAGTGTTGCTGCATTTGGGAGAAGTCTGAGGGCAAGGATGGTGCCTAGGGTCTAACTCACTCTATTTGCCCTTGTCAGGTTTGTGCCAAGTGGCTCCGCCTTTAAATTTGGGCTTAATCTCATGATTAATTTCCTTTCTACTTGATGAATTCCTGATGTGCGTGTGTCTCCACACAGGAATTTTTTTTTCTTTTCTTTTCTTTTTTTTTTTGTGCTGTCCTTTTTTTTTCTTTTTAGTTCTTTTAAAAAAATTTATTTATTTTAATTGGAGGCTAATTACTTTACAGTATTGTAGTGGTTTTTTTTACCATACATGAATCATTTGACATGAATCAGCCATAGGTGTACATGATTTCCCCATCCTGAACCCCCCTCCCACCTCCTCCCCAGCCCATCCCTCTGGGTCATCCCAGTGCACCAGCCCCGAGCACCCTGTATCATGCATCCAACCTGGACTGGCGATCTGTTTCACATATGATAATACACATGTTTCAAAGCTATTTCTCAAATCATCCCACCCTTACCTTCTCCAAAAGAGTCCAAAAGACCGTTCTATACATCTGTGTCTCTTTTGCTGTCTGGCATATAGGGTCATCGTCACCATCTTTCTAAATTCCATATATATGCCTTAGTATACTGAATTGGTGTTTTTCTTTCTGACTTACTTCACTCTGTATAGTAGGCTCCAGTTTCATCCACCTCATTAGAACTGATCCAAATGTATTCTTTTTAATGGCTCAGCAATATTCCATTGTGATCCACACAGTCAAAGGCTTTGGCATAGTTAATAAAGCAGAAATAGATGTTCTTCTGGAACTCTCTTGCTTTTTCGATGATCCAGTGGATGTTAGCAATTTGATCTCTGGTTCCTCTGCCTTTTCTGAAATCAGCTTGAACATCTGGAAGTTCACAGTTCATGTATTGCTGAAGGCTGTCTTGGAGAATTTTAAGCATTACTTTATGAGTATGTGAGATGAGTGCATTTGTGCAGTAGTTTGAGCATTCTTTAGCATGTGAGATGAAAGCAATTGTGTGGTAGTTTGAGTATTCTTTGGCATTGCCTTTCTTTGGGATTGGAATGAAAACTGACCTTTTCTAGTCCTGGGCCCACTGCTGAGTTTTCCAAATGTGCTGGCATATTGAGTGCAACACTTTCACAGCATCATCTTTCAGGATTTGAAATAGCTCAACTGGCATTCCATCACCTCCACTAGCTTTGTTCATAGTGATGCTTCCTAAGGCCCACTTGACTTCACATTCCAGGATGTCTGGCTCCAGGTGAGTGATCACACCATCGTGATTATCTGGGTCATGAAGATCTTTTTTGTACAGTTCTTCTGTGTATTCCTGCCACCTCTTCTTAATATCTTCTGCTTCTGTTAGTCCCTACTATTTCTGTCGTTTATTGAGCCCATCTTTGCATGAAATGTTCCCTTGGTATCTCTGATTTTCTTGAAGAGATCTCTTGTCTTTCCCATTCTATTGTTTTCCTCTATTTCTTTGCATTGACCACTGAGGAAGGCTTTCTTACCTCTCCTTGCTATTCTTTGGAACTCTGCATTCAAATGGGTATATCTTTGCTTTTCTCCTTTGCTTTTCACTTCCCTTCTTTTCACATGGAACAAGAGACTGGTTCCAAATAGAAAAATGAGTACGTCAAGGCTGGATATTGTCACCCTGCTTATTTAACTTATATGCAGAGTACATCATGCAAAATGCTGGGCTGGAGGAAGCACAAGTTGAAATCAAGATTTCTGGGAGAAATATCAATAACCTCAGATATGCAGATGACACCACACTTATGGCAGAAAGTGAAGAAGAACTAAAGAGCCACTTGATGAAAGGGAAACAGGAGAGTGAAAGAGTTGACTTAAAGCTCAACACTCAGAAAACTAAAATCATGGCATCCGGTCCCATCACTTCATGGCAAATAGATGGGGAGACAGTGGAAACAGTGTCAGACTTTATTTTTCTGGGCTCCAAAATCACTGCAGATGGTGATTGCAGCCATGAAATTAAAAGACGCTTACTCCTTGGAAGGAAAGTTATGACCAACCTAGAAAGCATATTAAAAAGCAGAGACATTACTTTGCCAACAAAGGTCCGTCTAGTCAAGGCTATGGTTTTCCAGTGGTCATGTATGGGTGTGAGAGTAGAACTATAAGGAAAGCTGAGCACAAAAGAATTGATGCTTTTGAACCGTGGTGTTAGAGAAAACTCTTCAGGGTCCCTTGGACTGCAAAGAGATCCAACCAGTCCATCCTAAAGGAGATCAGTCCTGGGTGTTCATTGGAAGGACTGATATTGAAGCTGAAACTCCAATACTTTGGCCACCTCATGCGAAGAGCTGACTCATTTGAAAAGACCCTGATGCTGGGAGAGACTGAGGGCAGGAGAAGGGTACGACAGAGGATGAGACGGTTTGATGGCATCACTGACTCGATGGACATGGGTTTGGGTGAACTCTGGGAGTTGGTGATGGACAGGGAGGCCTGGCATGCTGCGATTCATGGGGTTGCAAAGAGTCAGACATGACTGAGTGACTGAACTGAATATTCCATTGTGTATATGTACCAAAATTTTCTTATCCATTTGTCTGCTGATGGACATCTAGATTGTTTCCATGTCCTGGATATTATAAACAGTGCTGCGATGAACATTGGGGTACACATGTCTCTTTCAATTCTGGTTTCCTCGGTGTCCACACAGGAATTTTTAAAGCCTTTACCATGGACAAGTTCTGGTCTACCCGCCTGCCCCTCACCTAAATTAATAACTATCCATTTATAATGATCTATATGGGCTTCCCTGGTTGCTCAGATGGTAGAGAATCTGTCTGCAATTCAGGAGACCTGGGTTCAATCCCTGGGTAGGGAAGTTCTCCTGGAGAAGGCATTGGCAAGCCTCTCCAGTACTGTTGCCTGGAGAATCCCATGGACAGTGGAGCCTGTGTGCTACAGTCCATGGGATCCCAAAGAGTTGGACATGACTGAGTAACTAACACTTTCACTATAATGATCCGTATATTAATTTCTGAATCATACAATTGAGAAAACCCTTAAGAGTCTTTGTTTCCCTTTTTTTACCTATACTGTTGCTTTCACATCTAAAATTTTCTTTATTGAGTATGTGCTCACTTTAGCTTCTGTTCTGTACCTTCCCCATCCTTCAAAGGCAACACTTCAATGCTGTGACCTCCGTAAATGCTGCTGAAATTTGCCCAGTCATACCCAAATTCTTCCTGTGCATCAGGCTTCTAGTACAGAAACTCTTATCCCTTGGGTATCATTATTTTTGGACATTGCTGTTCCCTCCCTAATATCACATGCCTTTGTTGATTCATCTTTATTTGTCCTCCCTCTTGTTAGTTTTTTTTTTTTTTTCCCTCTCTGTCTCTTACATCCCCCAACTTCTCCCAAATAAACAGCATCTAGCATTCCCCCAGTCTTAGAAACTGAATTCCTTCTTAGGATCATTGTCAAGGACATATTTAAGGTCTTATTCTTAAAATGTATTATGTGATATATTTTTTCTTTTAAATTGATAATACATCTCCCTAGAGGCCCTTCAGTGGTCTGCCTGTAAAATAAAGCCAATTGTTGTGCCAAAATCAACTTGCCTGATGCCTTCTGAATCACTGAACAGCAAACTACAGCCATGTTCACCACCAAGCAGGAAAATCCAAGCCCCTGTCTTGTCCACATGTCATTCAACAAGATGTGAGGTTGGAATTTAAGTTTCACAAAGCAGGGGTTTTGAAGATGCACAATAAAAGAGATCCCTGAGATGATGCAGCTCCAAGACTATCTAGAGAGGCCCTGAAGGAAAGCTGAGGACCATCATCTAACTAAAATGACAATTAACTCACAAAGCACAGGCGATGGGAGAAGCTGCCTGTGACCCCTCCTCTCTGGTGATTAGAGAAAGGAAAGCTTGAGGAATGCTTCTGGAGGTTGAGACGGGCATAATTCTTTTTCCCTAGAACTTTCGAGAAAGAGGAAGCAACCACAATCCAGGGATCCTTGGCTCTGTTCATGTACCCACCTCAGGAGCTGGGCAGCCTGCAGTGGCAGCTTGTGCCTGGTTATTAATTCTAGTCAGAGCAGGTTCTCATTGTTTTGGGCTTCCTAGGTGGTGCCAGTAGTAAAGAATCCTCCTGCCAATGAAGGAGACATAAGAGACATGGCTCAAACCCTGGGTGGGGAAGATCCCCTAGAGGAGGGCACGACAACCCACTCCCATATGCTTGTCTGGAGAATCCCATGGACAGAGGAGACTTGAGAGCTACAGTCCATAGGGTCGCAAAGAGACATGATTGAAGTGACTTAGCATGTACATAGAGCTGAGGCAGAAATTGCAGGACCCAGTGGGGAACAAAGTTAGAATTCCCTACCATTTACTGAGCACCTATTTTATGCCAAGACTATCTAAGCCCTTCTAAATAGAATCACTCTTCAGTAAAATGGGTGCTATACTATCTATACCTGAGAGTTGTTCTAAGGATGAAGGGAGTTATTTCATACAATGTTTGTCACCTGATAGGCCCTCATAATGGCAGCAATTGCTTTGTCTTTGTTTCATCTTTACAAAATGTCAGCGAGATAACTGGCATCTAGCCTAGGATGCTGCAAATCTCCTCAACCTGAAATCTGCAAGGTCTCAATGCACAAAAAATAATAATGCTACCAAATTAATAATGTATTACAATTAACATAATGCATTCAAATATATTATTTCCTTTAATATTCATATCTTACTTTTGGAGTAAAAATTAGTGTCTTTATTTTAGAGATAACTATTTGAGATGGAGAGTCCTTCAAGTACTTCTTCAAGGTCACGTAGTTAAGATAGACCTCAAACACATCAAAACTCATTGGTGGAAAAGGCAGTGTCCTGAAGGTTATCACTGTAATGACAACAAATTAGCCTTCTGCCCCCAATTCAAAATATCTTTTCCCTCACTTGACATGGCCCTGCAATCCTTCTTTCTAAGCCTACCCATTCAAAATAAGGCATTGAGTTTCCAAAAGGTCCTTGAAAAATGTGCAAATACTTTTCCTGAGCTTGGAGGCATAATAAGTCAGTGATTCTCAAATTAGTGCATTCCCTAGGATATTTTCACACACCACATATATGTGACTATATTAGCTCTCTGTGGCTGTAATAACAAATAACCACAAACTTGGTGGCTAAAAACAGCATAAATATATTGTCTCATAGTTATGGAGGCCAGGAATTAAAAATCAGTGTAACTATACTGAAATCAAAGTTTCCTCTGAGCCTGGAGGGGAGAATCTGTCTTTACCTCTCCAGCTTCTGGTAGCTGCCAGCATTCCTGGGCTTGTGGCCCCATCTCCACCTCTGTGTTCACATTGCTTCTTCTCTTCTATGTCTCTGTGTATCTATTTCAAATCTTTGTTTCCCCTTTATAATGATGCATGTGACTGCATTTTGGCACACCCGGGTAACCCAGGAAAAACTCCTCTCAAGATCCTTAACCACATCTTCTGCTATACACATTGATATTCATTCTTTTGGCAGTAAGGCAATATTCATGGTTCTGGGAATTGGGAAGTGAATATATCCTTGAGGGCCACCAATTCAGTCCAGTATAGTGACTTAAAGGAATGTTTCACTTGTAAAAGAGAAAGATGGTGGGACCCAAAGCCTGTGGTATTGGCCAAAGCACCTAGGTCTCCAGTCTGAGGCTGGATCCTCAATGCAAATGACCCTGCTGAGTTCCTGGCAGCTAAGGAGTAAGAGCTAAATATTACATAATATTAAATATTACAATATAGATTGTAAGTTCTTTCTCCTTGAATGTGTCCACCTGCCAACCTTCTTCCTCTTCTTCCAGAAGCCTCTTTCTACCCATTCTTTGAGGCCAACACAATCCTTAATCCAAGGCCACCTCTGATTTCCAAAGCTGAAAACGATCCCTTCTACCACTGAATTTCAAAAGCATTTTATGTGGCTCTTTTATGTGATTTTTTTTAATGACATATATGACTTTTTAGCTTGCATCACTATAACTCACATATATTTTATCTCTCTTCCTAATAGAGTTCCCTGAGGTTGAAGACATCGTTCACCAGGACCACCACCCACCTTCTATCTTCACTTTTCCAAGCGGCAGTCAGTTCTCCACATAGCACAGATTGATCTCTGCAAAATAAAAATCAGATCATGCTGTTTCTCCACCAGAAAGGTTTTGATGACTTCCTGTCATACCCAGAATAAAAATCCAAACTCCTTACCATGACCAGCAAGACCCCACAATAGCAGAAACCCTCTCTAAACCTTCAATCAGTCGATGCAACCTTAAATGATACTCATCACAGAGTTGTCTGTGACAATGAAAAAATGCAAATAACCTAAATAGTTATCAGGAAAGAAATGCCCGGATTATGTTTAAGTGCATCTCCAGAAATCAAAGTACATGTTGAAGAATAAGACAGTGGTTGCCTAGGGTTGGGAAGGGGCTGCTAATGGTTGTGGGATTTTGAGTGTGGGGAGGGTGATGAGAATGTCCAAAAACCAATTGTCATGATGGTTGCATAACTCTGCATATGTGAAAAATACTGAATTGTGTACTTTAAATGGAAGAATCATATGAGAGATGAATTAAATATCAATAATGCTGTTTAAAAATGCGGTAGAGATATATAAGCCAACAAAAACAGGTAACTGTGCTGCTACTTAATATTTTAAATAGAAGCATGTTATAGAGAACTTAAATATGTAATATATTTAAATTTAAATAATTATAGACAATACTAAAATATGTAATATATGATTGTTTCTAGTTGAAGAAAACAAGATATCTAATGAAACATACATTTTCAAATATATTACACACACGTGTATGTATGCATGTGTGTGTGCAGACCCACACAGGCAGATTGAGAGAGAATATAGTGACAATAAATACAGTTTATATCCAGCTGCCCTGGATATAAACTCTGGACAGCTGTATTGGTGAAGAGGTTGAAAGGTGATTTTGCTTTCACCCTAACCAATTAGGAATGATTTCAGCTGCAAGTAGTTGAATATCTGAGAAACCAAAAACAAAGAGAGGTTAGTTTTTGTCTCATAACAGGGAAGGCTGGAGGTGGATGACTGCTTTCTCTTTGATTTCAAGGCTTGATGCTATCAGGACTGGCACCTCTGCCTGATCTTGGCTCCCCTTCCGACTGTTCTGTAAGGGCTGCCTTGTCACTGGACAACAAAGTCAAAGCTTTCTTAGATTTCTCCCTAAACGTTGTCTTTTACCTTATCACTGGACTTGTGTCACACGGCCATTCATCATTACAAGGAACACTGGGAAAGTATTTCTTTTCCAGTCTCAGTAGTGGTAGGTACTTACAGAGAAGAGGGCTGGGAATAAATGCTGGGGCTTCCCTGGTAGCTCAGATGGTAAAGAATCTGCTGCAATGCAGGACTGATCCCCAGGTCAGGAAGATCCCCTGGAGGAGAATTCCATGGACAGAGGAGTCTGGGGTCACAAGGAGTCGGACATGACTGAACGACCACCTTTAACTTTTTTCACAGAAGCGAGCAGTATGTACCCCAGGGATCTCCAAGTGTACCTCAACTGTGTCCTTTGCACTTTTTCAAGAAGCTTTCTTTCCTTTTGTGGGTACAGAAGTAATAATGATAAGCTAAATCTCACCACCCAAAGGTAGGCACTATTACCATTGTGATGTCTATTCTCTCAAATTTCTCTCTTCTTCTATACATATATACACAAATATATGTGCATATATACATGTATGTGTGAATATGTATATGTATACAGATATACATGCAATTTTATATGAATAGGATCATACACTATTTATTTTCTATCTGCTTTTTTCACCCAAAAATCATGGAAACTAATGTCAGTGGATATAAATGACAACATCCTCTAGTTGTTGCATTGTTATTTTATTATTTTTATTTAACCAATTTCCTATTAACAGACACTCATGTTGTTTAAAAATTTTTGCTATTTTAAACAATATTGCAGCAAACATCTCTATCTTGGTGCTATAGTACTACTGTCCATCTCCCTTGGATATAGTAACATTATTATTTAAATTTAGAAAGAAATCTACTGATGATATGAGATGCTTAAAATGATAATAAATAAAATCAGAATTATCTTGTGTTTTCTGTGAATATTTTTCCTCTTGTTCAAAATATTAATAACAAAGAACATATAAGGAGGAATATCTCACAATATTCAAAAAAATCACAAAACTACTTCAAAAAAAAAAACTCAAATATTTTCTTTACATAAGGGAAGAATTGAAACTGATTTAGAAAGAGATATTAAGAAAAGAAGCTCTTCTTCCCGGTATTCATTTCTTGAGTTAAAAAAAAAAAAAGTTTATTTCATTAGTTGTTTTAAAATGAGGAACTTCTGTATTATTTATACTGAAAAGGGAAGATCACATTAAGGTCTGACATAAATTGACAAAAGCCAGAGGATGTAAACTGAACACCATCCCTCTATCCCAATCTCAAGCATTTTAAAGCCAAAATGGTTTTAACAGAAGAACTGTATTCCAATCAATCAAATTATGTCTTTAAAGATAGAATAGTGACTTGGTAGGAAAGTCAAAACATATCTAGCATTACATGTTTCCATTGCAGGGACTCAAAACATTTTTATGAACCCTCTAAAGGAGGATAATAGCAGAGAGCTCGCCAAATTCATGGCTGGAGAGAATAAGATTCTGGCAAATCTTACCCAGAGAACAATCCTGCAAAGGCAGATAAAAGGGAGGCATAAAACAACCTTGCAAATAACCTGCCCACATACGTCTGCATCTCCCTATCTGCAAATATTCTGGAAGTGGGCAGATGTAGGAGGGACTGGACAGCCTGTAAGGAATCTGTGCATATGCTTATATGAACAGCCTTGAAGAGCAACACATACCTTTTGTTCTCTGTGAGTAACCCACTTTCTGAATGAGTCCTTCACATTCAAATTTACTCTTAACTGATGCTATTGTCCACTGACCAATCTTTGCCAGCTGCCTTCTAAATTCACAACATCTGTAAGGGATCTATTCAGATTTATCATAGTCTCCTCTTCAAAGCTTTGCCACTTCCAAGGCTTCCATCCTTCACCTCTACTGACTCCACTCCCATGCCCACCCCCATATCTGCACCCAGAACTGAAGACCACAAAGTCTTCTCTGGGCTTCTGCCAACACGACGGATTTAAAAATAGTGGAAGATCCCTCTTATCAGACATAAGACCACTTGTTTATCAGTTAATCCAAAGTTAGTTCAAGGAGGAAAGGATTTGAAGCGATTTTAAACATTTATTTTAACACACATTCACTTCTCTTCTGGATGCTTTCTTCTGTCTGGATGCTCTTTGGAGTTCAACAACATCTTTCTTGTGTAACCCACAAGCCAGAATGCATTTCTGCAATTTCCAGTTTGGAGTTTTTCTGAGAAAACTTCATGATACTTGCAAAACAATATGACTGCCAAAAAGCTGTCCACATTTTTTTACAGCTTTTTCTAGTCTTTTACAGTTGTTTTACCCACTCCAATTAAAATAGCCAACTTAAAAAAAAAAAAGTCACCTATATCAAGTCTTTCCAAAGCATGTAGCTTAATTTTTCATGGCTATAGCCTTTTCTATCTTCATATTTAGATTGTGTAATATTATGTTACATGAGACGAATATATTAAAAAGTATGAGTGCATAAGCAGGTTTGGAAACAAACTACAGCTGCAGTTGGTTCTCTGAAGGCATTTAGTTCCATGGTGAGGAGCCGTTAGCATTCACCCTGCAGAGGAATTGATGCAGTGAGTAGAGAGCAGTTGGCTAATTGGGTGGGTCTAATGGGGAAAAGTGGTTACACATTTTAGAGTTGAACCATTCTTGATAACTGGCAGAGAAACCCAGGACTTAGCTGTTTGCCAGAAAGTTACTAAGTGATCATAGACAGGGATGATATTAAAAAATATCCAAGAATCATTAGCCGGGATAGCCTGGGCTCTGTCCAATTAGAACAAATGCCGGTCATAAGCAACCTGTGAGGATATCCTGTGTATTCTAGCTGAACTTAACTCTGGTATTGGATAAGCTGATGGTTTAGGCCTTATTCACTTGCAAACGAGGGAGGTTGGTCAAGCAAAGGAAACGAGAGAATTTCCTTCCAACTCGGAAATTCTTTATTGAGCTATATACAGCTCTAATTAATTTCCTCCCACGGGATTCATCAATTCTCTGATTCAATTGTTTGTTCTTTCTTTGGAGAAGTGCCATCTCAGAATTGTCATTGAGATACAGACTCTCATGGCAATAATAGAAAGAGAATAGCAAGGGAGGCACACATGATAAGATATGTAGTAAATACAAACGTAGAGCATATATTATATATTGTATATCTGCGTCATTAAAACTCAGATTTACTCACACATACTCACATTCTCCGGCCTGATTATCCATGGGTCTGTGTTCTTTATGTTTTGTTTTGCTTTTAACCTGGTGAGGATGCTTATTTTGATGCCTTGCTTAGTTATACAGATTGAAGCATGTTTTCCACATGCAGCTTCTTGTTTGCCAACAAACCCAGCTGTTGGGGGGGCACAGAAGATCACCCAATTATAGAAAACAATCTCGAATACCTTTTCATGTCTCCCTCTCCAACCCTAGAGGATCTTTTCCAACAACTGCAATTTTAAGAGCCTCCTTCATTTACAGGAAACATTTACTCCTTTATTGCTGTTTTTTTTTTCTTTTCCTTTCCAAATCATCCTAAAAGAGTTTACCATAGAGCAGGTGGGGGGCTCTTTTCAACTGCCTGTGCCTACAGACCAAAGGGAATCAAGTCCGTCTGACCAGACTTTTATTTTGAACTCCCTCTAAAGGGAGACAGGACACAACAGATTCAAGCACTCGCTTGGAAAAAAAAAAAAAAACACCTCTCCATACTACTTTACAGTGTTAGCCCAGGCTCCCGTAAGCCAAGTCCCAGCCCATAATAAATTTTATTGCAATGTTATAAACTCCTGAAAAGAGGAACTTGGAATAAAAGTGCTGACCTAGGCTGCCAGAGCTGCAGCCCTTCGTTCTGTGGCTTCTGTCCTGACATCAGCTCACATCCAGGACAAAACCCCAAACACTCAATTACCAAAATAATGTTTTGCCCATCAGATAGATTCTTTGATCTTTCTCTCAAATTCATTTTGATAAAAAGAAACAGAGGGTGTCATAAAATAAAAGGAGCAGTCTTGCAAACATGACATGACTTCGTGCGGATGCTGGTGTCTTAGAGCTCAACGAGTTATTCAAGCCAAAGTTTAAATTCTTCTTGCAAATAAAGAAGGTCTTTTTGGGGAGAGGGGGCAGTGGGAGGGGTGGGTGATTATTCATGTAAATGACAGCTTTATGTACTATAATTAAGTCATGAATTGAAGGCACAATTACTTTATCATACATTACCAGGATCAAAGAAGTTCTCTTAAGAATCAGTTGTCAGCATATAGAGTCAATACAGAAATTAGACCAAATACAAATATGAACTGGAAAATTCTGTTTAAATAATGCCCTAGAGGTTAAAGAAACAATGAGTTGAAGTTGCAGAGTGAGAAAATTAAAATGGCACACTAGAGGTCACTGTTGCTACTTGAGCTGAAGTTATATCTGTATAAAACACATATGACTATGCAAGCAGACTTCTCAAATATATTTATACATTTATACTTATAAATATATTTTGGTGGCCTGCATGCATATTGGAAAAACTCTAAGAAGATCAACTATCTTCATTAAATAATTTTTTAAAAAATCCATCATGATTTGTTCTTTTTTCATCTGGGCATATGTGAACAGCTTGGATATCCAAAGATGGAATTTAAAAAGAAAGCTTAATTTTGAGGAATTCTTTCATAATTGTATCAAATACTTTGACAAAAAAATCTTGCACCTATTTGGTGTAACATGGAATGCACCTTTCAATTATTCCTTCACTTGGATCCAAAAGTAAAAGTGATTGAAAAATTGTGGTTGGTAGGCCTCTCCTTATGAGAAAAAAATGATTGCATCTCCTAGCACTTTGCAAATATGTGAGATTATTAAATATGGACCATATATTTAGTTCCACTTTGAAACTAAGATAGAGTCTCAGGTACGGCAAGTCCGTGAAAAATCTTGAAACAGGTTACGGGAATTGTTACTAAAAAAAGTTCCAATTCTACATACATAAAAGGACATTTTTTTAAAGGGAAACAACCAGTGTCCCAGACAGGCCATTCATTAGTCTAACAGGAAGAACTCCCTATTTTCAGTTCCTGAAGGAGACTCAGGATCTGTCTGTCTCCCACCAGGACTGCTGGTGCTTTAAAAGGCCATTCTTATTGATAGAAGGAGCCTGTCCAACCCAGGCTTCTGAGTGCATTACAGAAAAGCTAAAGGTTGCATTGTCTATCCCAACATGAGTATCATGTCATTGCCTAGGAAGGGATTCAGTACTTTTCTTTTCAGAATATTGGTTGTAGATATCTGCTTTGGGAACACAAGTGTCAATCTGCAGGTGTGTGGTTTCAACTTGACTAGAGTTGAAATAAGATTTTCAGAAAGATGTCCATCCCAACTCCCTTGCTTTCTGTTCTTTGCACATGAAACAGATCTCTTCCCCAATTTGATAAAGCAAGGTCTACAAAAGTAAAGGAGGAGGAAGAGTGGAGAAAACTGTGATGTCTCTTTTATCTGCTGAACCTCTATTTAGCTTTCAATGACATTATTTGCTTTGTCCATGAAGTTCAGAGTCCTGGGAGTAATTAAAGTTCAAAGACCTGGGTAATAACTCCTCTGGAACTGGGTATTTTCTGCAAGTTTCATGGGTGTGAGTAAAACAGATTTTGAATTTAATTTCAGAATTTTAATGGAGAACTCCACATTTTTAATAGTGGTTTCCAAGTATCTTTTGTAAAACCAGTGGTTGCGGAGAAGGCTATTCAGAGACTCAGAACCTCAGTGTGAATCAGAGGTAAGCGTCTCACCCAGGCAGCCGTGCAGCTTGAAGGAAGGGCCATGGGGCCCAGATGCTCTGCTTCCTCCACTGTCCCACCAGGGTGAACTTGGTGGGACATCTCTCTAAGCCTAATTTTTCACTTGTAAAAGGGAGATCATAATATCTGTCTCTCCAGGCAGGTTTACATAAATTCATGGCTGTTAAGGACTTGGCACAGGGTAAGCATTCAGAAAATGTTACTTGTCATTGTTTTCATGGCCGAAGTTTATTGAACTCCTCTGTAACTTTAAAAAGAGACAGAATCTGTGTTTACATTCACCAGCAGGTTCAAAACAACCACTACATACAAAAATAGCTGTTGAATTCTGCGGCTTGTTGTTTGGGAGGGGGAAGAAAAAAACAAAAACAGGTTTTAATTGACGTTACCATTTTTGTTTTTCCAAACAGTTTTGTGTATGCAAACTCAAACTTGGACTTTAGGGAAAACAGAATATTAGTGTACCACAAGAACTATTACCATATTTTTTTTTGGTTAAGAAAATTATGTCCATTTTAGTAACTAAAAAAAAAAAAAAAAAGATATAAAATGTGTCTGGGTTTTGTGCAGTGTAGTAATTTTTTGAAAATGCCCTATAATTCACAGGCCGGATAGAGGATGGGGTTCACTGAAGACAGTCGCATTTCACAGCAGCCCCACAATTCTCACAAGGTTGAAAACCACTGCCCTCACTGCTTCTGGTTACAATTATAATACGCAATACGTTTTGTTTTAATGGAAGCTTTTATAATGAAATTTGGAAGCCAGCGTCATTTCCCTTCCTTTGCTTACTACAGAAAGAGGATTTGAGGGCAGACAATAAAGGAAATGGCAGGGAACTATTATGTGACCTTGGGCAAATCTCTTCGGTGGTTCAGCCTTGTACACAGACACACACAAACACACTTAGTCTTTAAATTCTTTTGCAAAACTTTGTCAAGCAAAAAGTGGGATGGAGATTTGGCAATTGCATGGTTATTTTGAAAAATGAATATTTTATGAAGTTGAATGAACAATTGTTACCAAATTTTCTAATTAACCAGCTGATTGGTAAGGCTGCAGTGTAATCTTACTTAAGAAGTATTGCCCACAATAGGGGTAAATGAAGACTTTCTTTCTCACTTGCAAGTACTGTTGAGAATTTATAAAGAGCTATGGAGATTTCAGCTGAGAAATGACAGAGGAGTACAAAACATCATAGATTTGTCTTCCTGTCATGGAAGTCCTGGAATGGCCTTTTATTTATTTATTTATTATTATTTTTTTTTTTGGAATGGCCTTTTAGACTAGATTAAAACATTTTTTTAAATCCTTGTTTTAAACCACACCCTGGAATATCATTTCTGAATCGTCTTTATTTTATTAACATCCTGGGTTAAAACAGAGTTTGGGTAGAAATATCAGAAGATGTCTACAACTTCAGACAAATCCCAAGATCCTTCCCCAAATGCTCCCAAATGGGTAAAAATCAATCCCCCTAGGTAGCGCATCTGCTGAGCCTACTGGCCAGCAGGTGACTATGAGCTATCTGCTAGGGGCCGGTGGGGGAGCCGGCTGACGTATGTCCACAGAGCATGAACGGTAAAAGTTGTGCAGCTGTAGCTGAGAAACTAGTGAGAGGTCTCACCGGAGGTGGCAGCTGCTCTGCGAATGCCTACAAATACCTGTTTTTCCCTCTGTTGATGCAATGTTGCCACATTAGGAACTCTTAACACCACAGTTTGACTTTAAGAGTGAATAGAGTATCACCAATCTACTGAAATAGAGGACGCCAAATGGTGATGAGACAGTGCGCAGCAAGGACTTTGGAAGAGACCTCCAAAACCCGGGCTGCAGGCTGAAGAATGGGGAGCAGATCCAGGATGAAAAGAGAGCAATAGGAAGGGACTGAAGAGGTGACTCCTCCATCCCCTTTGACCTCAGTCATTAATTTAGCTCATGCCTTCGACTGGAGAATTTAGTGCCAAGACCCTTCTGCCAAAGAAAGATGGCTGTCCTTTGTAGAGAAGTGTGGATTCCTCAGCTAGTTCTGCCATTTTGTGTTTCATGAGTTCAAATAAGTCACTTCTCTCTAGACTCTGGAACTTTTCTGTACAATAAGGAGAATGCATTTGCGCATCCTCATGTAACTGCCAATGTTCTTGTAATTTGTTGTGGGAGGTATGAGACATTGAGTTCCCAGACCTCAAACACGGTTGACGTAGGTCCAGGGCAAAGCCTTCCACCTAAGGGTTCCCAACAGGATCTTCTCCAGTGCTTCTCAAAGTTCAGGCCACTGATATGGTCACCAACATCACCCAAGAGCCTGTTTTTAAAGGTACAGTGCCCCCAGCCCTACCCAGGACCCACTGAATCAGCACCACTGGGTGTGAAGCCTGGGAATCTGCATTCTGGGCAGCTCCCTGCTTACTTTTTGTTTCTTTGCACATTGTGGGGAAATATCACTGGCTACAGCGTCAGACTTTATTTTTGGGGGATCCAAAATCACTGCAGATGGTGACTGCAGCCATGAAATTAAAAGACACTTACTCCTTGGAAGGAAAGTTATGACCAACCTAGATAGCATATTAAAAAGCAGAGACATTATTTTGCCAACAAAGTTCCGTCTGGTCAAGGCTATGGTTTTTCCAGTGGTCATGTATGGATGTGAGAGTTGGACTGTGAAGAAAGTTGAGCGCCGAAAAATTGATGCTTTTGAACTGTGGTATTAGAAAAGACTCTTGAGAGTCCCTTGGACTGCAAGAAGATCCAACCAGTCCATCCTAAAGGAGATCAGTCCTGGGTGTTCATTGGAAGGACTGATGCTGAAGCTGAAACTCCAGTACTTTGGCCACCTCGTGTGAAGAGTTGACTCATTGGAAAAGACCCTGATGCTTGGAGGGATTGGGGGCAGGAGGAGGAGGAGACGACAGAGGATGAGATGGCTGGATGGCATCACCCACTCGATGGGCATGAGTTGGAGTAAACTCCGGGAGTTGGTGATGGACAGGGAGGCCTGGCGTGCTGCAATTCATGGGGTCGCAAAGAGTTGGACACGACTGCGCGACTGAACTGAACTGAACTAAAGTCATTGAATTTGGTCTCAATAAGAGCTAAGCTCTTTAACTTAGTATGGACCCTCTCTCAGTGGCTTTTGTATTGAGCAGGACGGGGCTCCACTCATTAAATGACATCAGGAGAGGGCAGTTTATTTCATGATTTACTCCACAAACCTGATTCTGAGTGGCATGAAGAGCATTAGGGGTTTTGAGAAATGTTTAATCAACTGAGTGAGATACAGGGATGACACCCTTATCTTGGCCACATCTGCCATAGTGTGGATTCAGTCACTTCTGCTAATCACACATTTAATTAGAAGCACAATCATCATAACCAGTGAAGCAAGATTATAAAGGTTGGTTGTTGTCAGTATGCTGGTTTTCTTTAAGTTACTGTTCTGAAATACTGTTTTGAGAAGATTATTTTTAAGTGGTAAGTTAGCTGGTTTAACTGACAATGTTCTTGTAATTTGCTAGAAATAGGACTTTCCAGTCCTCTCAGACTGTCCTAATATTAGAAGGAGCTGGACTTTGAGTGTGCCAAAGGGTATGAAGGAAGATACATCACGTTTTAAATATCTAAATTGCTCACTTTATACTTTCTGTACCATGCATCAAAAATTATACGCTATGAAGAGAATAAAATTTTAAAATAAATATATCCAGGTTGAGGAAAAAGCATGCTACATAAAAATGTCTTTGTATAAATACCGAATAAGATAGGGTGAGGGGATATTTACAGGACTGCAGATGACTTAATACTTACCGCCCTAAGAATTCATCCATCCTTCCAACTAGCCTGAGAGGCATTTAAAACCAATAAAGCATATTTGTATCCAAGCTGGGAGTAGAGACAGGCCTCACATAGCAGACCTGAGATGCTCCGGCCCAGGGAGCTTAACTAATGTCAAATGTAAACCACTTTTCAAAAACATGTTATCAGGTCCACACCAGACTATCCATTTTGATAATCTCATTCCATTTTTCATTTTACTGTTGAAAGCAGAAATAGATTAATGAGAGCCCAAATCCCCCTAGAAAGAAAACCTTCCTTATAAGGCATGTCTGAAGAGATATTTGGAAAAATTACTTACTCTGCCTTTGTTTTGCCAAGTAGAGTAACTTTTAGATCATTTATATTTTTGAAAAATTCTTAACCCGGTCAGTGTGGCCTACTAGATTAAATCTAGAGGGGAAAAGATGAAGAAGAAATGAAGATGACGATGATGACAATGATAATGATGCATTTAGGTAAGTTATAAATCTCTCAGATCTGGGCATGCTTTTGTGAACAATGGGGATTTGGAGACAAACTCCTATGAGCCACCTCAGATCCAACAAGAAAAAAAATTGGCCCCAAATAGCATTTGCAAACGGTCCTCCCTCGTGGCTCAGACAGTGAAGAATCCGCCTGCGATGCAGGAAACCTGGTTTCCATCCCTGGATTGGGAAGATTCCCTGGAGGAGGGCATGGCAACCCATTCCAGTATTCTTGCCTGGAGAATCCCCATGGACAGAGGAGCCTGATGGGCTATTTCCATGGGGTTGCAAAGAGTTGGACACAACTGAGTGACTAAGCACAAGCATTTGCAAATGGCACACCACTAAACACTTGTCTAAAAAGAATTTTGAATATCCAGCTTCTAAGTACACAAGGTGTATTATTTCAAGTATCTGAGAACAACGAGAAAGCCTTACAGAGAGTAATAATCAGAATCATAGCTTGGTCTGTGTTAGAGAAAAAAGGAGCTTTAGAAATCATCATGTCACATTGGTGATGTCATTTTACAGATGAATAAACTGGAATAAAGATGAGCTTCATAATTTCAAAAAATTTGTCTCTTTTAGTCTTTCAGTGAAGTGGGGCAACCAATGCTGCAGCAGATTCAGGAGGACATACTATGGTTTGGAAACTCTTTAGTTGCCCAGCTCTGGAACAAGAGCCCAAGTTTCCTGACTCCCAGACCAGAGAGCTGTTCAGGAAAGAACGGGAGCCTTCCTTATGAATAACTCCATTTTGTCATCCAATTGGAAGACAATTTTACTTGGAGGTTCAGTGAAAGTGAAGTCTCTCAGTCATGTCCCACTCTTTGCGACTGTAGCCTACAAGGCTCCTCCATCCCTGGAATTTTGCAGGCAAGAGTACTGGAGTGGATTGCCATTTCTTTCTCCAGGGGATCTTCCCGACCCAGGGATCAAACCCAGGTCTCCTGCATTCCTGACAGAAGACCCTTTACCTTCTGAGCCACCAGGGAAGCCCCATTATGTTCAGTGAAGATGTAGTAAATTGTTTTTTTCTGACCAAAAGTTCCTGCCCTCCATGAGGTTTATAGTAAACGGTAGTCCTGCCCTAAAACGTTTACCACTTCTGTGTCATTTTTCAACCCTACTATCCCCAAACCCCAGGGTGATTCTCAGGGCTGTCACTGCCATTGATCATCTAAGCTTTCAACAAAATCCTCCTCCCTTTGGCTGATAACAGTGTTGCAACACTGGATCTTGCCTGTCACCCTCCCTTGAGGCCATCACAGTGTCAGACTCCTACCAGTTGAGTTGGGAGCTGCGGGTAGAGACAAGTCATCAATGTCACAGGAGTTCAGAAGAAAGAGACATTATTGTCTTTGAAGGAGAGACTAGATTAGATGTAATGTCACTGTTTACCATGAAGAATTGGGGGACGGGCTCATGAGTAAAGAGCTGCACCTAACTTGATGGATTATGCTCTATGATCTTATTAGCAATATTCTTGTCTGGCATTTTTAAAATTTTATTTTATATTGGAGTTTGTTGCCAACATCTTGGCTCTCTGAGCACCAGTGCCAAAGAGAAATATGGAAACACAGTTAAGGAGGAGAAAGAAAGAGTGGCTTTATTACTTTGCCAAACAAAGGTGAAACACCTAAGCTAGCGCCTTAAAAATTGTGCTCCCCTCCCTGATGAGTAGAAAGAGGTTATATAGTCAGACAGAAGCATGTGATAAGGATCAAGGCAGTAATAGTCTTCTATTCTTCTTTCTTCTGCAAAGTTTCAAAAGGGTAGAGTTGTTGACAAGATTAGGGTGTGGGCAGGGTCTTAAGTGCTCCAGTCTCCCAAACTTGATGGGCCTTTCTGGTCCCTTTAATCTTGCCTCTGGTGGTTTTGTTGCTGCTTTTCCTTTGATTGGGCTTCCCTTGTGGCTCAGCTCGTAAAGAAGCTGCCTGCAATTCGGGAGACCTGGGTTAAAGTCCCGGGTGCAGAGATGCCCTGGAGAAGGGAAAGGCTACCCACTCCAGTATTCTGGCCTGGAGAATCCCATGGACTGTATAGTCCATGGGGTCACAAAGAGTCGGATGCAACTGAGCAACTTTCACTTGGACTTCAGATGGTAAAGAATCTGCCTGCCATGCAGGAGACTTGGGCTCAATCCCAGGGTCAGGAAGATCCCCTGGAGAAAGAAATGGCAGCCCACTCCAGTATTCTTGCCTGGAGAATCACATGGACAGAGGAGTCTGATGGGCTACAGTCCATGGGGGGTCACAAAGAGTCAGACACAACTAAGTGACTAACACACACTCTGATTAGCAACTGTTCTGCCCTTAGGAACTCAGGGAAAGCCATGGAGGCTGGAGCTTACCTACAAGGCTGCTGCTGCTGCTGCTAAGTCATGTCAGTCGTGTTCGACTCTGTGCAACCCGATAGATGGCAGCCCACCAGGCTCCCCCGTCCCTGGGATTCTCCAGGCAAGAACACTGGAGTGGGTTGCCATTTCCTCCTCCAATGCATGAAAGTG
Source organism: Dama dama (assembly GCF_033118175.1). Taxonomy (NCBI): domain Eukaryota; kingdom Metazoa; phylum Chordata; class Mammalia; order Artiodactyla; family Cervidae; genus Dama; species Dama dama. The sequence goes on from NC_083691.1 coordinate 39,526,635, forward strand.
AAAAGTGAAAGTGAAGTCGCTCAGTCGTGTCTGACTCTTAGCGACCCCATGGACTGCAGCCCGCCAGGCTCCTTCGTCCATGGGATTTTCCAGGCAAGAGTACTGGAGTGGGGTGCCATTGCCTTCTCTATGCCTACAAGGAATGGGAGACAAAAAGACCTCCATGCCCAGCAGCCTCACAGGGCCCTGCTTGACATCAATCTCTTCTTGTCAGGCATTTCGATGTCTGCATTTAGAACCCTTCCTGGGGACATGGGGAGGAGAGCTGATTCCTTGTTCCTGAGAGTTGAAGAACACCTAGAGCCATCAGGCATGGAGAAAACGACCCATTGCCTTCCAGCCTCAGACCCATCTGGGGCTGCATTGAGGCACACCCCAAGCATAGTCTTGATCAAACACCACATTAAGTGAAAGAGGGAATCTCCTTCAGAGCCAGGAAAAACATCTCAGGAGGTTGAAATCTGGCCCAAAGGGCAAGCAGAGCCTCATATTGTTCTTCCAGGAAGGGACCACATGTTGTCTCAGGAGGGTCAGGGAACACTGTGGTTTGGTGAGCCAAAGTGTGGTGCACCTAAGGCTCTCCCACTAGGCTGCTTCACAGAAGATGCAAAACCTCAGTGTGATACAGACACCCCTGCAACAGAGGGAACTTAATTAAGACCCTGTGCTGACATTCCCTTCTGAGCTCATGCTACCCTCCAGTTAGGGCCACACATTACTTGGGGAGAGAGCAGACACAGCTGTGAGAGCTGTCTAGACCTGCTGTGATGGAGAAGGACTACGCTGCTTTAATGTTGGGTGTGTTTTCTTTTGTCAGTATTGTCTCCTAATTTTAACATGACTGAATTGTTAAAGGTTTCTTTTTTCCTTTCTTCTTCTTCTTTTTTTTTGCCTTGCCTGTAAAATGACACAAGTCCTCTGCTTCTCTGGTTTCCATTATATTCCATTGTATGGCCATACATGGAGTCAACATTTTTTTTTTTAAGTTTGTGTGTATTTTCCATCTAATACCATGTAATAACTATTAACATGTAAGTGTGTGTTTAGGCACTTTGGAAAACATGTTTTAAAATTAAAATGCCTTCTGTCAATCACAGGCTTGCAGAACTGAAGACACAGATGGTATATTTAGAGGAAAATACCCCTGTACTTTCTGCGCCTACTTCAGAACCACTTGCCAAAGGGAAACATCTCTGCCATTAAAATAGCATCTTTATTTTGTGAAGACAGTAAAAGCAATTAGAGGCCAGTGTTGATGAATCGCTTGCCAATTTTCCATTTTTAAATCAAAGATGCTCTGGACTTAGTATGCGTGAACTCCCCAAATATCCATAGTCACTCTATTTGCATTTTGCATGCATTCAAAACAACCACTTTCTCCCTGTGAAAAAATGATTGAAGAAACACTTACTCTCAAGTTGAAAAACATTACACCCCAGAGCAATCTGTTATAGCTAAATGAAGGCCTTCTTGATATGATGGTTCTTAATGAAAATCGTGAAGAATTTTCTGCTCTAAAAGCCTGGAGGAGATTGGGTGTGGAGGGCATCCCTGTTCTCCCCCACCCCCAACTACCCTCCAGTAAGAACAACATCCATCCCCAGAAGCAATGAATGTGTTTGTTTCCCAGTCCTCACAGCTTGCTCCTCACAGCTTAATTATTTCAGATATTCTGTCCTGGGACTTCACTGGTGGTACAATGGATAAGAATCCACCTGCCAATTCAGGGGACAAGGATTCCATCCCTGGTTCAGGAAGATTCCACATGCCCATGGAGCAAATAAACCCATGAGCCACAACTATTGAGCCTATGTGCTTCAACTACTGAAGCCCAAACGTCCTAGAGCCTATGCTCCACAACAAGAGAAGCCACCGTAATGAGGAGCCCATGTGACCACCACTAGAGAGTAACCCCCACTCTCTGCAACTAGAGAAAAGCCCTCACACAGCAATGAATATCCAGTACAACCAAAAATAAAATAAGCAAATAAATAAATAGATAGATATTCTGTCCTTATTAATTGCTTTGGGTATTCTCCTTCTCTCTAAATTAAGAGGAAAGTCACTCACAT